>NC_023754.2:15121515-15721515 GCF_000499845.2 Phaseolus vulgaris | reverse complement strand
GCAGGTAAACAAGGAGAGGAGTTGTCATCGATAAGTATTAGAGGACAGAGAAGCAATTTTCTGCAGGGAGGATACGGAAGTGCTGTTTCTATGGGCAACAAAAGCTAGAATTGGCTAGAATTTGTGCAGAGAGTACAGTAAGGGATAGATTTTGAGTTGTTGAGAAAGGGAGAGAGCTTAACCCAACAAATTAAATAAATGGCTGCCATGAAAGCGTGAAGAGGAGAAGGCAGTCATTGGTTTAGTTTGGTAAAAGGTACACATCCGCGACAACTTTATCTAAGAAAGAGGGGGAAGGGAAAGACGAAATGTAGGAAGTGCAACAAGTGCCAAATGTGATCACGGTGAATGCTGAGGATTCATGAGAAGTCTGCTGATATAAAGCTACAATTTAGGTTGTTTGCTGATATCTTAGGGAGTGGATCAAAACCCACAAAAGGGAAACAAACTTTTTAATTGTATTTTTTATTCTGTCATGAACTTTTTGTAAAATATAGTAATCTCATCAGGATGCATGACTTTGTAGAGAGTAGGTTGTATAAGGATTGAGACACCTTGAAGTGTCTCTTTTATTTTTTAATTTTATTAATTATTTGCTAAAAAATAAAAATTTCAGCATCACAAAATGCACAAATAGAAACAGGTCTTTTACTAACATTTTTATTTCTTTGATGGGTAAAAAAAGCTATTAACTGTAAAACTACTACCTGACAAATAAAATTAATTGCATCAACTATTATCTAAGAAATACAATAAATACAATTTAGCGGTTCTTGAAGTACCACAAAGTAAATAGGAAAAAATAAAACCACGACTTGGTCGCAAAACATTTAATAAACACGCTGAAAGCTCAAAGTCACATAGATGCACAAAATTTGCTGGAACAATAACATGAATAAAAGTATATTTAATTACTCTTTTGTTATCATTATATATTTATGAACTAAAAAAAATATTGAAATCTAAAATAGTTTATATTATTAATAAAAATTTATAAAATAATTTTAAAATTAATATCATACCATTAGCTATAAAGATTTTAGCTATTTACTATTTTATATTTTAAATTTATTTTTATTAATCTTGTAGAGACTAATTTAGAATCTAAAAGATTAATAACATGAACCTTGATAGCTAATACAAATACTAATTTAGAAATTATTTCATAAATTTTTATTAATAGTAGAAACTACTTTAAATATAATGACTAATTATTTTTTGTCTCTAAATTTAACACTACAGGAAAATATGGTTTTAACGGGTGTTTATTTTTACATTACCAAGAGTTAAAACATCCATTAAGTCATTTACCGAAAAGTCTTTAAAACCTCCATAAAATACCATGGATTTTAAAACTCTTGTCAAATACCATGGATTTTTAGGACCTCTGTAAAATACCATAGATTTCAAAACCTTCGTAAAATACCATAGGTCTCGAAACCTTTGTAAAATATCATGGGCTTCAAAATTCCGTAAAATACCATGGAATTTAGGATCTCTGTAAAATATAATTGGTTTCAAAATCTCTGTAAAATACCATAGATTTTGAAACCTTCGTAAAATGTCATGGCTTTCAAAACCCTCATAAAATATCATGAATTTCAAAACCACCGTAAAATAACATAGGTTTTGGAACTAAAAACATTTGGATTTTTACTCATTTTATCATTTAAGCATTCATGTTGTTTTCAACAAAAGTTATTTATATCTATTGTATTCATTTATCTATATTTGATAAATTAGTTTTTCAATAAATAAAATAAATAAATATAACAAATAAATTTTATATATATATATATATTAAAAGTTACTAATAGAATTTTTTTTGTCCATAGATCCAAACAACAAGAGAATCCCATTAGGCTTACCGGTCCTTGTCCCCAATCACTCAATTCAATTTGAACAATTTTGATTATGGTTAAGGAAATAAGAGGAATAAGAAGTTTGGTTCCTCACGATGGAACACAAACCTTGACCATTTTGTGATTCACCTGTGATTTTTACAATTATTTGCATTTTTTAATAGTTTAGTTTCTATCGGTTGGGTATGAAGTCATGACCAATTGGGTAACTTAATCATTGTGTCCCCTTTACAATTTTTATTTAAAGAGATCATTGTACTTGTAATTGGCGTGTAACAGGACAAAAATAAAACCTAATAGTTGCTCGTGTAGATGTAGGTTGCAGTTGGCGACCGAACCACGTTAAATCCTATGTTGTTTATTTTTTTGCATTGATTCGTGATTATGTGTGTTGCTTCCGCATACATTTTTTCCCATCAAATGACATCAGAGCTTGATTCGTTTATACACTAGATATCCGATCAGCAGAAATTAATCGACAAGACATGAAAATTGCGGCTGCAGCAGCGTTCCAAAGCTAGGGTTTCGCACGGGCTACAGTAACGTCCAAAAGCTAGGGTTTTGCAGGGGCGGCATCGACGTCCCAAAGCTAGGGTTGTGTGTGCGTTATGTAGGTGTGCTGGTTTGAGAGAAGACCAAGTATAGTGGGATGGACATTTGCTTTCTTTCGCCTTCAACTTTTGCTTCATGTGTGATTTTTTACCTAAAAGGGGTTTATCTCTTATGGGCTTTTCCTTTTCAAGATCTCTAGTTCTTCTCTGAACTCCTTGATCAATGCGTTAAATATAATTAATATTGTTTAAAAACTAACTATAAACACCGTGGTAAAAACTCTAAATAACTATTACATAGTAAAAGATGCCACACATACCACCCACATATAAAATTTGTTTGAAAGCTAACCAGTACCATTAATATTAGAACTACCTATCACAAATACAATTAATTCTACAACTACTACTTAGTACGGCAAAATAAATACGAAAGACCAAACCACAAAACATTTTCTTAAATATACAATAAATCATGAACAAAAATAGACTTAACTACTTTATTTATTTATTTATTCAATTTGATATTTTAAAATATAATAATATAACTAGATTAATAAAATTTACATCATTATAGTTATATAAAATATTATTATGTATTAGTTATAAATTATTATACGTAAACTGAAATTATTAATATTTTTGTTTATTAAAATTGTACTTGTGGTTCATGGTTATTATTCATAGTGTATTGCTGACCACTTTCACCTTCACATATAACTTCAACACCAAGCTTTGCACTCACCATTACCACACAGCAAAACACAGAGAGAAAAAACTACACTAAAATGGCAGAAGAAATAGGGTGCAGAGCTCTGGAGATAGCGATTTCATTACTTTGGGAAGCTGTCAAAAAGATGAAAGGTCTCCGAGAAGAAGTTCAAAATATTGAAAATGAACTTGTACGCTTGCGAAATTCCATCGATAAAGCAGATGAAGAGGCTGAAGCTGAAAGAGATGACCGTCTGCGCGAAGAGAAGAAGATAACGTCGATGCGGCTGAGAAGAGAACTTTTTCTCAAGGAAGATGTGATTGAAGAATATGACATCCGTATTGGACACGTTCCTCCACCGGCAGCTTCATTCTCTAAGGCTGTTCACTGCATCCGAACTCTGATCCCTCGAATTCAAATAGCATATAAGGTTGAAGATATTAAAAGCAAAACTAGTCATCAAGAATTGGGATCAAGCACTTCTGTAGAAAATCAAAGGAATTCATCGCACCACCATCTATCTGATCTGGAGACGCAAGAGGAGGTTTTTGGCCTTGTTGAACCTACAAAAATATTGAGAGGTTGGTTGAAAGAGGGACGAGAAGAAGGAGAAGAACGCACTGTGATTACGGTTGTGGGTATTCCAGGAGTTGGAAAAACCACTCTTGCCAAGCATGTTCTTTACAAGGTCCATGACGACTTTGTGTGCCACGCACTGATCAGAGTCTCTCAATCTTACACTGTAGAAGGACTGTTAAGGGATATGATACGCAAACTTTACAAAGAAAGAAAGGAAGATACACCTCCTAAAATTTCTAAGATGGATGAAGACTCCTTGAAAGAAGAAGTCAGAGATTGCTTGCGGAAGAAAAGGTATGTTGTCTTATTTGATGACGTATGGAATGAAAATTTTTGGGATGACATTCAATCTGTTTTGATTGATGATAAAAATAAAAGTAGGATAATAATCACAACAAGGAACGTGAAAGTTGCAGACTTTTGTAAGACTTCTTCTATTGTTCAAGTATATAACCTTGAAGAACCTCTAAGTCCAGAAGAATCTTTGAAATTGCTCCACAAGAAGGCACGTTATGGTTCTGACGGACATTGTCCCCATGAACTTAAAAATGTGTCTTTTGAAATTCTTAGGAAATGTAAAGGTTTACCTCTAGCAATTGTGGTCGTTGGCGGTCTTTTGAGTCAACGAAAGGAACAAAGTGCCCTTGAATGGACAAAGTTTAGTGAAGAGTTGAAGAGGAATCGTAACTTAAACGGTATAACAGACATTATAGGTTTCAGTTATAATGATTTGCCAATACATCTCAGATCATGTTTATTGTATTTCGGAATGTATCCGGAAGGCTATGAAATTGAATCTGATAGATTGGTTAAGCAGTGGGTAGCTGAGGGTGTTGTTACACCTGATACCGAGAAATCTTTAGAAGAAGTTGCAAATGAATATTTATTAGGCTTGGTCCATAGAAGTTTGGTGCAAGTGTCTTCAATTTCCTTCGAAGAAAAATTTATAAAATGTCGTGTTCATGATTTAATACACGTCATGATCCGTAGAAAAATCAAGAATACTTGTTTTGGCGAGTATATTGGTGGTGGTGGGGATGATCAATCTGAGTCAAGTGGGTTGGTTCGACGTCTGACAATTGCAACCAATGATGTAATTAGAAGTACTGAAACCTCACTCATTCGGTCAATTATAATCATTCCAGGAAAACAAGAAGAATCATGGTTTGTGCAATTGGAGAGAAAAATTCTTAAAGATGATATGTCATTGAAGGTACTTGATTATGAAGATTCTGCATTACCTCGTGTTCCTAAAAAGTTGGGGAATTTAATCTACCTGAGGTATTTAAGCTTTAGGAGAACACTGATAAAAACTCTTCCAAAATCCATTGGTAAGCTCCTGAACTTGGAGACCTTGGATATACGAGAAACAAAAGTGTGTAAGATTCCAAAGGAGACCACCAAGCTTCGAAAGTTACGGCATCTTCTGACACCTAACTGTGCATATTCTTCAATTGAATGGAAGGATATTGGAGGCATGACAATGCTACAAAAGATACCACAAGTGCGTGTGGAGTTTGATGAAGTGGCGATTAGAGAGGTGGGAAAGCTAAAGCAGTTAAGGGATCTGAGGGTGCTTTGTTTCACCGGAGAGCACAACAATTTTCTTTGCTCTTCAATAAAGGAGATGGAACACTTGCAGGCACTACGCATTGAAACATCTGGTCATCACCGCAGTGAAGTAGTCGACTTGAACATTACGTTACGAAATTCTAAACTTAAGAAGCTTTTCCTTGATATGAAGTTAGAAAGGTTACCCAATTGGATTCCTCAACTCCATAATCTTGAGAGATTGACCTTGCGCCTCTCTGACTTAACCAATGATCCGTTGGAATCACTAAAAGATATGCCTTGTTTGACGGTTCTCTCTTTAACCTACGCTTATGAAGGTCAAATATTGAGTTTTCAACGTGGAGGGTTTCCGAAACTAAGGAAGCTAATTCTCTCAAATCTTTGGAAATTGAATTCGATCCGTATTGATGACACAGCACTGCAGTCTTTGGAATATTTTGAGTTGACATGCCTTGATGAACTCAAAACTGTACCCGAGGGCTTTCAATCTCTGGAGAAACTTAAATTTCTTGATCTCCTTTCTATGCCAACTGAATTTGTGGAGGAAATTGATCCCATTGGTAAAAACAAGCACTGGAGCATCAATTATGGGCTATAGGTGATCCGCGGTACATATTTAGCATCCTAAGATTTTCATCACTATAATCTTCTTTTGTGTTAATATTTTACGCTTTGAATTGGTAGGTGTTGACCTCAACTCATGAATATACGTTTTTTTATTTTAGATGTTCATAAGTGTCATCATGATAAACACTTGAAACGTGCGATTTAGGAAGAAGTTTAGTCTTTTTGTGGTGTTTGTAAAAGTGTATACTTTGTGTAAATTTAGTATTTAGGCACATAATAAATTTATGTACATTTGACTGTGTTAACTTTAATTAATATTCTTTAGGATTTAGGGTTCTTAATTGTAGATGTTCCAATCACTTGTGTACAATTGTGAATTTTAGGAGAGATGTGATATTTTTTTTTATCAGCAATAGACAAATGAATTAAAGGGAAACATTTCAGGAGTGTCCCAACCCTTATACAAAAAAAACTTACAAAATAACAAGTATTAAAATCTAGGTTCCTTTGGCTCTTGTTTTAACATAACAAGAAAGAGCATAAAACTAAAGAGATCATCTACATAACAGATGACTACAAACATTTCCAGAGAACAATGACATACACTCAAACAAACTATGCTTAATACCCTGCTACTAAACCTGAAAACAACAGTGCCTAGACTCCAAACACTTGAACTGCAGCAAAAACAACATAAAAACAGCACCAAAACTGCAGCATAAACCAGAATTTATACAGCATAAAACCAGCTAAAACAGTACTAAAACTGCAGCAGAAAACCAGTATTTGTACATCTTAAAACCAGCACCAAAACTGCAGCAGAAAACCAACATTTATACAGCATAAAACCAGCAAAAAACAGTACCAAAACTACAGCAGCAAACTAGCACCAAAACTGCAGCAGAAAACCAACATCTATACAGCAAAAAACCAGCATACCTTCTTTGGCCAAAAAGGAATCACACACAAAGAATTGCATCATCCAAAACCAGCATAGGGCCTCTCCCTTGTGTTTTTCCTTCAAGAAAAACAGGTTCATAAACCAACTCTTCCCTGCCCATCAAAGGAGAGCTATGATATGAGTGAAGATTCCCTAAAGTGCTCTCTCTTGCGACCCTTGAAAGGGTGGATCTGGATTTGATGCATCAAATGCAAGTCCCGTCATTTTCTGATGATGTTTTCTAAGCTTCCTTCTTTCTCATTCTCTTTTCTTTTTCAAAATGTGTTTCTAAATTGTAGTTTCGGGGTGAATCCTAACTGGAACTTGATGTTTTATGTAATTGAAGTTAATTTTATTTTTTTTATCAGTAAACAATATAATGAATAAAAATGTAGCATTTTGATGGATGTTCATTTATGTGATCGCTTGTCTCCTGTTCCAATGAGTTCATAAATTGTTCACTTCACTCTAAGTTATCTTATTCTCTCTTGATCATTTCAAAATTGGAAGACTATAATTGGATTCGGATAAAGCAACATGATTGGAGATACTATAATTCTTGTCGTAATTGTAAATTTTTAAGTAGTTAGGGCTTTGAAAAAGGTTTATAACCTTCAACTACTAGTATTATTTCAATTATTTAAATTTTAAAGTTGAAAATTAAAACCTTCTTAATTAATTAAATATTAATTTAAAAATTATTTAACAATAATAAAACTAATTTAAATACACATATTTTTTTATTTTTTTAAAATTAATTTTTATTTAATAATTTTTTTTATAATGGTGAAGGTGTCTTCTTAGTTATATTTATTAATTTATCTTAAGAATTGAAATGTTATTTCCTTAATTGCATTATATTTAACTTTGATTTGCTAAAGATGATTATTCTAATTTGTTTGATTTCTTAATTTAATTGTATTTAACTTTGAAGTGTTTCGTGAACATTTTTTTATTGTAATAACATACTTGTTATTAACTTTTGAAAATTCCACATTAACAAAGGAAAGATTAATTTATAATATTTAAGTAAAGAGAAATCTTACTTTATTGAAGTAGCTTTATGAGCTTGAGTCATACTTAAATTCTATTATCATAATATGATATTATAAGTAATTTTTTGGTATTTATTTTAATATTTTTTTGTTTTCTTTCGTGAATGTTTTTGATGAAAACTCTAATGTTTTATAGTTGACTGTTTCTAGTGGTATGATTATGTCACTAGTGCAGAAAACACATATTACATCGATTTTATGAGACATATTATACCGATTTTATCACCGATGTAGATTTCAGTGATGTAAAATGTCAATCACATATTATACTAGATGTAAAAACCGGTGTAATATGTACCAAAATTTGAGTAAAATAATTCAAAAATATGTTCCCCAGAAGGGACATGTTAAAACGGTTGGGACAAACAACCGGTGTAATATGTGCTCCAAGTTAAAATACTTAGTCCACATATTACACCGGTTAAGGCCACAACCGATGTAATATGTTAGAGTTTTTTTTTTTTATAACTTTACTAAAATACAACACAACAATAAGAAATGCATTTATAGTGGTAGATTTGTACGAGTTAGTTTTGAATTGTACGGGTTTTATAGTGGTAGATTTGTTTGTCTCTCTATTTGTTGGTTTGGGAGACCAGTGAATTTGTCTCATATTTTTTAGGTATGTATAAGGGTTGAATCACCCCTTAAGTGGTTCCTGTTATTCAATCCTTATTGCTGATAAAAAAAAATAAAAAATGCATTTACCATCAACCATAAAATTCATATTTTCATTTCACATCAGGACAAAAATACGATCTAGTAAAATTCTTGCCTTCCCTTTGTCCCTTTTCAACCAAGACCAATGTGCAATTAACAAATCGTGCACATCCAAGGTGAAATAAAAAAAACAAAACACCATTTAATCATAATCTAAAAAAAAGAAAAAATCACAGTTGACACAAACAACAAAACAGTGTACAACACAGACACCATTAGTACAGAAAAAAAATACACAAAAGATCACTAAACCTAAAAAAAGAAGAGAAACACACAAAAAAAAGTTTAAAATAAAAAAGAAGACTACCACTCAATAATAAATTAAATGAAATTTGAAAAAGGGTTTTCGTATTTCAAGCCTCACCGACACAACATTCGATCAACAAATCATGCGCATCTCTGGCAACACACACGTCCGAGGGCAACATCTCTTAATATTTTGGTCATTGTGGCTGCAAAAAGGATGATTTTTCAAAAAACATATAAAAAAATAGAAATATCCTCAACTAAGCATCTAAAGTCACAAATATGAGAAAAAAAAGGTCTAGCGAGATACTTTTAGGAAGCGAAATAACTTCTTTGGCTTCTCCAACTATGTCCATAGGCTCCATCCTGAGATCGAAAAAGAGTTAGCAAAACGAAAACAAAAAGACAACACAAAACGCAGATTTGAAGAAAAGAGAAGCAAATGCAATAGGGGAGAAAGAAGTGGCAAAAGCGAATCAGAACGGTGACAAAGTGATTCAGAATGTTGGCAGCAACGCGACAACGATGATGGAGGTGAAAGCAAGAGAGAAATAACTTTAAGCGCGAGTGACTAATGAGAGCGTGAGAAACAAAATAAGGGTAAATAAACATATTACACCGGTTATAATGAACCAACCAGTGTAATATGTCTATATTATTTTGTAAAGTTTTTTTTTCACTCTCAAGGACATATTACACCGGTTGGAATTTTTACTAAAACATCTTCAATTAAAATAAATTAAAAAATAAATAAAAAACAATTAAAATATTCACAATATTTAGGGATTTGTACAAAAAAAATTAAACTGTTCTTCGACAACGACACCAAAAACTTTATGACTATTTTACTTAGCTGCTCGCTGCCTGAGCTCGTCTAGATTTGTTGTCGGCTTTTTGCACAAACTATCGGCAAACAGTCCTGGTCGGAGGGTTGTGACCATATGATGCATGACCATGTCTAGACTAAATTTTGGATGTTTAAGGTCACCTCACCAAACCTTTCCATAAACAGCCGGAGAGACTCTCTTCTCCTGCCGGATGTTGACCAAAGTGATAAATGTGAGGTGGTGCGGTCGGCTGGTAGCAAATTGAGTTCCAAACTTGGACGCCAAGGCTTCAAAGCAGTCAATGGAATATAGGGGGAGTCTGGTAAACCAACTCAGTGATCCTCCCTTCAACGAGGTTGGGAACACTCGACATAAAAACAACATTGTCCGAGGTATACAAACTCATGAGTAGTGTATACATCCATGTGTTCATCAGGATCGATCATCGCGTCGTAACGGTCTATGTTCAGTCCCTTCCACACGAGTGGAAGCTGCACTCCCATCACATAGTCAGTGAATGGATGTCTTCAAGATATGTCCAAAGCGCCGGACATAGGTGTTGAACCAAGTGGTGTCAAGTTTTGAAGAATCCAAATCCTTTGAAGGATGTTGAAGCCTCTGCTATGCTTGATGTTGCTGTGCTGCCTTGGCTTAGTTCTGAGGTAGTTTATATGTTGTAATCCACCCTTTGATTAAATCTAAAGCATTAGCATTCTCAATCTTTGTGAAAGTAAAATGTTTTCAAACTAAGTTAAAACAACCGATTGTTTTGTCGAAACAACCGATTGTTTATACTTAGGTGTTTTGAGGAAAAGATTGAAAACTGTTTTTAAAATGGTTGAACTGTTAAGTACCAAAACGACCGATTGATTCGAGGAAACAACCGATTGTTTGTTTTGGGACCATAACAAAAAAACTGTTTTATGTTTGACTGAGCTTTAAATGATTTAACTGCTTACGCTCCAGTCATTAAATGCTTTGACCAATCTTTTAATGCAATTTAAGAGTTTGTTAAGATTTGATAACAAACTATATCTTTGAATATATTCAGAAAAACAGATTGGAGATTTAAGAATCTTTTGACAAGTTTTTCCTAATAGTTTTGAGTTTTTCAAAGAGCTGAAATTGCTAAGAGTTTGTGATTGATCAAAGTGTATGGAATAGGATTATGCTTGTATTGATTTCAGATTATCTTCTGTAACAAGTGTAATCCTTGTACTCTGTTGAACAAGTATTCGTTTATGTGTTTTGTTGAGATTGGCTGTGTGTTCTTGAGGGGATCAAGATCAGCAATCTTAGTGTTGGTGAGTTGACCAAGGAGAGTGTGTTTCTTGAGGTGTTCAAGGTCATTCTCTTGGTTGTTGTGTAAGTGATCAAGGTGTGATTGCTTAGTGGATTTTCTCAAGGTTTCTGAGAAGACTGGATGTAGCTCTGGGTTTGGAGTGAACCAGTATAAACATATGTGTACAATCTCTCTATCTCTAACTCTTTAATTTCAGTTTATTTGTTGTTTGCTGGTATAAACAACCGATTGTTTCTACGAAACAACCGATTGTTTTTCTGGTACTACAACTTTTGCTTGCTGTTTTGGCGAACTGAATTTCTGAATCAATTGTTTCCTAAGATAAATTCATTCTAGTTTTAAAAAGTTTGCGAAAACCCTCTTTAAACAATTCACCCCCCCCTCTAGTTTAAAACCATCTTTTCTAACAATTGGTATCAGAGCTTGGTTCTTGAAAGTTATTCAAGTTGATCCTAAAAATCTTTTTAATGGCTGATAGACTACCTTTTGGGGAAGGTGCTTCAATTAACAGACCACCTTTGTTTTGTGGTTTGAACTACCAGTTTTGGAAAGTAAGAATGAAAATATTTATGGAATCTCTTGACAAAGGAATTTGGGATGCAATTGAAAATGGTCCTTTTATCCCAAAGTTTGAAAAGGATGGATCTGTCATTGAGAAACCATGGTCTCAATGGACTGATGTAGAAAGCAAAAAGGCCAAATTCGATTGCATTGCCAAAAATATTATAACATCTGCTTTAAATTCTGACGAGTTTTTCAGGGTCTCGCAATGCAAATCATCAAAAGAAATGTGGGACACTTTGGAAGTCACTCATGAAGGAACAAATGAGGTGAAAAGAGCTAGAAAGCATGCTCTTATCCAAGAGTATGAGATGTTTAGAATGCTTAAAGGAGAAACAATTGCTGAAGTGCAGAAAAGATTTACGCACATCATCAATCACCTTATGAGCCTAGACAAGACCATTGATAAAGAAGAGCTGAACATCAAGATCTTGAAATGTCTTGATAGAGCATGGCAACCAAAGGTAACTGCTATTTCCGAATCTAAAGATCTAACATCATTAAGTGTTGCTTCTTTGTTTGGAAAGCTTAGGGAACATGAGCTAGAGATGAATAGACTCAATGTTCAAGAGAGTGAAGATAAGCACACAAGGAGCATAGCCTTGAAAGCATCCAAGCACAAGGGAAAGCAAGATTCCAGGGATGATAATGATGAGGAAAACCTTAGCTTGCTGTCAAGAAAATTCAGCGAATTCCTAAACAGAAACCGCAACAAAGACAACAACAAGGATAGGTATGGAAACAAGAAACCCAATGAATTCAATTCCAATAACTATACTTGTTCTGGTTGTGGTGAGCAAGGTCATATAAAGGCTGATTGTCCAAACAAGAGCAAAGAGAAAAAGACTAGTTACAAGGAGAAGAAAGGCAAGACAAAAAGAGCCTACATAGCTTGGGATGAAAATGAGGTGTCATCATCAAGTTCTTCATCAAGTGAAGATGAAAAAACAAACATATGTTTGGTAGCTGAAAATGATGATGAATCTTGCAGCTCAAGTGAGGTAAGTTCATGTGCTTCCTTAAATGAACAAAATTACAGTGAATTGCTTGAAGCTTTTCAAGAAACACATGATGAAGCTAATAGATTGGTTCTTTCAAACAACCGATTGAAAGATCTTAACAGTTGGCTTGAAAAGAGAGTTAAATCACTTGAAGAGGATCTGAAAAAAGCAAAAAGTGATTTTGAAAAATTGGAAAATCATTTCAAAAGTGCCTCGTGCAAGTGTGATACACTCATTTGCGAAAATTGTGAAAATGTTGAGAAAAAGGTTCATTATCTTGTTAAAACTGTGGACAAGCTTTCAAAGGGGAAATCAAACTTTGAGAATGTCTTGGCATCTCAAAGCTGTGTTTTTGGAAAGGCTGGTTTAGGCTTTAATCCACAAAACAAGCAAGATAAGTTTTCAAAAAGTTTTTCAAGAAAATCAGAAAAACAACCGATTGTTAAGACGAAACAACCGGTTGTTACATGCTTTTACTGCATGAAGAAAGGCCACTCTGTTAGGTTCTGTAAAATAAGGAAATACTCTGTTCCAAGAGGTTTTATGAAATGGATTCCTAAGGGATGTGATGTTTCTAACTACAAAGAAAAGTCAAAAGGACCCAAATTTGTAAGGGGACCAAATCTTGCAACTTGAAATCTTTTATGCAGGAAAACTAAAGAAAAAGAAGAGACTGAGTCATCTGATCAAGCTGTTGAAGAAAAAGGCAGTCATAGAAGCTGAATCAATGCTATGCAAAAGACCTCAACAGTGAAAAGAAGTTTCTTAATCATAAAGCACATTGCTCATTGAAGAATCAACATAAGGATAAGACTTTCCTTTATTTGTTCTTAATTTCTGTTTCAAAGTTCTTTCTTATGGTTAAACAATCTTTTTATAATCAATGTCATCTGCTTTGAACTCCTTCTGCTCATGGTTAAAATTCAAAAACAAGTTTTTTAACTGCTGCAGAAAAACAACCGATTGTTTCTTCGAAACAACCGATTGTTTTGGGTCTGACAACACTATGTAAAAATTGTTTTAATTGCTATTTTGAATTTCTATCCGTTGCAGATCAATTCAAAAGAGAGAATCTTGGTCAAAGAATCTGTGTTGAAAGCTGATTGTGTTCAGAGAGAAGTTACAACAGTCATAAAGGAATATATTCCAAAATCTTGGAATTTCAAGAGCCTTAATGACTAGTCAAAGATCACATGTGAAGACCATGTGATTTTCAGCTTTTTCTGACATTTTCTGTGCAGAAGCAGAGTCAAGTTCTCCCTCTCTAAAAACCAGGTACCCATTGAATGAAATTAAATTCAAATTGATTCTTTTACTGCTATAAAATCTGGTGCAGATTTCTTCCACAAGAACAACCAATTGCAACATCTCTTGCAAAAATCTGTGAAGTCAGTTCTCCTCTGTTTTCGTCTCTGCCATCATGGAATCAACTCCTCCCACCTCAAAAAGAGTCAAAACCAGGGCTGTAAGGTCTGGAGGAAGGCTAGAAGGCTGGTTTTCTGGAGACTATGATCTCATTAAGAAGTATAGGTATGAAACAAGTATCAAGAAGATAAAAAACCCCAAGGTTGTATGCTTTGATTGGCTGAAAAGTCAAAAGCTTGATAATGTGAGAAGGCTGCTTAATGATCAATCTCTCAGAAAGTTCCCGGAGATGAAGGGAAACATTTATCCAGATTTGGTGAGGGTGTTCTACACAAACTTGAAGTTTGTGGGAAACAATCTAGTTTCTCATGTGAAGGGTGTAGAAATGGAGATATCTCATGATGTATGGACTGTTGTTGCTGGTCTTAAGTTCTCTGGTCTGAGAATCAACAAGGGAAACCTTGGAGAGGTGGAGGATTTTAACAAAATCCAATTCTACAAAAGTTGCTTGAAGAATAAACATGCTTAAGTTAGTACATGCTCGGTTGGAGGTTTGAAGCTTGATGAGAGATTGCTTGCTCTCATTGTAACTTGGATTCTAACTCCAAGGGGGAGTAATAATTCTGTGCTAACTGAAGAAGATCTGGTTTATATCTTCTGCATCACCAAGAAAATCAAAATCAATTGGATCCATATCATCAAAGAACACATGCAAAAAGCCACGAGGTTAGGAGATTATCGTTATCCATATGCTGTTTTGATATCTAAATTTCTACTCTATTTTGAAGTTAATCTTGAAGATGAAACTTCTGAGTTGGTCAAGTCAACTCAAGAGTTGAGCAATGGATCACTCAGCAAGATGGGTTTTACAAAGTAGGTGGAAAATGGATAAGCAAGGATGGTGATCATGGTGCCTCATCTAGTGGTGCTGCTAATCTTGAACAAGATGAACCTGCTGATATGGATGTTCAAAATGAAGATCAACCTGAAGATTATCAAGATGCTGGACCTAGTGCTGGTGCTAGAGATCAGGAAGATGGAATGCCAACCATGTCTTCTTTTCAAAGATACATGATCAATAGGCTTGATACTTTTGCGAAGAATCAAAGAAATCTTCATGATCTGTGTGTTAGCAACTTCCAGAACATTGATAACAGATTCAACAACATGGATGCAAGATTCATGACTCTGGATGAACAGATTGAAGCTGTTCAGAATCAAATCTTTGATCTTCAGTTTGCTGATGAAGAAGAATGAAGGAAAAACAACCGATTGGTTATCGAAATAATCGATTGTTTTCTAGCTGTTACATCTGGTTTTTAAATTTCTTTCTTTCTGTTGTTGCTGCTTTAATTCTGATGTAATCTAAACAATATCTTGTTTTAATATCTTATCTTTGTTTATTTGTGAAGACAAATAGGGGGAGAAATATGTTGTGTTTTAAGTTTCTGTTTTCAGTTGATAAAACAGTTTGGGTTATGTAATATGTTCTGATATTTAGTTCTGAAGGTTATTAACTGTTTATCTGTGTGCTAACAAAATATCAGAAGTTCAATGTTTTGCTCAAAGTTCTATTGCAGGAACTGCTTCAGATTTAATCAGGTACAACAAACTACAACAAACGCTCCAGTCATTAAATGTTTTGACCAATCTTTTAATGCAATTTAAGAGTTTGTTAAGATTTGATAACAAACTATATCTTTGAATATATTAAAAAAAAAACAGATTGGAAATTTAAGAATCTTTTGACAAGTTTTTCCTAAGAGTTTTGAGTTTTTCAAAGAGCTGAGATTGCGAAGAGTTTGTGATTGATCAAAGTGTATGGAATAGGATTCTGCTTGTATTGATTTCAGATTATCTTCTGTAACAAGTGTAATCCTTGTACTCTGTTGAACAAGTATTCGTTTATGTGCTTTGTTGAGATTGGCTGTGTGTTCTTGAGGGGATCAAGATTAGCAATCTTAGTGTTGGTGAGTTGACCAAGGAGAGTGTGTTTCTTGAGGTGTTCAAGGTCATTCTCTTGGTTGTTGTGTAAGTGATCAAGGTGTGATTGCTTAGTGGATTTCCTCAGGGTTTCTGAGAAGACTGGATGTAGCTCTGGGTTTGGAGTGAACCAGTATAAACATCTGTGTGCAATCTCTCTATCTCTAACTCTTTAATTTCAGTTTATTTGTTGTTTGCTGGTATAAACAACCGATTGTTTCTACGAAACAACCGATTGTTTTTCTGGTACTACAGCTTTTGCTTGCTGTTTTGGCGAACTGAATTTCTGAATCAATTGTTTCCTGAGATAAATTCATTCTAGTTATAAAAAGTTTGCGAAAACCCTCTTTAAACAATTCACCCCCCTCTAGTTTAAAGCCATCTTTTCTAACAATAGGGAATAGCTTGTTCAAGTACGAATCGTCCATGGTTTCTTGGGTACGAGTGGGCTTTGGCTCTTCAACGGTCTTAGTGGCAGTGGGCGAGGTCTTGCTTGGTCCGGTAGATAGACCCCCATCGGACAACTTCTTCTTCATCTTTTCATTTTCCTTTTGGAGAGCTAGAATCTCCTCTTCATTCTTCTTTTTCATCTTAGCCATTTCTCTCTGTAGAGACATCAACAGTTTCATATGCTTAGCTCCCGATGTCCTATCCTTCACCATATTTCTGGTTGACACCATTTGATTTCTTCTTTCTTCCAATTCTATTAGCCCCACGAAGGCCGCCAATTATTCTCGAATAGGGTTGGAATCAAGAGAACGATTGTCTTCCTTCTCAGTCGGTCGGTCTACCTTTCCTCCTTCCCTCTTGAGATGGTCTTCGTGTTCTCCTTTCACTTCTTTACTCCTCGTCTTCGTAAACTTCAAACTCGGATGGTACGTGCAAAAGGCACTCCGACGCTCAAGTGAGATTTGGGTGTTCAGCGATACTATTAGTATTGCATGATGACGTATATGATTCTTAAAATTTGTGCCTATTTATATAATTATCATGAGTCTTTTTTTATTGGGCCGGATTAGGGTTATGGATCATGATTAAAAGTGTATTACCTAATGTTTGATCATTGATTAGTTTTGTTAATCTTCTGTAAGGAATAATGAATTTGGTCATGTCAGATGACTCTAACCGAATGCTGAGATCTCTATCAGTCGTACGGACTCGACCAGTAGAATAATTACAATATAATTCTTTTGAGATTTAATCAAATTTTAAAATATTTAAAATATAATAATATACCTAGTTTAATAAAATTGTCATCGTTATAGTTATATAAAATATTATTATGTATTAGTTATAGATTATTATACGTAAACTGAAATTATTATTAGGGATTTGAGTGGCTCGGTATCTTCGCCTTCAATTTTTGCTTATTGTGTGCATTTTCTACCTTCAAGGCGTTTACCTCTTTCGCGCTTTCCCTTTTCAAGCTCTTCAATTCTTCTCTCAACTCCTTGATCAACGCCAATGGTTTGGCCTCCAGAACTTGCTTTTTCTCTCGTGGTAACCATATAGCTAATCATCTTCAACTCACAATGGCGCCAAAATATTCTTGCAAGAATCGTGTAAAAAGATCAAATATCCTCTAATCGGCTCAGAATAACTGACACTTCACCTTCCTCCTGCTAAAATCTGGGTAGCTTGTTATCTTTGGATCTGATCACAGTATGCGGCTCACGATGTCTTTGATTTTCCAGTCAACACATCTCGACAAGTGAAGACGTGTGTAGCTGCAAAGAAATTTCAACTTTCAAGACCTTTTTGCGTTAAAGCAGATTATTTATGTTATTTCACTTACTTTTTTACCTTTTTTTAGTGTCAATTTATATACATTTATGATGGACCATGATACGTAACCGAGATGTCGATATGATTAATATTGTTTCAAACTTAACTATAAATACTCTAAGCGACTATTATATACATTAAATATAATTAATTTTGTTTAAAAACTAGCTATAAGCAACGTGACTATATCGCATACGAACATTGATACGACACAGATATGGATATGGAGATACGTAAAATTTCTAATGTAGGACACAGATCTATATATTATATAATTATGAATTATATAAATTGATAATAAAGATTTATGTACACAAACATGTTTTAGATTATTTTTTGGAGTAGAAAGATGTTTTTCATGATTGGTTCACAAGGATTTGTTTCTTATTTTTATAATCATAATAACAATTTATACAATAAAGTTTAAATTTTGAGAAAATTAATATACTTTCCTTTTTTTAAAATTGTGTTAGAACCGTATTAGAATTGTCATAAATCTAACAAATATTTTTTGAATTGGACACTTCACGAATACCTATCCTATAGATGTCATACGAGTGTCGGTGTCCGGTATCGGACACCGACACGTCATTTAAAAGAAGTGTCCGAGCTTCATAACGTGGTAAAAACTCTAAACAACTATTATATAGTAAAACATGCCACACATACCACCGACATGTAAAATTTGTTTGAAAGCTAACCAGTCCAATTAATATTAGAACTACCTATCATAAATACAATTAATTGTACAACTACTACTTAGTACGACAAAATAAATACGAAAGACCTAACCACGAAACATTTTCTTAAATATACAATAAACCATGAATAAAAATAGACTTAATTACTTTATTATTTATTTAATTTGATATTTTATTAAAAGTATAACAATATAATTCTTTTGGGATTTTAATCAAATTTTAAAATATTTAAAATATATAATATAACTAGTTTAATAATATAATAATATAACTATTTTAGTATTTAGTGCTGATAATATAGTAATAAAGACATATTTTTCTCTTGTATAACATGTTTATTTATATAAGATTTAATTACCTTATTCGTCTTTACATTTAAGACTAATATTCGATTTAGTATAGTTAAAAAAATCAATTTGGTCTCTATATTTTTTAAAATATATTCAAAATGGTCTTTTCTGTTAAATCGCATGAAACGACGTTAAGTGGAACACCATGTAAACCACTCAAACCCTAATGCGCCGTGCCGTGAAGCTGCGGTTTTCAAATCCCTCTATGTATACCCAATCGATAGAACATGCATGACCAGATCCCGTTCTCCACATTCTCTAAGCTCTCCTTCAACGCTCTCGAATACTATGATCGTTCATATGATCGCATCACCTCCAAAAATGAACGTCGTTTTGAGTGTTTCAAGAATCAGAACTTCTTCAAAGTCATCACCACCGACGATCCTGTTGTACATAGACTCGTGAATGAGGACAAAGCCACGGTTAAGGAGAAGTGGAACCGGCTGCCCCCGGCGAAGTGAGCTTGAAGGCAGGGTTGAAAGAGAAAGAAAAAACTCACATCTCTCTGCCACATAAGCCATTCTCTATGCTACATAAGCCCCTCTCTCTACCACATAAGCAACACTTGACGTAGTAAATTGAGATTTAACGGAAATGACCATTTTGGATACATTTTGAAAAACATAAGGACCAAATTGATTTTTTTAAAAACCACTGTACTAAATTGAATATTGGCCCTAAATATAGGGACGAATAAGGTAATTAAATATTTATATAGCTTGTAATGAACGATATTATTAATGAACCATATTTAGTGTGTATCATTATAAAAATATAACTCTATCTTTATATATTTACATTAGCCGGTTGGATGATCTTTGATACCGAGTGCGACTGGATTGTCCAACTCCGAACGGTACAATATAAAATATGATATGTAAACTGAAATTATTAATATTTGTTTATTAAAACTGTACTTCTGGTTGGATAGAAAATTGTCAGATTATTACATAATTTTACATTAAATTGAAAAAAAAAGAAAATTAGTCAAGAATGGGACAGATAAAGAGAATATATTGAAGATGCCTACATCATAGAAGTTTCTATAATGTTGAAGGTTTAAATACGTTAGAAGTAAAAGGAGCGTGGCATGTCGTGGAAGGTGTAAAATGGTATTATCAAGTAAAGATTAATCCCATGGTTATTATTCATAGTCTATTTCTCACCACTTTCACCTTAACATTGCTATATAACAACACCAAGCTTTGCACTCACCATTTTTATTTATTTTTAAGTGAAAAACAAATTAATAAATAAAAGGTATTTCAGTGATTCCTCGATCCTTGTACAAGTATGAGAATCTAATATTCTAACCTCTTAACAAAAACTTATCTCCTAGGAACTTTAACTGACCTCATACAAAACAAAGGCTCAAGACACCAATTTGAATATGAAAAACTTACATCGTGCGCTTTAGACGTAATCCAAGACCAAGTCTTCATTTGACCCATAGTGAAAATTTCAATGCGATCGACCCTACCTCCTCTGAAAATCCTCTTATTCCTATGTGACCACAATTCTCCTACAACTGCTATCCACACACCGCCCCAAATTTGATTTACACTTTCCTTGACACCATTCATCATTAAGCTTTTAAAATGAATTTTTGGCTCCCTATGATCCGTCGTTGCCAACCTCATCCACTTAGACCACATGAGCCAAGCTACTCTACATGTGTACAAAAGATGGGATGTGGTTTTCTCTTCCTCCTCGCACAGACAACACTGGTATTCATGCATAACCCCCTTCTAACCAAGTTTGATTTAGACGCTATTTTGTCTTCTAGAACCCTCCATGTTGTGAGATGTGAAGATGGTTGTGCCTTCAGCCTCTAGAAATCTCCATACAATTCCCTTTCAATCCCAAGAACATCATCATTAAGAACTTTGTACGCTGATTTTACCGTGAACACTGCTGACCCTTTTGTCTTTCCTAACCCAAAAATCATCCTTATCCAGCTTTACCCTCTGATCTCCCAATACTTGCATCAACTAATGTTCCTGAGTCTTTTCCCATTCAAACATATTCCTTCTCCATTAGATCTTCCACTTCCATTATGAGTTTTGTGACCTCTCGCCCCCTTGCCAAACGGACAAATCCTTGTTGGAGCTGATGGTGAAAAGTCTCGGAAAGGCGTCCTTGAGATTCAGGTTGCCTACCCATTTATCCTCCCAAAACCTTATCTCCCTCCCATTTCCTACCTCCTAAGAAAAAGTATCCTCAAAACTGTTTTTCCACTCGTCAAGAGACCAAACCTCTTTCAAATCCCTCCACCAAAGAGAATTTGTTATGCTTTTTCTTCGACTTCAAAGATCCCTCTAACCACCATATTTTGAATCTAGAACTTCTTTCCACAAACCCGTGTTCTCGGATCCTAAACTCCAGATCCACTTGTCCAACAAAGCAAAGTTAAAACGCCTTAAACTTATCACATCGAGCCCTCCATCCTCTTTTGACTCACAAACCTTTTTTCACGAAACCCAAGCTAGTGTGGACGATCTACGGTAGAACAACTACCCTAGAATGGAAGATGAACTACGGGGGAAAGTTTCGGAGCTTGCGATTTCAATACTTTGGGAAGCTATCAAAAAGATGAGAGGCCTCCCAGAAGAAGTTCAAAAGATTAAATATGAACTTGTACGCTTGCGAGATTCCATCGATAAAGAAGATGAAGAGGCTGAAGCTGAAAGAGATGACACTCGACGTCCAGAAAAGAAGAGAAGGTTGATGCAGTTGAGAAAAGTATCTTTTCTCGAGGAAGATGTGATTGACTCATATAACATCCGTATTGGAGATGTTCCTCCAACGGTACCTTTATTATCTAAGGCTGTTCACTACATCCGAACTCTGATCCCTCGACTTCAAATATCAAATAAGATTGAAGATATTAAAGGGCAATATCCACCAAGATCAAGCACTTCTGGAGAAAATAAAAGGAATCCATCGCACCAACGTCGATGGGATCCTCTGGAGACGCAAGAGGAGGTTGTTGGCCTTGTTGAACCAACAAACATACTGGAACGTTTGTTGAAAGACGGACCAAAAGAACGCACTGTGATTTCTGTTGTGGGTATTCCAGGAGTTGGGAAAAGCACTCTTGCCAAGCATGTTTTTGACAAGTTCCATGCAGACTTTGAATGCCATGCAGTGATCAGAGTCTCTCAAACCTACACTGTAGAAAAACTGTTGATGGATATGATACAGCAGCTTTGCAAGAAAGAAACTCCTTCTAATATTTCTACGATGAGTCTATACCAGTTGACAACAGAAGTCAGAGATTGCTTGCACAAGAAGAGGTATGTTATCTTATTTGATGACGTGTGGAATGAAAACTTTTGGGATGACATTCAATCTGCTTTGATTGATGATAAAAATAAAAGTAGGATAATAATCACAACAAGGCTCGACGAACTTGGGTACTTAGGATCTACTTTGGTTGAAGTATATAAGCTGGAAGAACCGTTAAGTGAAGATGAATCTTTGAGATTGCTCCACAAAGCATTTAAGTATGGTTCCGCTGGAAGCTGTCCAAAAGAACTTAAACATATATCTCTTGAAATTGTGAGGAAGTGTAAAGGTTTACCTCTAGCAGTTGTGGTCGTTGGTGGTCTTTTGGCTCAAAAGGAACAAAGTGCCTATCAATGGAGACTGTTTAGTGAAGAGTTCAATCGTAACTTAAACGATATAACAGAAATTATAGGTTTGAGTTATGATTATTTGCCATTCCATCTCAAATTATGTTTATTGTATTTCGGAATGTATCCGAAAGGCTATGAAATTGAATCTGATAGATTGGTCAGGCAGTGGGTAGCTGAAGGATTTGTTACACCTGATGATACCCAGAAATCTTTAGAAGAAGTTGCACATGAATATTTGTTAGGGTTGGTCAATAGAAATTTGGTGCAAGTGTCTTCATTTTCCATGAAAGGAAAAGTTAAAAAATGTTGTGTTCATGATTTAATACACGACATGATCCGTAGAAAAGTCAAGAATACTTGTTTTGGCGAGTTTATTGGTGCTGGGCATGATCAATCTGAGTCAAGTGAGTTGGTTCGACGTCTGACAATTGCAACCAATGATGTAATTAGAAGTACTGAAAACTCACTCATTCTGTCAATTATAATCACCATTCCAGAAAAACAAGAAGACTCATGGTTTGTGCAATTGGAAAGCAAAATTCTTGAAGACAATATGCCATTGAAGGTACTTGACTATGAAGATTCTGGATTACCTTTTGTTCCTAAAATGTTGGGGAATTTAATCCACCTGAGGTATTTAAGCTTTAGGGGAACACAGATAGAAAGTCTTCCAAAATCCATTGGTAAGCTCCTGAACTTGGAGACCTTGGATATACGAGAAACAAAAGTGTGTAAGATTCCAAAGGAGATCACCAAGCTTCAAAAGTTACGATATCTTCTGACACCTAACTGTGCATCTTCTTCAATTGAATGGAAGGATATTGGAGGCATGACAATGCTACAAAAGATACCACAAGTGCGTGTGGAGTTTGATGAAGTGGCGATTAGAGAGGTGGGAAAGCTAAAGCAGTTAAGGGATCTGAGGGTACTTTGTTTCAGCGGAGAGCACAACAATTTTCTTTGCTCTTCAATAGAGAAGATGGAACACTTGCAGGCACTACGCATTGAAACATCTGGTCATCACCGCAGTGAAGTAGTCGACTTGAACATTACGTTACGAAATTCTAAACTTAAGAAGCTTTTCCTTGATATGAAGTTAGAAAGGTTACCAAATTGGATTCCTCAACTCCATAATCTTGAGAGATTGACCTTACGCCACTCTGACTTAACCAATGATCCGTTGAAATCACTAAAAGATATGCCTTGTTTGACGGTTCTCTCTTTAACCCACGCTTATGAAGGTCAAACTTTGCATTTTCAACGTGGAGGGTTTCGGAAACTAAGGAAGCTAATTCTCTCAAATCTTTGGAACTTGAATTCGATCCTTATTGATAAGAGAGCACTTTATTCTTTGGAATATTTTGAGTTGACATGCCTTGATAAACTCAAAAGTGTGCCTGTGGGCATTCAACATCTGAAGAAACTTAAATGTCTTGATGTCGCTTCTATGCCAACTGAATTTGTGGACAAAATTGATCGCATTGGTAAAAAGAAGCACTGGAGCATCAATTATGGCTATATGTGATCAGTGGTATGTATTTAGCATGATAAGATTTTCACCACTATAATCTTATTTTGTGTTAATATTTTATGCTTCGAATTGGTAGGTGTTGACCTCAACTCTTGAATTACGTTGTTTAGTTTAGATGTTCATAAGTGTGATCATGATAAACACTTGAAACGTGCGATTTAGGAATAAGTTTAGTCTTTTTGTGGTGTTTGTGAAAGTGTATACTTAGTGTAAATTTAGTATTTAGGCACATTATAAATTTATGTACATTTGATTGTGTTAACTTTAATTGATGTTCTTTAGGGTTTAGGGTTCTTAATTCTAGATGTTCCACTCACTTGTATACAATTGTGAATTTTAGGTGTGCTATGATACGAGTGAAGATTCCCTCAAGTGCTCTCTCTTGCGACCCTTGAAAGGGTGGATCTGGATTTGATGCATCAAAGTGCAAGTGCCGTCATTTTCTGATGATGTTTTCTAAGCTTCCTTCTTTCTCATTCTCTTTTCTTTTCCAAAATGTGTTTCTAAATTGTAGTTTGGGGTGAAGAATCCTAACTGGAACTTGATGTTTTTATGTAATTGAAGTTCATTTTATTTTATTTTATCAGTAAACAATATAATGAATAAAAATGTAGCATTTTGAGGGGTGTTTATTTCTGTGATCGCAATGAGTTCATAAATTGTTCACTTCACCATAAGTTATCTTATTCTCTCTTGACCATTTCAAAATTGGAAGACTATAATTGGATTTAATAAAGCAACATTATTGGAGATACTGTAATTCTTGTCTTAATTGTAAATTTTTAAGGAGTTAGGGCTTTCACTAAAGAAAAAGGTTTCTCACTCAAACTATAAACTTGAGGTTTATTACTAATATTATTTCAATTAGTTAGATTTTAAAATTTGTAAGTAAAATCTGGTTAACTAATTATATATATATATATATATATATATAAAAGTTTAAAATCAATAATATAAACTAATTTAGATATAAATAATTTCTTTTAATTTTTAGAATAATATCTAATTTAATCAATATAATAACTAATTATTTTTAATCTTTTAAAACTATTTTCTATTTAATAATTTTTTCTTATAATATTTTTTTTCATTATATTTATTAATTTATCTTGAGAATTATTCTCAAAATGCTCGCAGATGATTTACTCTTATTTTTTTATTCCTTAATTGCATTATACTTAACTTTGATTCATGCATATATGTTTTCTACTTCCATGTTAAAGATGATTATTCTAATTTATTTTATAGCTTAATTTAATTTATTTCATTTTGATGTGTTTGGTGATATTTTGGCATTTATTTTAATATTTTTTTGTTTTCTCTCGTAAATCTCATTGATGGAAACTCTAAGGTCTCCTACTCAATTGCACCTGGTGGTTCTCTTTAATCCAATAATTGGTTCTCTTTACTACAATATCATTATACTTTTTTCTATTTCTATAATTTGTAATTATTATTGCATATTTAAATTGAAAATTATGACATATTTTTACAAATGTATATTTTTAAATTGAAAATTATGACATATTTTTTATTTTTAAAATTAATTTATATTTGACCAAGGTTTTTGCTATCAAATTTAGAAACTAAATAATTGGTAGTTAAAACTTTGATTTATAATTAGATACCAATTTAAAAACTATTTAATAATAATAGAAACTAATTTAGAAACCAAATTTTGTTTTAGTTTCTAAAATGATCTCTAATTTAGTTACTATTGCAACTAATTATTTTTTGTCTTTAAAAATTAGTTTCTATTTTATGATTTTCTTGTAGTGAAAACTGAATGGAAGTTAATTTTAAAAAATATAAAAAAACTTAAATAATACACTAAATAGAGAAAACAAAATATGAAATTTAAAAATCAAATTTAAAGAAAAAAATATCTTTTCAAAATTTTGATGGGTAAAAAAAGCTATTATAACTGTTAAACTACCACCTGACAAATAAAATTAATTAAATCAACTACTATCTGAGAAATACAATAAATGCAATTTACTGATTCTTGATGTACCACAAAATAAATAGGCAAAAACAAACTCCTCTTCTTATCCGGCAACGTGTTGGTACACAAAAAACAGAAGTAGAAAACAAAAAAGTGATACTAATAAAATCCATGTGTTACGTGGTCATTATGTTATTCGTGTAGTATATATTGGTGTTGTTCAAATTTCTTCAACGATGCTTTATAATTTTTTTCTACCTCAATTCAATTTTAATTTGTTCTTAGTCAATACTTTATTGACCCTAGTGATTTGTTAATCACCTTTATAAAAAATAATTTTTTTTTTATCCGGTTTATGTTTCATTCCTGAAAAATTGTCAATGATAATCTCAAGGTTTGTATATATTTTCTTACTATAAGTAAATCATTAGTTTTGAAGATTTTCACTAAACCAAAGGTCAAAAAGTGTGTGATTTGATATTTCTCAAAGTTCATTAATTTTGATGCATGCATTCATGTGAACTTAGCTTGGATAATTAATATAAGCTTGGAGCAAACACTAACCTTTGCAATTCACCATATCAAAATTTATATTTTACTATTTTTATTTCGGCATCACAAAATGCACAAATAAAAACTAGTGCTCTCTCCATTTCATTTCTTCCGTCACAGATATATTAAGAAAAATAATTGATTTTTTTTACTAAAATTTCATTCCTCTTTTCCATTATTTATAATTATTGTATTTAAACCGAAAACAATGCATATCTTTCCTGTAACATGAAGTTTTTTTTAGTCTTAATTTTAGTCTTCAAGATACTGATACAATTGTAGTAAATAAATTATTGGAATAAGTTTTTATCAATTTCTTGTTTTTACATGACAAACAAATTTTTAATTTGGATTATATTATAATATTATAACATTCATGTTAATGATGAGTTAATATGAAATATTTTAACATCCTATTCCATATTGAAAATTCGTTTACCACTTAATAAAGTTTGTAATGACTCATTCCAATAATTTTTTTACTACTAAAAAGTCTAAAATTTAGATTAAGAATGAAAATCAATTTTACTTGTACAAAGATGAAAAACATATTTAATCCGTTTTATAAATAGATATTATATACTTAGAATTATTTTCGCGTCGAATTGGTTTATAGATGTATAATATTCTTTTTATCTAACTAATTTATAATTCATAATAAAAGAATTTAGATCAATGTGAGCACATATTTAAAGTACTATTAAAATAAAGTTGTAATTATTCTATTGAGAGAACTTAATGGAAGTTAATTTAAAAAATTATAAAAAAACTTAAATAACACACGAAATAGAGAAAACAAAATATGAAGATTACTTTAAAAATCAAAGTTAAAGAAAAAAAAAATCTTTTCAAAATTTTGATGGGTAAAAAAAACTATTAACTGTAAAACTACCACCTGACAAAATTAATTGAATCAACTACTATCTGAGAAATACAATAAATACAATTTAGCGGTCTTGAAGTACCACAAAATAAATAGGAAAAAAAAAAAACACAACCTGGTCGCAAAACATTTAATAAACATGCTGAAAGCTCAAAGTCACGTAGATGCACAAAATTTGCTGGAACAATATCATGAATAAAAGTAGACTTAATTACTCTTTTATTATTATTATTTATTTAATTTAATTTTTCACTATCAATAGAATGATTTATTACAGAAAAATCATTAAATAAAAATTAATTTTAAAAATTAAAATAATTAGTTAATATTTAACTAAACTAAAGACCATTTTATAAAATAAAAAATTATTGATATCTAAAATAATTTCCATTATCAATACAAATTTATAAAATAATTTTTAAATTGGTATCTAATCATGAACTACAATTTTTTTTTTCTACTTACTATTTTATATTTTAAATTAGTCTTTATTAATATTTTAGAATCTAATTTAGAATCTAAAGGATTAATAACATGAACCTTGATAGCTAATATATATACTAATTTAGAAATAATTTAATAAATTTTATTAATAATAAAAATCACTTTAGATATAAATAATTTTTTAGTCTCTAAAATAGTATCTAATTTAGTTAATTACAAATTATTTTTTGTCTCTAAATTTAGTTGATATTTAATAATTTTTTTTAATATTTAATCAAATATCTCTTAATTTTTAAAAATACAGCAATATACTTTTTTTTTATCAATTATAACTCATAGTTTGTTTTAAAACATTTGCTACTTGATAATTATAATAAAACTGAAAAAGTAATTTACTTTTATCCCAATTGAATGACAATCCACTTGATAATGTCTAGGGTGGTGTCTCATGCCTCATATCTAACTTAGTTGGGCTTGGGTTAAATGACTTCTCGCATGTGCATTATTGGACTTGCCTAGGCGAGTTGCAAAAAAAAGCCCCAATGTCACTGGAGTGATCTAACCTGGGCGAGATTGAGCTCGCTTGAGCGAGATTCTATGGGAACTTCTGGCTTGAGTGAGCTTGGGCGAGCTTTGGTGAGTGTTGGTGCACTTCAGCTTTCCCTTCTTAACTTTGTCTATTCTCCTTTTGCCCTTTCATCTCCATTCTTCCATAAAATCTTGAAATTAACATAAATTTGGGAATAATTCGTTCTTATTCAAATTAATATCACAAAATATGTAAAAATGTTTCTTATTCAAATTCATATCACAAATATGTAAAAATGTTTAAATAAATTAGAGGTTATATTATACTTATTTTATCAATTAATACTCCTAAGTGTCTATATTTTAATATGAAATATTACTAAAATATGACACTTATTAGGTAGAAACAAAGAGTTAAACAAACAAATTCCGAGAGAAATCCATAGAAAAGAAAATTTTAAGAGAATATGCATGCTTTTGAACACTTCACAAAAAGGTAATAATTTTGACTTGTATTCACAAAAATCTCAAAAACAACATTCTATTTTGACATTGCAAAGCATAAGGTAATGACCAAAACAAAAGAAAAATGTTTTTTAAACATAGGCCCTTAATTTTTCTAATAAAAACTTTTACAAAAATAATATAGAGCCTTATTTTCTTGTTATTTTCTTTAAACACATTTTGTTAGTAAAGAAACTTATTCAAATTTTATTTGTTATTATAGATGTTCGATTTAGGAGGAAAATAAAAAGAAATAACTAATAAAAGTTGTTGTCACTAAACATCAATCAAATAATGAGATAAATCCTTTTCAAGAGGGAGAGAATTATGAAAATCATCCAACCACCACACCACCACACCTATATCTTTGGTTAAGAGGAAAGAAGAAGATGAAGGCTTATGAGGAAGACTCTACACTTAAAAAGAGAATATTAGAATTTTCTTTCTTCTCAGTTGTACACATTGTATAATAGTAGATTTTCTTTATAAAAGTGTAGGCCTTTTTCTCTGCATTTTGTAGAACCATAACCCTAATTGGTCCTTGTTGGATAAGCAAATCGAGGAGCTAGTCAAACTTCGACCAACACACATGGAGTCCCACATAATGGAGAACATGGCCAAAATAGGCTAAAATGAGGCGCCACTCCTCCTCTCCCTTGGATGTGCCAAAGTTGCTCTCATGTGGAACCTTGTGTTGCATTTTACACTAGTGCAAAAAGAAAAAAATGATACTCTTTATTTAGTGTGGCTTTTGCGTTACCCGCTTTCGTAAAAAATGCGGTGACATTTATTAAATTATTTTGATTTACGAATGCGGCTATTTATATAGCCGCACTTGTAAATCAAAGTACTTGATTTACGAATGCGGCTATTTGTATAGCCGCACATGATTTACGAATGCAGCTATTTGTATAGCCACACATGATTTACGAATGCAGCTATTTGTATAGCCGCATTTGTAAATCAAAACTCTTTGATTTACGAATGCGGTTTTACCTTTAGCCGCATTCGTAAATCCTTTTTTACCCTAAATTTTGAAGCGCGCCACACACAATTTCATACTTTCTTTCTCGTCTTTGCCTTCGTTTCGCGTTCGCACTATGAGTTCGTCTCCTTCTGCTGCATCTGCATTCCATTTGTGCAATGTAAGTTTCTTAAACTCTCTTTCTTCCTCTTCATCTTCACAAATATATGCATAGATGTTTTTCGTTTTTCTTATATATGTTTCTTTCCTTGCATTGGTGGTCTCGAAGCACTGTTTCGTTGGCTGGCATTCGTTTTTCTTACATTGTTTGGTTTCTTGCATTGCTTAGTACTCTTTCATTGTCTTCGTGGGTTCTTGTGGGTTTTTTTGTTTGCTCCGTTGCTGCTTCCCTGTCTGTCGTCGCTTCTGCTGTCGCCAATAGCTCCCGTGATTCTTCATCAACGTTGCCTTCACACAAGATTGACGATGTTTTAAATTTTTTTAATGATTTGGCATATACAAGTGCGGCTACTTAGCCGCACTTGTAAATGGTATTTATAAATGCGGCTATATAGCCGCATTTATATTTCTTGATTTACAAGTACGTGTTGATCAAATGCGCCTATAAAACCGCATTTATAAATTCGAAATAGCCGCACTTGTTTTATGTTTCTGCACTAGTGTTAAGTCCTACACTCCATACAATATGAAGTGTAAAAGACTTGTGTATCTATAAATAAGACCACTTGTCCCTTGATCTTTAATTGAATAAGAATTGAGTTGCAAAATGAATACATTTTTATTGTGTTTTGAAGTCACCAAAATGGAAGTAATTTTATCCTAAGCTCCTTTACCCAGAATCTTTCTTTAAAAAAGGAGCTAAATTCCAAGTTCTCTCTATGATGTAGATGCTTACACCAGAACTTGTATAAGGATTGACTATTGAAGTACTTTAAACGACTATTAGCAACACAACCTACTAAGGAGGACATTAAGTGTGTATAACTACTACCTATGGCAAGTACAATCAATTGTACAACTACCCCTCTTGCTTTAGTACGGCAAAATAAATAGGAAAAAGAGCAAAACACGAAACATTTAATAAAGATGTTGAAAACTCAAAGTCTGTTTCGCCTAAACAGTGCACAGCAATTACATGAATAAAAGTAGGCTGAATTACTTTTATTTTATTTTATTCAATTTGAAATTTTATTAAAAGAATTAATTAATCGTTGTTAATTTTAAAATATGCTAAGGTTCAATAAAAAATTGGAGACACAATTTCAGACAAGTTCATCATGATTATTCTGCTTATATTATATTTTTGAAGGCTTAAATACATTAGAAGTAAAAGGACTGTGGTATGTTGTAGAACGTTAACACATAAAGTATTGCACTCACCACTACCACCACCACATAGCAAAACGCAGATGAAAACTACACTAAAATGGCAGAAACTGCGATGTCCTTTGCTCGCCAGTATATGCTCCCAAAACATTTTGAAGCTGTCAAAATGATGAGAGATCTCCCAAAAGAAGTTGCAGAGATTACAGAAGAACTTGGAAGCTTGCTAGATTTTATCGATGATGTAGATAAAGTGGCTGAAGCTGAAGAAGATAACAAGAGGCGTGAAAGAATGAAGGAAAGGTTGATGCGGCTGAGAGAAGCAGCTTTTCGCATGGAAGATGTGATTGATGAATATTGGATCCGTGTTAGAGAAAAACAACCTCAAGATGGTCCTCGATGGGTAGCTTTACTCTCTAAGGCTGTTCACTACATCAAAATCCTGATCCCTCGACTTCAAATAGCATATAAGATTCAGGATAACAAATCAGTTGTTCGTGATGAAAAAGGTAGTTTTCAAAGCCAATATTCTTTAGAAACAAGACTAAACAGTTCTGGAGAAAATCGAAATGTCACATTGCACCAACTTCAAATGGATCCTCTTCTTATTAAGGAAGAGGAGGTTGTTGGCCTTGCTGGACCTACAAAGATATTGAAAGATTGGTTGACAGAGGGACGAGAAGAACGCACTGTGATTTCTGTCGTTGGTATTCCAGGAGTTGGAAAAACCACTCTTGCCAAGAGTGTTTTTGACAAGGTCCATGACGACTTTGTGTGCCATGCAGTGATCACAGTCTCTCAATCCTACACTGTAGAAGGACTGTTGAGGGATATGATACACAAACTTTGCAAAGAAAGAAAGGAAGATCCACCTTCTAATATTTCTAAGATGGATCGAGGCTCCTTGGAAGAAGAAGTCAGAGATCGCTTGCACAAGAAGAGGTATGTTATCTTATTTGATGACGTGTGGAATGAAAACTTTTGGGATGACATTCAATCTGCTTTGATTGATGATAAAAATAAAAGTAGGATAATAATCACAACAAGGCACCAGATGGTTGCGGTGTTCTGTAAGAAATCTTCTTTTATTGAACTGCATAAGCTGGAAGAACCTTTAAGTGAAGATGAATCTTTGAAATTGCTCCACAAAAAAGCATTTAAGTATGGTTCCGCTGGAGGCTTTCCAGAAGAACTTAAAGACTTATCTCTTGAAATTGTGAGGAAGTGTAAAGGTTTACCTCTAGCAATAGTGGTCGTTGGTGGTCTTTTGGCTCAAAAGGAACAAAGTGCCTCTCAATGGAGACTGTTTAGTGAAGAGTTCAATCCTAACTTAAACGATATAACAGAAATTATAGGTTTAAGTTATGATAGTTTGCCAATCAATCTCAGATCATGTTTATTGTATTTCGGAATGTATCCGAAAGGCTATGAAATTGAATCTGATAGATTGGTTAGGCAGTGGGTAGCTGAAGGATTTGTTACACCTGATACCCCGAAATCTTTAGAAGAAATTGCACATGAATATTTATTAGGGTTGGTCCATAGAAATTTGGTGCAAGTGTCTTCATTTTCCATGGAAGGAAAAGTTAAAAAATGCCGTGTTCATGATTTAATACATGGCATGATCCTTAGAAAAGTCAAGGATACAAGATTTTGTGAGTATATTGATGGTGGGCATGATAAATCTGAGTCAAGTGGGTTGGTTCGACGTCTAACAATTGCAACCAATGATGTAATTAGAAGTACTGAAACCTCACTCATTCGGTCAATTATAACCATTCCAGGAAAACAAGAAGAATCATGGTTTGTCCAATTGGAAAGCAAAATTCTTAAAGATGATATGCCATTGAGGGTACTTGATTATGAAGATTCTGGATTACCTTGTGTTCCTAAAAAGTTGGGGAATTTAATCCACCTGAGGTATTTAAGCTTTAGGGGAACACAGATAGAAAGTCTTCCAAAATCCATTCGTAAGCTCCTGAACTTGGAGACCTTGGATATACGACAAACAAAAGTGTGTAAGATTCCAAAGGAGATCACCAAGCTTCAAAAGTTACGATATCTTCTGACACCTAACTGTGCATCTTCTTCAATTGAATGGAAGGATATTGGAGGCATGACAATGCTACAAAAGATACCACAAGTGCGTGTGGAGTTTGATGAAGTGGCGATTAGAGAGGTGGGAAAGCTAAAGCAGTTAAGGGATCTGAGGGTGCTTTGCTTCAGCGGAGACCACAACAATGTTCTTTGCTCCTCAATAAAGAAGATGGAACACTTGCAGGCACTACGCATTGAAACATCTGGTCATCACCGCAGTGAAGTAGTCGACTTGAACATTACGTTACCAAATTTTAAACTTAAGAAGCTTTTCCTTGATATGAAGTTAGAAAGGTTACCAAATTGGATTCCTCAACTCCATAATCTTGAGAGATTGACCTTACGCCACTCTGACTTAACCAATGATCCGTTGAAATCACTAAAAGATATGCCTTGTTTGACGGTTCTCTCTTTAACCCACGCTTATGAAGGTCAAACTTTGCATTTTCAAGCTGGAGGGTTCCAGAAACTAAGGAAGCTAAATCTCTCAAATCTTTGGAACTTGAATTCGATCCATATTGATGACACAGCACTGCCTTCTTTGGAATATTTTGAGTTGACATGCCTTGATGAACTCAAAACTGTACCTGTGGGCATTCAGTATCTGAAGAAACTTAAATTTCTTGATGTCCCTTCTATGCCAATGGAATTTGTGGAGGAAATTGATCGCATTGGTAAAAAGCAGCACTGGAGCATCAATTATGGCTATATGTGATCCGTGGTATGTATTTAGCATTATATGAGTTTCACCACTATGATCTTTTCTTGTGTTAATTTATGCTCAGAATTGAGAGGTGTTTACCTCAACTCATGATCACGTTTTTTACTTTAGATGTTCATAAGTGTGATCATGATAAACACTTGAAACGTGCGATTTAGGAAGAAGTTTAGTCTTTTTGTGGTATTTGTAAGTGTATACTTAGTGTAAATTTAGTATTCCATTATGATTATAGCAGATTATAAATTTATGTACATTTGATTTTGATAACTGTAATGTTCTGAATTCTAGATGTTCCACTGACTTCTGTATAATTGTGAATTTTAGGGAAGCTATATGATTTGAGTGAAGATTCCCTCATGTGCTCTCTCTTGCGACCCTTGAAAGGGTGGATCTGGATTTGATGTATCAAAGTGCGAGACCCTTCATTTTCTGATAATGTTTTCTAGGCTTCCTTCTATCTTTTCCTCTTTCCTTTTCCAAAATGTGTATCTAACTTGTAGTTTGGGTCAAGAATCCTTAATGCAACTTGATGTTATATGTAATTGAAGCTCATTTTCTATGATCGCTTATCTCCGTTTCTAATGCCTTTATAAATTGGTCACTTCACTTAAATTTGGCCATTACAATATTATGACCAAAACCAATATTAATTGTACAATTACAACCCCAAGCATGATCCATTTAAGTAATAATCGTAAAAAAACAAATGAACTAGCTGCATGTCGAACTTGCCAAAAACATATTAAATAATGGGGCATCGATACTCAAAGTTGGCCATATATAATGTTGAAGAACATTAAGTTTTGCACTCACCAAGAAGAAAACAAAGAAAAATAACTAAAATAGCAGAAACTGCATTGTCCTTTTGCTGGTCAGCATGTGGCTTCAAAGTTTTGGAAGCTGTCGAAATGCTGAGAGATCTCCCAAAAGAAGTTGCAGATGTCAAAGATGAACTGGAAGGCTTTCAAGATTTCATCAATGATGCAGATAAAGTGGCTGAAGCTGAAGAAGGTAACAGTAGGCCTGAGCGAATGAACAAAAAGGTTGATGCGACTTAGAGAAGGTGCTTTGTGCATGGAAGATGCCTTTAGTAACGATTTAGAAACTATTACTCAACAATAGTCAGTTATAGTTTCTCTTGTGGTGTAATACTTTTCATTCTCCCTCAGTTTCCCTTTCCTCTGTCTCACATGGTATCAAGAGCTCAAGCTCCTTCCATGGCTTCCACTCTTTTTTCTCCTCATTCTGAAAACAAGTTTTGCAACGAAAAAATGGAGCTTCCTCCTCCTCAGAATCTTTCTACTACTATGGATAAAAAGATCACTGATATAAGAAGTCAGAAACTGCTTGCGGCAATAAGAGGTATGTTGTTTTGTTTGATGGCATATGGAATGAAACATTTTGGGATGACATTGAATTAGCTGCAGTTGACAATGAAATTATTGACTTGCACACTTTTCATGGCTGCTAAATATGGTGGAGTTGGTTTTGATGTACACCAATTTATCAAACAATCCTTTGTAGTTACGGAAAGATATGCCAAATTTGTTGTCCATCTCTATCAAGGCCAGGGCCTATAAAGGTGAAACTTTGCATTTTCAAAATGCAGGATTTCAGAAACTTAAAGGAACTGGTGCTCTGAGATTTTTATGACTTGGAATCCATCTTTATTGATGAAGGAGCATTGCCTTCATTGGAGAAGCTTCGGTTAAAGAAAAACCCAATACTCAAGACTGTCCCTCTGACATTCTTCACTTAGAAAAACTCCAAGTCCTCGAAATCTGGTTAATGCCTATTGAACATAAGGACAACACTGCACTCAATGGAGGAGAAAAACATTGGATGGTCCAACATGTGTCCCATCTTAATATCATTTCTTCCCTCAGGGCCAAGAGATCAGACTTAGAATTTATAGACTTTTGAGATTTAGAAATGTAAGGTACATTTTTCTCTCTTCTTATTAGTATTAATTTTGTTGTGGATTGATACATGTCCCTTATTCTTTTCGTAGTAGAAATGTATTTGCTTCCTAACTTCTGAACTGATTTCTCTACTTTTTTTCTACCTTCTAGCATATGCTTTATATTTGTTTCTCTATATCACTCCAACAGAAGTTAGCGATAATATTATTTAATAAATAAAAATAATTTTTGTTATCATATTATCATTTTTATTATATTTATTATAATTAACATATATATAATTTATACATATTAATATAATTATTAATAATAATAATAAAATAAATTATATTCATATTATTAATATTATTACTAATATTATTAATATTATTATAATTAATATTATATTCATATTATTAATATTATTCATATTATTAATATTATTCATATTATTAATATTATTATTATTAATATTAATATTATTAATATTAATATTATTAATATTAATATTATTATTAATATTAATATTATTAATATTAATATTATTAATATTAATATTGTTAATGATCTGTTTGTGTTTTTATTATAGTGTCTTTTCATGCTAGTCAAACTAACAATTTTATTTTTATTTTGGAAAGGACGAGGAGTGACTCTTAATTTTTATTTTTATTTCTAACAAGGTAAGATTATTGGGAAAGATTATTGTAAATATCAGAAACATGACACATTTATAACCACTCGGCTGAACACAAAGGATTTGTTTGTCCAGAAGTCACTTTTGCAATAGTGTTACATGCTTGCATGTCCAACTAACAAAGGCTTATGTGACTGGATCGTGCAATTGAAGGTGAAAGAAAAGGAATGCTTTTTCCTGCACCTTCATCACTTACTCAGGCACAATGTATTGTTCTGGGTATATCAAGATTAAGCTTTTGGTTCATATTTCGTCGACCAATTCTTCCTAATTCACATCTTTGTTGAAATTTTTTTTTTTAATTCTTTCCATAAAGATTCAGAAAATACTGGATCTCCGCCAACACAAGCAAATTGTCGATAAAATTCCAAAATGGCATTTTCTTTTGACCCAATTTTTTTTTTATCCTTATCATTTAGGAAAGACACGAAAATTTCAGGATAACAAACATTTTCTAGAATTTCGCTTAAATTCGAACCCATAGCTGATAATAGAATTAGAATAGATCACCTCCATAAATTTTAAAAATCCTAAAATTAGTTTTTAAGTAAAAAGATAAAAATAGAAGCTTTGTTCTACATTTTGTCACTTGAGTGAAAAAAAAAGTGTTTGTAGTTCTTGTTGTTGCTCTGTCGGTTGTGGTGGCGGTGGCAATAATAGTGGTGGTGTCGGTAGTGGTGGTGTGATGATGTTGTTCATGGTGGTTTACTCGTCATTCTTAGTTAAGTTTTTCAATCTGGTGCCTTAAATGCTTATTTTCATATTGGTTAATATGTTGGATCAACATATTACACAATCCATAACGGTTAATGCGAAGAAATTATGTTTTGAATTACATAATACGAAACTTAGTCTAGATCTGGAATAATATTCCAGATTACTCAATCTGTAATAGAACATATGTTCCGCATAAGGTAATCTGGAACATTTTTCCAACTCTGAAACTAAGTTTCGTATTATGTAATCTGGAAGAAAAACACAAAATTAAAATTAGTTAATCTGTACGTATATCGGATCCAAAATTAACCAAACTCACACTTCCAGATTGTGTAATTCGGTACTAAATGAATTATGGATTACACAATCTGGAAGTCATTTTATAACTTAAAATATGTCTTATTGGTTACCTAATCCGGAATTCATTTGTTCTGTTAAAATTTGACGTACGGATTACGCAATCCATAAGTAATTTTTAATTGGCAAATGCTTTACGGATTATCCAATCTGGAAGGTATTTTTGTAATTACTAAATGAGTTATGGATTAAACAATCCGAAAGGGAAATTGGATGTTGTTTTTATTTTGCATACTTGTGTAAATTTATGAAAATTAGAATAAATAGAAATTTATGTTTTATTAATGAAGGTGTGAGTATGAAGGTTGGGTTGATTACAAAAAGATCCGATAAAGTAGAAATGATATGTGGTATGGAAGAATTAATGAATTTTGTGCATTAACATGAATTGGTTGAAGGGGACTATGGTACCCATTTTAAACAAATGAGGTGAATAAAATTTCGTTTCATTCATGTTTATTGCATTATAATTTGAAGAAGTGATTTTGTAATATTGTTATATAACTTTATGTAGTTGTTTCTTTCGCGAGAAGACTTGCTTGAATGAGTTCGTAGGGTTAGTTATGGACTTGATTTTGTTATTGTCATCATTAGGTCTGACATAACAAATGGAAAGTAAGGAAAAAAGACATGTCTTAGGCTGTGAAAGGGGGTAGTTACAGAAAGTACAAGGATGGTTTAGAGGTTACGGTGACTGGTACTTGAAAATGTCAATGTCCCTTTAAATTGCGAGGTAAACCTATTAGAAAGGGCGAAGGTTGGGTATTTAAGGTAATATGTGGTACCCATAATCATGATTTGTATGATACATTAGTTGGTCATCCATATGTAGACAGATTAAAAGTGAATGAACATTCCATTCTTGTTGATATGACTAAAAGCATGGTTAAGCCGGATAACATACTACGTACTTTGAAGGAGAATAATGAGGATAATATGACAACAATAAAACATGTATACAATGCAAGATACTCGTACAAGAGATCAATTAGAGAACCAAGAACTGAATTACAACAATTAATGATGTTGACAACTATCTTCACTGGAGTACGTGTCATGAGTCTTCCAATATTGTTAGTGATATTTTTTGGACTCATCCTAATGTTGTGAAACTTTTGAATGCATTTAACATTTTATTCTTGATGGATATGACTTACAAAACAAACAAATATCAATTTCCTTTGCTTGAGATTGTTGGTGTGACTTGTACAGGTTTGTCCTTCTTTGCTGGTTTTGCGTTCTTATCTAGTGAGAAAGAAAAGAACTTCATATGAGCATTACAAAAATTTAGAGGGTCACTTTTGACATCACATGTGGGGCCTAAAGTCATTGTTTGTGATAGAGATTTTGCTTTGATGAATGTCATCAATATTGTGTTTCCTAAAAGAACAAATCTTCTCTGTCGGTTTCACATAAATAAGAATGTTAAAGCAAAATGTAAAATGTTGGTAGTTTCTGTCGAGGCTTGGAAAGTTGTGATGAATTCATGGAGGACTATCATTGATTGTACAGAGATTGCTAAATTTGATGGGTTTGTTAAAAAATTTGAAACTATTTGTTCACTGTGGCAATTACTTTTTGAATATGTGAAGAACACATGGATTATTGCGCACAAAGAAAAGTTTGTGAAGTGTTGGAAAAATTCGTTAATGCATTTGGGAAATACAACATCAAACAGGTATATCAAAATATGTCTTTACTTTGTTTAGAGCATGTATAACGTCTAATTGTTTTATGTTTTATACTTATACAGGGTTGAATCAACTCATTGGTCTTTGAAACGAATATTACAAAATAGCATGGGAGACATGTGCTCGTGTTAGATGCTATCAAACATGTTATTATACTTCAACATAACGAAATAAAGGCATCATTTCAAATGAGCCTACATGTCATATGACACACATTCAAGATGCAGTTGTATAAAATGTTGGCAACCACCTTTGATCAATGATGTGTGCACCACGACCCTCAACTGACATCGGTGATGGTAGATTTCTCTGCTCGTAGCCAAATTAACGCAACACGCGCTCGGGCATATGTCTCTGTGATAAGTTGCCCAATCGCAAGTGACCCGAGAATAAATAAAATGGTCTCAAATAGCCTGCTCAATATGTGGTCATCGTGTATGAATCCATCCAACTGCACCTGCACATCACCAACAACATAAATATGATGGGCAATAATGTGTCATGTTTCCCGTGGGTGTACCTCATCAAATGAGGGATTAATATCCCTTCTTCCCATGCCCGAGAAGTGCTCTTAAATTCATGCCTACGTAATTCGATCATATTAATTATAAAATAAAAAACATTATGGAATGTAACATGCGATTGCTAATTATTTGTATGGTTTCATACCTGAACTAGTGTTGCATAACTACCCAACTGCTTCATGTTAAAATAACATGCATCCCCCAATTGCTCATATAGATGTGTCAGTGTTGTAGCTCCCCATGCATATCCACCACACATACGTAGATTGTTGAATAACAACAAGTATGAAACAGATATAGATGTGACACTTTTATCTACAAAAATAGTGCATCCAACCATATGCAACAAGTAAGTCTTGGCAGCACACTCCCAAGCCTCCTGAGCGCAACATCCCTCATATATATCTCGGAGCCAGCTCAATCGTACGTGGGCACCTTATCTCAGCCTTCCCACAAACCTCCTCCACCCCTAGTAACTTAGTTAAAATTGTCGTAGCTCTGTTGTACTCTAAGGGCACATATGTAGGGAATTGACCTAAATTGGGGAGGTGTAAAAGAGATGACACATCATCAAGTGTGATGGTCATCTCACCTATGGAAAGGTGAAAGGAATTTGTCTCCCCATGTGACCTTTCGACAAAGGCTGAAATCAACCCCTTGTCCCCCAACTCATAACCTATATTGCACAAACTAAACAATCCAAAATTTTGTACAAAAAGCTCAATATTAGCATGAGGCATCCCAAATTTACGTAATTTCCTACCATGGGATACCAATTTAAGTTCTCCCCGATCCTAATGCAAAATTTGTATATATTCAATATAATTAAATCAATTTAAACAACCCTAGAGGAGACACGCGTCAAGGAGAAATATCATGGATAATTTTTCCTTGTTTTCCATGCTTGTAATTATCAATATGAGTGGTTAATTCTTCCCTTTGGAATTGAGAGCAATATGTTAAAAAACTCTTATGTATTGAGGTGATATTTATTTATGATATTATGTTCTTTATTGATTATTGGTATTGTCACTTTATTATTAAAGTTTGAATATTTATTCATGATTTGATCCTTATATTTGATTAGAAAGTACTTTTAAGTATCTGACCTAAATGATAATACTTAACATATTTGAATGTTAGGAATAATTTTGAAATGTTAATTGTTTTATAACATTTGTTTGTAATGAAAAGGGGGTTTTATAAATATGCGAGAAATCAATATTTAGGAGATTTTCTTAATAATTTTGTATGCGGAGAATCGATATGAATTATTTTTATATGTGCATTAATGTCAATCAGATGAAATGTTATATGTTTTTATTCATTGAAAATACAGATGAGTGAGAAGGATGAACCTCAATCCGATATTTCCCAATTGACTCGTCTAAATCATTTACTTTGCTTTTATTTAATTTCTTACAAATTCATGATACAAATAACCTTTCAAACAAACTTTGACACATATTTTCATATTTAATGCATATTATACTTGAGATTTTAGAATTGTTCCATGTGGATTCGATATCCATCCTTAGGAAAAACTTATTACTTCTGACTCAGTACATTTGTCGTAAAATAGTCATAAGACATTTCGTTTTTTTTTTATCAATACTAAAGGATATAAGTAAAAAAGGAGTATTAGGAGTACTTCAACCTTTATACAAAAGCTCAAACTCTTGAGCCAAAACATGTAGCACCACAAAGATCCTATTACAATCTAAATTAAGCATTATACTGTCATACACTACAATATTGCTTCAATTTTCATCTCCACCTTCAAGGGCAGAACACCTACCAAAGAAACAGAATAATTACAGAAACTCATATTTACCAGTTTCAAACAAGATAATATGTTAGACATTTAGTTTTAATTTTGAACTTTTAAACTATGTTAGCACTTGATCTAGATTATAAATTGTTAGAACTTGATTTGAATTATCTGTTCCGGAGCTTCATTTTTGGACTATGTCTTGTTAGCACTTGGTTTTATATTATATGTGGTTAGTTCTTGATTTGGATTATATGTGGTTATAACTTGATTTTGGATTTTTTAGCACTTCATTTAGATTATGTGTTGTTAGAATTTGATCTGGATTATATTTTCTTTTGGAACTTCATTTTGAGTTGTGTTACAGGAGTACAAAACAAATTTAGATACCAAATAAAATATTTTTTTATTAAAATATTACTTACACATTTACATATGGAATTACATACATATTTACTAATTTTTTTAATTTTAAAATTATTTCATTCACATTAATTACATACAAATTTGTTTGTATGTAATATATACGTAGATATCCATAGATTTCTTACATACTTACGTATCCACACAAAAATTCCGCTATATGTATCTACACCTCCATTTACATATAATTTTTATTTTTTTTTATGTAATCCGTCGATAATCTTTCGTTTGCAAAGGATTTATGACTTTACCTACAAATTTCTTCCCTCAAATAAACTTATTTCTTGTAATGACTTCAATTTTGATTTATAATATTTTTTCCTTGATAAAAAAAAACGTTGAAAGCTAGTCTTAAATGTTGTCAAATTCATTATTATTTTAATTTTAAATAAGTCAATTATTAAATTGAGAAGAATATGTTTTCTTATTTATAGTTACCATAATGAATCAGTTAGTATCACATTTTATTAGTCATTAATCAGTAGCAACTCTTAAATATATTATAGAACAAGATTTCTATTTAGTTATTATTTCAGTGTATTTAAATGTAAGTTATGTTCAATAAATATTATATTCAACAATTCAAAATATTTTGTATTATTTTCTTGTTCAATTATTCTGCTTTTATCTTTGAAAAATATCAACAACATAAAAGAAATAGAAACAATAGTCTCTAAAACTTAGTTATGTCAATTTTATTAGTTTAAGTTTAAATTATTTTATAAAAAAATATATAATAAAAATAGTATTTTAGGATATTTTAACCTTATACAAGTTTGAATGTCTCTTAGTTAACATTTACCATATGTTGACTACTAAAGGATCATAAGAAAAAATATATCTTTAGAAAGTCATCATCCTTCAATCTGAATGACTTTTGTCCTAGATCTGTAACATTTTTGGCACTTGTAACTAGGGATGACAATGCAGGATTTCTCACAGCCCGCTACCAAAATGTGCGGGACATACTCACTAATCTAGCTTGTTGACCTGTTTAGGCCCGTTCCGCATAACCCATAGCCCACGTGGAGCAACGGGGCAGAGCGGGTTGATCCGCCAACCCACACAAATAATTTTTTTTTTTATTTTCTTGCACAAATAAAACCATACCTCACTCACTCATTATTGTAATGTGATCTTTATTTTATTTTATTTTAAAAAAAAAAATTAATATGCTAAAAAAATAAATGTTTTATTTTAATCATCTAAAGAAGTTAATATTAAGAGTAATAGTGAATTTAATTTTAACTAAAGTTTTATATTTAAAATTTGTTAATAAAAAAATAATATAAAGAAGAGATTTCAATAAGATACTCGTTAAAAAAAAATTGATAAGATACTTTGATATATTTACACCTATATAGAGGAAAAATAGATACAAAACAAAACTTTAATTATTTTTAATCAAGCCTTATAAAAATCTTCATACTTAAATTCCTTCATATTTTTTTTTATCTTAATTGAATTAATTGAAATGAAATTTTAATTTTGTAGCAACAAAAATAGATTTTTTTATAATTAATGAAATCTTAATTTTTTTTAAAAAATATTTTTCTTATGCGGACTAACTTGCATGTCTACGGGTTACCTCTTGTGCAGGATAGACCAATAAAATGAATTTGCGCGAGACGGATCAATTCGACCCACATTTTGTGGGCCAAACATGAACGAACCTATGTGGGCCGACTAACCTTGTCACCCCTACTTGTACTTGAAACCTCCAAATGCACAACAAAAGCCTTAAATATCTCTTGTACAATTACAACTTTATTTGTAAGTAGAAGTGTGATGAATTAATTTTTCTTAGAAAATTTAAAGAGTTGGGTTCTTAATCCAAACATAAGAACTGTTTTAGAGAGGCATTGCTTTAACATCTTCCAATTTTCTAATTTCTACTTTACTTTAACATACTCACTCCCAAAGTGAACTCTTTTTCAAAGAAACCCAACTTTCAATGTTGTTTTTCTAAAAGAGAATCTAAAGTTTGCTAGTTGTCAAGTCTTTGCTGAATGAGGTCCACCTTATCTTAAAGAAATGGAAACTATTTGAATTGATCGAAACTGATAACTTTGAATTGATAGATTTTGTTTTGAAGTGATGGGTGAAACAAAATGACTTGTCCCTACAATGCATTGTGAGGTTTAAAAGTGAGTCAAAGCACGTGCAATAGAAAGGAACAAATTTGATTGCAAAAAAAGTCACAGACCTTGCATTATTAGTGTATATAGGACCACACCAACACTTTGAACCCAAAGTTTTGTATCCACTCTACCCTCACAAACCCTAATTCACTTTAAATGTTTTGGATCATTCACGGTTTTTGGAAAATGACATGTGCTCACTAATATCTAAGGACACCAAAAGCAAATCCTATAGGCTCAAACTGTTCATAAATACTTTCTTTTACAATATCATTCAATCACAAATACTCATACAATATATTTATTAACTTTATTTTAATTGAATTGAAAATATATAAAAAAATTCTGTGTAAAAGATTGTTATTGTAAACAAATATGTTTTAATTAAAAATAAGATTAAAACTGATGCATTTAATAAAAATCAAATACAATACCTGAGCCATTTCATAGATTAATATTACGGGTACAAAGTTATTTATTGATTATTATATATATTATCTATTTAATTCATCCATTCTATTCATTACATGATTATAAAAATTATATGGGTTCATCAATTATTTCTCAAAGTAAGATGAATTCTTCTGTCAATACTTCTCAACAAAAGTTTTGTTATACAATATTTTTTTTGTTAAAAAACTTTTTAATTGGTAATACTTTCTAATCAATCAAAGTGATTTGGTTTGAATTTAAAAGTAAAATTACCCAAACTCAAAACAAATTTAACACAACATTCACAATTTTATTTGATGGAATAATAAAATTAACCATACTCTATCGAAGTAGATATGTCTTTATCCCCAAAAGTTTCATTGAATAATTCTATGTGTTCTGTTTGTACTAAAAAATTATTATAAATTTTTTATATATAAATATCATAACTCTGAAGTAGTTGTCACTTGGCTCTTTGTCTGAAAAGAACATTCATAAGTCACTTAGAAACTTTTACCTCCCACTCATAACAAATGAAAGACTAACAAATAGACTACCACCAAATTTTATATATTCACTTCTTATCTTTTCTATTTTTATTTTAATTTAGTATATAAATTAAATAAAAATAAATAAATTGATAAAATATTATTCTTTGTTTTAAATAGAAGAACTAAAAAAATTATTAATTTTTTATTTTAAATATAAGCTTAATAAATATTGAAATATACCATTGAAACTTTCACTTAAATAATATACTATATTTGATTTAAATTTTGTATATACTTTGAACAGTTTGTATTGTCATAACATTATGATATTATATTATTTAATATTTTTTATGTATCATTGTATTATTATTAAAGTTTGGTTCAAAGAGTGCTTAGGAAAGAATATGATTTCTTGATGGTTTATTGAGAACTCTTAAGTGAACAAGTCAATCACTGTTCTTCAACAAGAAAAAAATATCCAATAATGAAGCTTTATGCTTATTATGTGTTTTGAAGTAAAGGTATATTCATATCATGTTCTTCATGTTCTTCTGTTCTTACTTTTCTTCACTACTGTTCTTGTGATGCACCATCCAGCTCATTCACTCCCCCCCTCCTCTTTTCACACGTGATGTGTCTGCTTCACTCCACCAAGTCTCTTGTTTATTATGCTTCTTGTGTCATGGCTATGAAAACAAGTGAAAGAAGACCTCAGACAAAAGAGTGAGAGCATTGGATTCCAAAATTCTGGTTTCTTGTAATTCATGGTTTGTAAATTAGTTATTTTTGTGTTCAACCTTGTGTTATGCTTACTAAACTACTTTTACTTGTATAAACATGATGGTTGAGAGAAGCTTTGCCACAGTTTTTTATTTGACCCTCAGGACAGCCTTTTAGGATGTTGTTTGTGCTTACTCCGATGCAAAGGATCATAGTAGTTTCTCATGTTTGTTAAGAGTTTGGTGCTGTGACCATTATTTTGTTTATTCTTGTTTCCTTGTGATTGACTCTGTAGTTTGTGGAAAGCATGTTTTCTTGAGAATTATATACCTTGTTTCTTATATTGCTTCCTCTATCACAGGTTTATTTCTATGTTATAACAATATGGCTAAGCTTTCCCCTCTTGAAGAGACCCTTCTAAATGGTGACTCCAGTGCAAGCAAAAACTCTGATCCCATTAAGACAAGAGAAAATGAAAATTTAACTAGAAATTCAAATCCTGGGTTTTTCAGTATTCTCAGTTTCTCGTGGATCAGCCCATTAATAAAAATAGGCAATGAGAGGACTTTGAACCATGAGGACATCCCACTTCTTGGTAGTGATGACAGTGCCAATGGGATTTTTCAAACTTTTAGAAGCAAACTCGAGTCAGAGTGTGGTAGTGTTAGGAATGTGACCACTCTTAAGCTGGCAAAGGTATTATTCTTGTCGACATGGCAACGGATCCTTTTATCAGGGTTATTTGCATTCTTGTATACGTGTGCTTCATATGTTGGACCCTTTCTTATTGATATCCTTGTTCAATACCTCAACGGGGAATACATGTTTAGAAATGAAGGATATATTTTGGCTGCGGCATTTGTTGCTGCTAAGCTTTTGGAGAGTCTTTCAGATAGGCACTCCATGTTTAGGATCCAGCAGGTTGGGGTTCAAATTCAAGCAAAGTTGGTGGCAATGATCTATGCTAAAGGTTTGACTCTTTCGTGTCAATCAAAGGAGGTTCATAGCACTGGGGAAGTCATCAACTTAATGTCTGTTGATGCTGCAAGGATTGGAGAATTTTGTTGGTATATTCATCGACCCTGGATGTGTGTTTTGCAAGTTTCTCTGGCCTTGTTAATTCTCTATAGAAGCGTAGGGGTTGCTTCAATAGCTGCTCTTGCTGCCACTGTAATTGTAATGTTGATAAACCATCCTGTGTCATCATGGCAAGAAAAGTTTCAAAGCAAGATAATGGAGTTCAAAGATAAAAGAATGAAGGCTACATCTGAGACTCTTAAGAATATGAGGATTCTAAAATTGCAAGCATGGGAGATGAAGTTCTTGTCAAAGATTATTCAGCTTAGGAGAGCTGAGGAGATATGGCTAAAGAAATTTCTAGCTGGAACAGCAATTACTAGATTTCTCTTCCATAATGCCCCAACGTTTATTGCAGTGGTTACTTTTGGTACTTGTGTTCTTATAGGCATCCCACTTGAATCAGGAAAGGTCTTATCTGCACTTGCAACATTCCGAATTCTTCAAATACCCATCTACAGTCTTCCTGACACAATTTCTTTGATTGCACAAAGTAAAGTTTCTCTGGATAGGATTGTATCATTTATTCGACTAGATGAGTTGCAGACTGATATTGTACAGAAGCTTCCATGGGGTAGTTCCGATAAGGCAATTGAATTAGTGGATGGAAACTTCTCATGGGATTTATCTTCCCCTAATCCAACATTGAAAAACATTAATCTCAATGTTTATCATGGTATGAGAGTAGCTGTATGTGGCACTGTTGGATCAGGCAAGTCTAGTTTACTTTCTTGTATTATAGGGGAAGTACCAAAGATATCTGGGACATTGAAAATATGTGGAAGAAAGGCTTATGTTTCTCAATCGCCATGGATACAGAGTGGCAAGATAGAAGACAACATATTATTTGGTAAAGAGATGGACAGTGAGAAGTATGAGAAGGTGCTAGAAGCATGTTCCTTGACAAAGGACCTTGAGGTTCTACCATTTGGTGATCAGACCATTATTGGGGAGAAGGGAATCAATTTGAGTGGTGGACAGAAGCAAAGAGTGCAAATAGCGCGTGCTCTGTACCAAGATGCTGATATATATCTGTTTGATGATCCATTCAGTGCGGTGGATGCTCATACGGGATCTCATCTCTTTAAGGTACTATTTTCCAACAGTATCTTATTTACAGATGTAGTTTCACAGAATTCGATTTTTCTTTTTTCTTTAATTGGTGATATAGTTTAAACATAGATATGCTAATTTTGGTTATGCCTTTGGATAGACATGCTGTAATCTGATTGTCCATTTACTCTGCACTGTTTCAGGAGTGCTTGCTTGACCTTTTAAAATCCAAAACTGTGATATACATAACTCATCAAGTAGAATTCTTACCTGATGCTGATCTAATTCTGGTAAGTGATTCATAGCTTTCATGCTCAGGAACTAAAACATGAAAATTTGATCAATTTTCTATTCTCTCAGTAATTTTCTCTTGCTTACACTGTATTTAGGTCATGAGAGAAGGAAGAATAACTCAGTCAGGAAAATTCAATGATATTCTCAGTTCAGGGACTGATTTTATGGAACTTGTAGATGCACACAGAGCAGCTTTATCTTCATCAATTAAGTCCCTAGAGAGAAGACCAACATTTAAACAAACAAGTACCACCGAGGAGAACAAAAATTCATTAACTGATTTTGAATATGAGCAGAATGAGGAAAAAATATATGATGAAAATAATAATAAAGATGACACAAATGAATTAAAAGGACAACTTGTTCAAGAAGAAGAACGGGAAAAGGGTAGAGTTGGGTTTAATGTATACTGGAAATACATCACAACAGCTTATGGAGGAGCTCTTGTACCCTTCATATTACTTCCTCAGACACTCACTGTGGGTTTTCAGATTGCAAGCAATTACTGGATGACTGTGGCAACTCCTGTTTCAACAACTGCTGAACCTGATATTGGAAGCTTTACACTTATGGTTGTCTATGTCGCTTTGGCTATTGGAAGTTCAATTTCAACCCTTGCCAGAGCATTTATTGCTGTGATAGCTGGATACAAGACAGCAACAGTGCTCTTCGGTAAAATGCATTTGTGTGTTTTTCGAGCACCGATATCTTTTTTTGATGCCACCCCAAGTGGTCGAATCCTGAATAGAGTATGTTATAGTATGTTCATAATTCTTCATTGGTTTAATTCCAAGAGACAACTCATTTACCTGATCATACTTCTTTTTGCATTGTATTAGAGAGTTCAATTCTCTATTTTTTCCCTACATGGCCTTATTCAATATTTTGACTCTGGTTGCAGGCTTCAACAGACCAAAGTGAACTAGATATGAACATTCCAGCCTTCGTATGGGCAATTACACTCAATTTGATTCAACTCTTGGGAAATATTGTTGTGATTTCTCAAGCAGTATGGCAGGTGTTTATAGTATTGGTTCCTGTAATGGCAGCATGCATATGGTACCAGGTAGTTTTATAGATAATGTCTAACCTATATTATATGGTAACAAGAACTTCAGATGTCACCAAGTGAATTTGATTTTGACTTTCTTTCCCTCTGTTTAATTCTTCCTGGCACATGATTTCCTCATTTATTAAGTATTTAAAGGGTACATAATTTTATCATATTATTGTGCAAAAATGTCATTTATGCTAACGTAGTGCTTTTATAAATGCAGCGATACTATTCTGCATCTGCAAGGGAACTGGCAAGATTAGTTGGTACATGTCAAGCTCCAGTTATACAACATTTTTCTGAAACTATTTCAGGATCAACAACCATAAAATGTTTTGAGCAAGAATCAAGATTTAATGACATAAATATGAAACTGATAGACAGATATTCCCAACCTAAATTATACAGTGCTGTTTCAATTGAATGGTTGAATTTCAGATTGGATATTTTATCCACTCTCACATTTGCCTTCTGTTTGGTTTTCTTGATATCTTTTCCAAACTCATTTACTACTCCTGGTGAGTACTTCAAACTACACACATTCATTAGACAAACTTTACTCCTTGTATTCAAAATCTTCATTCCTTTTTTTTTTTACTTCAATTCTTGTCTTTTTCAAGGCATTGCTGGACTGGCGGTGACATATGGACTTAATCTAAACTCTCTACAATCTAATATAATCTGGTTTATTTGCAATGTGGAGAACAAAATTATATCTGTTGAAAGAATACTCCAGTACACATCCCTCCCAAGCGAAGCTCCTCTTGTGATTAAAGACAACCAACCTGATTCTTCTTGGCCATCATTTGGCGAGATTCATATCCGGGATTTACAGGTACATTTCAATGGTCATTCATTTGTTCCGTTAAGAATTGAAGCCTACAATTATAATTTCTTGGTTAGAAAATCTTTCCTGATTTTCTTATGGTACATAGATGTAATGAGGAGCTGTGTTATGCAGGTTCAATATGCTCCTCACTTGCCTATTGTTTTACGAGGTCTTACTTGCACTTTTACTGCTGGAGCAAAAACTGGTATCGTGGGAAGAACAGGAAGTGGAAAAACAACTCTGGTGCAAACACTTTTTCGACTTATTGAACCTGTTGCTGGAAAAATATTGATAGATAGCATTAACATCACTTTGATTGGAATTCATGATTTGCGGTCTAAAGTCAGCATTATTCCTCAAGATCCAACAATGTTTGAAGGGACGGTAAGAACCAACCTGGATCCTCTGGAAGAGTACACAGATGAACAGATCTGGAAGGTAATTTGGTTTTGTTTGTAACTATGAGAAACTCATCTCTTTAGTGCATGCATGGTATACTTCCTAATTTGCTTTAAGAAATATTTTAGGCTTTAGAGATGTGCCAACTTGGAGATGAAGTAAGGAAAAAAGAAGGGAAGCTTGACTCCATAGGTTTGACTTCTCAAAACTTTGAACATAGACATAACAGGTGTTACAAGTTACAATCATATGTCTAAATGAAGTAAGTATGTGTATTACTTATCATTACGAGTTTTTACAGTAACTGAAAATGGAGAAAATTGGAGCATGGGTCAAAGGCAATTGGTCTGCCTAGGCCGTGTTCTACTGAAGAAAAGCAAGATCTTGGTGCTTGATGAGGCTACTGCATCAGTTGATACAGCCACAGATAATATTATTCAGCAAACAGTTAAGCATCATTTTGCGGAATGCACAGTCCTTACTATTGCTCATAGGATAACTTCAATCATCGATAGTGACATGGTTCTGTTTTTAAATCAAGGTAAGCATCACTGTGTCTCTTTCTTCTTGCTAGTGTGGTCTTGTTTTAATTTCAATCATATGATTTCCTTTCATATTGATGCTGCAGGATTGATTGAGGAATATGATTCACCAAAGAAACTGCTTAAGAACAAATCTTCCTCTCTAGCTCTACTGGTTGAAGAATACACAAGGAGATCAGACTCTGGTTTTGGAAATTAAATTCAAAACTGATTTGAAATTTTCCTCGAACCAGATATATCTGTAATATGTAGTATTTGTTATCCTACCTAGCTGAACTGTGTAGAAATTTCCTAAAGCCTTTTCCCAAATGCCAAATAACATGCTTTGGTCTTTTATAAATAAACTTCATGAGTGCTTGAATTCTCTTCATGCAAGTTAGAATAATCATTGAAGCGATTAAGAGTTGTTTATATCAATGATGTCAAACTCTTAACTCGGAGGCGGATTGGAGAGAAAAAAAAAATAGTAATTCGGGCATCAATTATACATAAAATAATTAAAATAGATTCATAATTCATGAAATGATCCAAATAAATGACATAATATTTAATACAGATAAACTATCCAACAATATCATTCATATTAATTATAGGATAATCATCTTCCTCTTTTAAAATATCTTTATTTTCATTATCATTCATTGGAGGAATATGTAGTATAAAACATGAATTACAAAAACTTTTATATTATTTATTCATTTTCTTACACAATTTTTTTTGTGGTAGACCTATGGAAAATGAAAATATCTTTGTAATGGTGCGAAGATGAATTATGACCCACCATGTATCTCTGTTTTTTTAATGTACATATTATGACCCTAAACCCAAATTGATGAACATAGAGATAGAGAAAAAAAAAAGTGAAATGACCCTCCTATTCTAAACGAAATCTGCATAAAATCTGCATAAAAGTAATTGTAATTTAATATGTTGAATTTTCAATTTCTTATTATAAATTGTGAATTTCGAATGATGCTTATTTGAAAGAATGAGATATATAACAGAATCCATAGGTTTTTGTTGTTTATAAATGTTATTGAAAATTGGAAATGATACCATATCCATTGTTTTGAATCTCTTTAGTTTTCTTTGACTCTGCAAGTAGAAAATGAATGTTGACGATCAAAACTCTGACCTCAACGAGCTCTCCTCGCAGAGGAGAGGCTCAAGGTTGCAGAGGTGAATACTCCAATTCCACTTCTTTCTTTTATGTGAGATTATGTTATGACTATATTAATATATGATGTTGGGTCTTTTTGTGATAGAAAACATAAAGCAGTAAAAAAATATAATGGAAGAGAGGCGATGGTCAAAGAAAAAATAAAAAGTCTTGAAGAGTTGATGGAGACTCTGGAAAAAAGAGTAAAAAATATTATCAACAAATTTGAAGAGTTGTCTGAGACTATGAAAGCAATAGTCGAAGAGAACATAAAAAGTCTTGAAGACATTTGTGATACTGTGATCCAAAGAGTCCAACCGATGCAAAATCTCGAGGAAGTGTATGAAGCCTGCACAAAAGTATGGAAGTGTTACAAGTAAACCTAAATTATTTAAGAGAATGATGAATTGCGCAAACAGACCTAGTGTTTCTAATTATGTAATGATCCATTAATCATGTCTATCATTATCAAATTAATGGTGTTTAATTGCGTACACGAAACCGGGATGAAGGTAATTGCAATTTCATATGTTGAATTTTCAATTTCTTATTATAAATTGTGAATTTTGAATGGTGCGGTTTTTGATGATTATAAATGCAGAATGTTGACGGTGAAAACTCCGACCTCTCCGAGCTCTCCTCGCAAAGGAGAGGCTGAAGATTGTAGAGGTGAATACTCCAATTCTGTGAGATTATGTTATGACTGCATTAATATATGATGTTGGGCCTTTTGTGGCATAAAGAAATTGAAAAGAGAGCATTACAAAAATATAATGAAAAAAAGACAATGGTCAAATAAAAAATAAAAAGTCTTAAAGAGTTGATGGAGACTCTGAAAAAATGAGTTAGAGATATTATCAAAAGATTTGAAGAGTTGTATGAGATTATGAAAGAAATAGTCGGAGAGAACATAAAAACTCTTAGAAGACATGTGTGATACTGTGGCCCAAAGAGTTCAACAGATGACAAAATAATTCGCATGAAGAGAGGTGTGAGAGCCTGCATAAAAGGATCAAAGTTACAGGTAAACTTGAATTATTTAAGGGAATGATGAATGGTGGTTAGTGTTAATTGTTACATGACAAAGTTAATTTCTCTTTTCTATTTTTCTGTTTTGGTTATGTTTTCCTCTTGGTATAATTGGATATGATTATTTAGTTTACTCTTTTCTGTTTTGCACAAACAGACCTGCAGTGTTTTTAATTAGGTAATGATCCACTAATCATGTCTATCATTATCAAATTAATTACGTGCAATAATTGTGTATAATTGCGTATTGTTTGATAATCATTATTTTCTTAATAATGTCTGAAACTATGGAAGCCCAATCGTCTGGTTAGGCTAATCTCATCAAATTTCTACACTGCTTTGATCCATTGTAAATGTAGTTATTTAAATCTGGATTTTATTTTAATTAATTGCGTACAATAAATTGTGTATAATTTGATAATCATTATTTCCTTAATAATGTCTGATATTATGGAAGCCCAATGCACCCATCTATAGTAATAAAAATCACACTCCAACCAAAATGCATGCACTCACCTACTCTAAACGAAACCTGCATGAAGATTAAGGTGGGAAAAATCTGGTTAGACTAATATGATCAAATTTCTAAACTGCTTTGATCCATTAGAAATGTAGTTATTTAAATCTGGATTTTATTTTGATTAATTGTGTACAATAATTACATACAATAATTGTGTATAATTGCGTATAATTTGATAATCATTATTTTCTTAATAATGTCTAAGACTATGGAAGCCTAATGTACCCATCTACATCAATAAAAATCACACTCTAACCAAAATGCATGCATCCATCTGAACGAAATTTGCATGAAGGTTAAGGATAGAAAAAAAAATCTGGTTAGACTAATCTGATCCAATTTCTAAACCTTTTTGATCCATTATAAATCTGGTTATTTAAATCTTGATTTTATTTTGATTAATTGCGTACAATAATTGTATATAATTGCATATAATTTTATAATCATTATTTATTTAATAATATTTGAGACTATGGAAGCCCAATGCACCATCTATAGTATTAAAAGTCACATTCCAAAAAAAACATGCACGCATGAAATCTGGTAAGGTTAATCTTATCCAATTTCTAAATTGCTCTGATCCATTATAAATTTGGTTATTTAAATCTGGATTTTATTTTGATCCACATTTAACCGTTTTTCCAAATCAGATATCTATTTTATTTATACAAATTTAAAAAATTTAAAAATCCAAATTTTCAATCCAAATCACATATTGCACTTCGCTCTGCACCTCCGACAAAACGAACGAAGCACACCACTGCCTCCGACTCTCTCCACCGCCTTGGCAAATCGATTTCTTTGCATTGAAGCACTCTGTCTCTGCAGCAAAAGCAACTTATTTTGGTTTTCATCCATAAGCACTTATGTTTGGATGGTTGATGCATTATATTTTTTCAACTCACTATTACTTCTAGTTTTCCTTGGATCATCTCATTAGTTCCAAATATGTTTGCTATAGTTTATCCAAATCATTTTTTTGGTAGGATAAACTCCCATTTTTGGGATTTCTACATTGCAAATAATAGTGCAGTTTTATATTTAAATAATTATAACTTTTCTCACTTAGCTAATTAAGAATCTCTTACCATTTTCTTGAAAAAATTCGCTTCTGGGATAGAATCATTTTGGCATTACATGAGATCTTGATTCATTTTACCATATTTAGGAAAACTATGAGGTTTCTCTCGTGTAAACTTCCTCTTATAAATTATATGGAAGACATTCTTTTTGTCAAGGTAATAAAGAGGTCAATGTTGGATCAAATTAGAAGCCATGGCAAGGAAGAATCAAATAGATGCTTTCTTTGAATTTAGAGAAAAAAGACTTTTTTGTAGCCATTGCCATAGATTTGTGAACTGTACTTGGATGCTATGTGAGACTTCAAATGGTTAGCCTATGGAGACCAACATAGCTATAAGTCAATTATAAACAACCATGGACAATTAGTTGTTATTGGTTACTTTATATACTAGTTTCAATGTGCTTTAGAATGTAGGGTAGACATTTAATCTGTAATTGCGTAATTGCTTGGAGCCAACTATGATGGTATAAGGCATTCAGTTCAGGTTTTAGGAATATAGAGGACAGGCTTGAAATAGAAGTGAAGTATTGTGCAAAAACGTGTGTTTCTACTTGGTGTTTCACATGCTTCTTGTGCATGATATGTTTTTAGTTGATAAGACTAAAGAAGGGTACACTCTAAATTTGAGTGCTGGAGTAAAGCCTAGCAATGGAGCTTTTAATTTAAAGCATAAAGAATTATTTCAAACAGCAGTCACATACACAACAAAAGACGAATGTAAACTCCTAAAAACTAGCAATGTGACTGCTAAGAATCCACAACTTGAGTTTTTATGACCTTCACATTGACATCACACGCATAAATGCCTTCATAAATTGAGAATCCCTACTTTCTAGAAGGTATTATAGAGAACAGGACAACTTTAAAGAAAATCATACCCATGGACCTTATAAAGTTGTTGCTACTACACTTCACTTAAAAATTTGTCTTGCTTGCGATGATATATACAATAGTGATATCATTCTTATTTTATATACTTGTATGTACATGTATAAATGACTTTGTAGTCTTTACTTCATATATATATATATATATTTTTATTGTAGAGGAGACCGTCTAGCCATATTGCAAAGGATACAATAATAGGTTGTATCTTTTACTTTTATTCAATGTCATCAATGCACGAAGAAGATAATTACTCAGTTTCAAAACCAATTTAGTATGTGGTTTCTACTCCATCAACTGTCTCTGACTCTACAAATGCAAGACCTTCTTTCCATGAGGGAAGAAAAAATCGCTCAGAAACTTGAAATCATTTTATTCAACTAAAACCTAAGTCGGATAAGAGAGCTTAGTGCAAGTATTGTGATATTCTTATTCGATATGAGAAAGGAACAAGTGTAATGTGGAATCATGTGTTGAGATGTCCAAATAACCCTAATAAAGAAGAAAACAAGAGACAAAAAGTAGGTACATCTTCAACAGTTGATGGAAATATGAACTCTCCTTCCTACGGTAGATTTGACTAAGAAGTTTGTCAAGAAGAACTGGTAAAAATATTTGTGGAAGTTGAACTCCCCTTTCGATTTGTTGAGCATGTTGCTTTTAGGAAGTATTCAAATGCATTGCAACCAAGATTTAAGATCCCATCACACTATACCTTATCACAAAATATTATATCATTATGGAATGCAAAAAAAGGTATATTTGAATAAGTTTTTTTCTCAAATTTGTTAGAGAGTTTGTCTAACTACTAATACATGGACTTCACCTCAAAATAAAAGTTATGACAGTCCACTTCATTGATAATGATTGGATCTTGCATAAAAAGATTTTGAATTTTTGTAAAGTAATAAGTCATACAGGAGAAGTCATGGCTAAATTTTTTGAGTCATGCTTGTATGAATGGGGTTTCGTGTTTTAACCTTGACAGTAGATAATGCTACATTAAATGACACAGGAGTTCAACACTTGAAGAAAAGACTATTATCTTGGAATAACTTGGTTTTGAAAGGTGATTATATCCACATGCGTTGTTGTGCACATATTTTGAACTTAATTGTGAGTAGTGAGCTAAAAGAGATTAACTGCTCTATTTTAAGAATTCGTATTGCAGTAAAATATATTAGATCATCTTCTTCTAGATTTATGAAATTCAAGGAGTCTGTTGAGAAATAAAACATTGAATATAAGGGTCTCATCTGTTTGGATGTTGAAACTAGATGGAATTCAACTTATTTGATGTTAGATGCTGCTTTGAAACATAAAAAGGCATTTGATGAGCTTGAGTTTCATGATACAAAATATGCTAATGAGTTAGGAAAGGGAATTGGTTTGCCTTCTTATGAAGATTGGGAATATGTTGAGTCTATTCTACCATTTATGAGTATTTTTTATGAAGCTCTTATGCGCATCTCTGGTACCTCCTATGTTACTAGTAATATGTACATGTTAGAGGTGGTAGGAATTTGGAATGGGATCAATCATTTTCTTAAGTCCAATAGTGCAAGCAGTGCTACATATAAGATGGCTGAAAAAATGGGAAAAAAATGAGAAATATTGGGGTGAACCTAACAAGTTGAATATGTTATTGCTAATTGTCGTTGTCTTAGATCCTAGATACAAAATGAGATATGTGAATTGGACAATTGATCAACTTTTTTATTCAGAAAAGACAAATAACGGATGTTTCTTAAAGTCAAGATTAAATATTTCTTTGAAGTTGTTGTTTGATGAATATAAAAGTCAAAAAGGGGGAGCTGAAAATGACACACAACAAATACCTACAAAGATACCGATTTATAAGAATGATCCATATGGTTGGAATAAATTTTTTCAAACAACAGGGTTACCCTCTTCAAACAAATATGAGCTAGCTTCAAAAATATTTAAAGGAGGAACTTGATACAGGTGCAAATTTGAATATTCTAGATTGGTGGAAAATTAATTCATGTATATTTTCAATCCTTTCAAACATAGCACGAGAATTATTAGTTATGCCTGTTTTTGTAGTAGCATATGAGTCCACGTTTAGGAGAAAGAGTGTTTCATCCATATCATAGTTTTTTTATCACATCAAAGAGTGGAGGCACTTATTTGTACACAAGGTTGGCTAAAAGATACACTTTTACCGTCATTGTTAGACTATGATTTTGAAGAGCTTCAATGTGTTGACCAAGGTATGTTGATGTTCCAATTATGTATTAATGTTACAATTAAATATGTATAAATAATGATAAGTTTTTTTATTTCTCATAAAATTGGTTTCTCAACAAGATGTTGGCGGATCAACCACAATTTCTCTTACATAATATGTTTGCTTCATGACCATAACTTGATTTCTTTTAGATTGAGATGTTATGATTCACCAATGATTTTGAAGAGATGTTATCAACAGATTTCAAGAGTTGTCTGAGACTATGAAAGAAGTAGTCGAAGAGAATTGAAGACATGTGTGATACTGTAGCCCAAAGAATCCAACAGATGAAAAATCTCAAGGAAGTGTATGAAGAGAGGTGCGAGAGCTTGCACAAAAGGATCAAAGTGTTACAGGTAAACCTGAATTATTTAAGGGAATGATGAATGGTGGTTGGTGTCAATTGTTACAGGACAAAGCTAGTTACTCCTTTTTGTTTTTCTGTTCTAGTTCTCTTTTCCTGTTGGTATCAATTGGATATGATTATTTAGTTTACTCTTTTATGTTTTACGCAAACAAGCCTGCAGTGTTTCTAATTATGTAATGATCCACTAATCATGTCAATCATTATCAAATTAATTGCGTATAATTGCATACGATAATTACTTACGATAATTGTGTATAATTGCATATAATTTGATAATCATTATTTCTTTAATAAACTATCTGTTTAGACTATGGAGAAGCCCAATGCACCCATCTATAAAAATCACACTTCAACCAAAATGCATGCACTTATCACATACTCTGAAGCCACATTCCAACCAATAGGGGTGGCAATGCGGGTTGGTTCGCCCCGCATAAGCCTGCCTTGCACTTGGCACGCAAAAAGTGGGTCGGGTTGGCCCACCCTGCATAGAATTTGCAGGCTGATTTTTCTAGCTTGCCCCACATAAGGGATGGCCCGCGGGCCTGCTGGCCAACTCGCATAAGAAATATTTTTTAAAATAAAAAATTTGATTTTTTTTATTTAGATGCATTAGGTAAATGATTTCATAATATTATTTTCACGAGACATGCATAGTAAGACAAAAGGCGCCTGCCATGGAATTCGGCCAATGGAACGAATCCTGTAATCATCTTCAAGATGGCTGCAAGCGGTTCAAGAAAATGTCCCTAGGACAATTGTCGAATATGTAACTCGACCTTTGGTTATAGACGGTGTTCAAGACAACTCATGTTTCATCTTCGAACTTGTATTTTGGGCTTTCAAGCCTTGCATTGATGACTTTAATTATTGCAAGCCAATAGTCCAAGTTGACGGAACATTCTTGACTGAAAAAATACTACGTGACTTTGGTAACTACAATTGGTCAAGATGGCAATCAGATCATATGCCCTTTAGCTTTTGCAATAATGAAGGTGAAACAAACGAAGCATTGATCTAGTTCTTCCGCCTGTTGCGATCACACGCCATACTGCAACAAAGTATATACATGATAACTAATAGATGAAAGGTCATTTTATCAGTATTAAAATCTCCAGAAGTTGCTTGGGAAGGACATGGTATCCTATCAGTATATTGCATACACCACATTGCATTTAACTTCAATAAAAAGTTCAAGAATGTTGAGGCGAAGAGAAAATTGATAAACATGGGTATTCGGAAGATATTACTATCTTGTTATGAAAAAATGAACAATAATTTGTTATGTGTCATGTCTAAAGCTACAATAGACAAAATTCAGAGTTTGATGTTCAAGAATTACTCACTGCCCAACTACGACGCCTACTTATGTCATACACAGTAAGACTTGATGACTAGTAGTGTGATTGTGGGGAGTTTCAAGCTCTCTAACTTCCCTGTGCTCATATTATCGATGTTTGTTCGGCATGTTGTTTACAACTAACAACATTCGTTGATCCTATATATAGTCTGCAGTATATTTTGCAAGCTTACGAAGTTGAATTTCATCCAATTCAAAATAAAGATTATTGGTCTACTTATATGGGATCGAATTTCATCCCAGACCTCCACATGCACGGTAAGAAATCAGGCAGACCAAAAACTCTTATGCATAATGAAATGGATGAACAACTCCCAAATAAGTCAAACAAATTATTATATATTCAAACATTATAAACGTATTTTCATATAGGATTAGTTAAAAGACTATATCAATTCTAGGTTTTAAATTTCTTTTTTTAAATTTTTATATATTATAATATTATAAAATATATATACAAAATACGATTTCTAATTAAATTGTATATCGTCATATATATGATTTTTTTTTAAATAGTAAACACAATTGACGATTTATGGTAAGCGTACTCTCTGTTGGCTATTTACCCATTTCTAAAAAAAAAATTGTGCATATTGAGAAATTTGAAAATAAATTAGACCAGTTTAAGAAAAAAAAACCTCACATAGATTTTAGTGCATTGACGAAGACTATGAGGTGTCTTTCTTTAAGGTTCTATTTGGTGTGAAGATTTGAAGTGTAAAGATTTGAAGTGAATGTATGATAATTTGAGAGGAAAAAATAGTGTATTTAGAATGTGTTATTATGTTATAATTAATTTATAAGAAACATTAATCAATCAAAATTGGTGTGATGATTATAAGGATATACTTTTTAAAGTTATAAAATATAATATTATAAATTTATTCTTGTCATTTAACAAAATAGAATAATCAAATATTATATATTTTTTATAAAATTTAGATGAATTAAAATTATTAATTAATATAATTTGATGTAGTTGAATAATTAATTTTAAAAAAATATGAATTACTTGATGAAAATTATGTACATGTAAAATTTTGAATATATGTAAAATTGTAAATTGTTATATAAAAATAAATAATTTAAAATTCATAAATTTAAAAATTTTAATTAGAAAATATTTTTGTATTAAATGCAAATAATATTATTATATTTATAATAATAATTATATAATTTATTTATTATAAATAACTATATATTTTTTATTAAAATTTTATTTTTATTATTAATTATTATTATTATTACTTTATTAAAATATTTGTGTTAGTTAAATTTATTTAATAACTAATATTTGTAATGAAATCTATCTTTTATTAATGAAAAATGTAAAATAAATGTAAAATCATAAAATAAAAAATGATAAATTTGGAGAAAAAAAAATCAATATTGAGTTTGGTTTCCCTTTAGTTCTGTTCAACTGTTCAATGGAGAGAAAAAATTTACTTTTCACATTTATATTCTCTCCTCCACAAAATCATAGATTCAAATAACAAAAATACCCTCACATTTGTTTATGAAAACAAACTCTAAATATTTTGCGAGCAAGTAATGGATTTTTTTTTAATTTTGCCGTAGTAAGTACAGCAATGTAGTGATATTGTGCTCCAGCTAAGGTGATGAAATTAAACAACGATAACTGTATTTTTCAGTGGTTGTACCAATTAATAAAATTTTATCCAAAACCGTATATGCTTTCCAAAGTTTTTGTCTTTCATTACAGGAATAGTTTCATTTGATTATTCATTTGGTTCTATTGTTTTAAGGCTAATAATTCAAAAAACCATTTTTGTCCCTCAACCGTATATATATATGTACGAGAACTTGCAACTAGAAAATACATTTTTTTGCAAATGCCTCTTAGACAATGTTTGAGTAGCTTGCGATGGGAAAAACCTACGTCAAAGCAATACACATAATCACGAATCAATGGCATAAAATAAACAACACAGGATTTAACGTGATTTGGTCGTCAACTACAACCTACATCCACATTGGCAACTATTAGGTTTTCATTTTTGTCTTATTGCACACCAATTACAAGTATAATGATCTCTTTAAATAGAGATTATAAAAGGGACACAATTATTAAGCCCACACACTAAACATGGTGTCTAGTCAGCCTAACACAATTGGACATGGCTTCATACCCAACAATCTCCCACTAGAAGCCAAAGAACAATGTTTACTTGCTCTTCAACTCTGTACATGTACTTTTGTAATCTGTTGACGGAACTCAATGTTCCACCTCTAGTTGTCACCAACCTTCTTAATCATTTTGAAAACTTTGTTAAAACTTCCTTGAGTTTCAACACGTCAGTCATGACTGAAACTGCCACTGACTCGTTCTCTATTACTACCGGCTCTCACTTACACGAAGTGCCGGATCCTAGAATAGCCTGAGAACAAACATAGTTCATACTCAACAAGAAATTTTCTGGAGATGTTTCAACAACTGGAATACTGATTCTCCTAACCCACTGTCGTCTAGGAATCTCAGCTAAAGCACAACCCGTGTTCCCACTGCAATAAGTACCTCTAACTATCTACCTGAACCTTTCCATGATCATTCATCCTTAATTTGACCTGTGGCTCTAGGTTTCTCTCTTGTAAAGACAAACATCTTCTGTCTACGAGATTCTGTGAATCGGACTTTGTTTATCTTCTGAACTGGGATGGTCACTCCCTCAACGGTAATTCAACCATATACAATGAACCTCTCTTTCTTCTGCGGACCATGACAAGATTTCCCTTGACGACCTTCCACTGCTGATTTCCGAACTTCATTTCATGTCCTTGTTCATCCGACTGCCTAACTGAAATCAAACTTTTCGTCAAGCTTGGAACAACTCTAACATCCTTCAAAGTCCAAAAACCAACTGGTGTTTTCAACACCACTATGTCACTCATGCCCGTAACATTAAGAATTTTGTTGTATGCTAGTCTTACCTTTACAAAGTCTCCAATAATTAGATTCTACAATGCTTCACTGTTGTGGGTAGCATGAAATGAAGCACCAGAATCCATGACCCAATAATCCACACTGCTATCCGTGCAACAAACTAAAAGGTCTTCGCCCGCGAAGTCTTCTGCAATGTTGACTTGTTTATCATTTGGGCATTGATTCCTTAAATGTCCCACCTCTTTTCAGTTCCAACATGTTACCTTTGATCAATCTAGAGTCTTTGACTGACTCCTTCCTTTATTATTGCTTCCACTATCTCTGATATGTTTCTTACCTCTGATGACATATAGCGATTCACTATATAATTCCCCAGAACTCCTTTGTTATGGCTATGAATTCTATTAAAAAATTATGAAAAAATAATTTATTAAAAAATTATTATCTTGTAAAATACTAACTAAATACTTTTGATATATTTATTATTTTTAAATTGATAAATAATTGCTTACGCCAGATATTAGTTCTTTAAAATATCTTCAATCAAATATAAAATAATCTTAAAATATACATTATATTACTTAAGAATAAAAAGTTGAATCTAAAATAATTATGAGATTGTAATCAACTACACATTTTAATTAAAATATTTGGTTATTGAATTTGCACGATTTCCATAATATCAATCTTATCAATAAAATAGTTATCATTGCTCTCAAAATTAAAATATAAAAGGGCGTTGACTAAAATTTGAATTTTTTTTTTTTCTTTCTTAATGATCAGATTGTGAGGTTATGCATTTTTTTTCTGTTTTTTAACCGTGCAAATAAAAACAAAAACAAAAACGTGTTAATTTAAAAAAATAAAATAAAATTTTTGTTAACATTTTTTAATTGTATGTACAGATAAAATTTTAATTTTTTTTCTAAATTTTCTTAACACTACTAATATAAGTTTTTTTTCACATCACAGTGAGGTTTGGAATATATTTGAAGAATAGAAACAAATAAAAAAATGGAAAGAAAGGATGAATCTATCTGTCTATATATATTGTAATGGATATTAGATTATATTGATAATATTCATAAAATAAAAAGTTATGAATAAATAACAAATTATTAATAACTAAATACTTTGTATATATTTACTGTTTTTAAATTGATAGGTTGCTTACACCTTACACCTTACACTACAATAAAATCATTAAATATAAAGATAAAAAATAATTAATCATGATTAAATTAAATATTATTATAAAAACTTAAAAATTATTGATATATAAAGTGTTTCTATTATTAATAAAAATTTATAAAATAGTTTTTAAATTATATCTAAATTAGTTATTAAGATTTTGCTACTCATATTTTATACTAAAAAGAGTAATATTGATTAATTTAAAATATAAAAATTTGGTAGTTAATAATTATATATGAATTTAAAATTACTTTATAATTATTTTATTAATAATAAAAACTAGTTTAAATATAAAAATAATAATTTATAAAATAGTCCCTAATTTAATAAAATAATAAACTATTTTAATAAAAAAATTAATTTTTATTTAATAAGTTTTTTAGTGTTAATTCCTTAAAATATCCTCAATCAAATATAAAATAATCTTAAAATATATAAATATTAGTTAAGAATAAAAAGTTGATTATCATTGCTATCAAAACTAGAATGTAAAATAACTTTATTTGACTAAAATATGAAATCTTTTGAGGATGTATTATAAAATATTTTCTTGGAAGAGATTTTGTTAATGATTAAATTGTGATATTGTCGCTTTTTTTTTAAAATGTGCAAATAAAAGAACGTATTAATTAAAAAAAATCAAGATTTTCTGTTAATACTTTTTTAATTGTATGCATATAGATAAAATTTTCTTATCTTATCTTTTCTTTGTTAACAAGTTTTTTTTTATCTATTTCTATATATTCATCAAACTATAAAACTGAGTTCTCCAGATATCACATAATCTCTTTCTTGAATTTGCCTACACATTTTTCTCTACTCACTTTTTTTCTTTGCTTCTCACACTAACCTCATCCTGCCATGACTATGATTTCAAGCGAGATATTTCCTATTTATACTTATTTGCCAGCAAAATCTCTTTACAGATTTAAAGTTGTGAACAAGGGGTTCTGCAATCTTCCAGAAGAAGGTTTTTTCCTAGTAAATCATGTTCATAACTCGTTGAAAAGAGATGATACATGTTTCTTCTTACAACTAGAGAGGTCGTGCAACGAAGAAGTTATGTTGCATCCATTACCTTCGCAACAAGGATCAGGTGTGTCTGGCAAGGTTCTTCAGTTCTTGTCAAAATCCAGTCAAATCTTAGCTTCAATCAAGGGATTGATTCTTTGTCGTGTAACAGATAAGACACCTTCTGAGTTTTACATTTGCAACCCAGCTACAAAGTCTCGGTTGCCAATTTCTTTACCCATCAATGATGAAAATTTGAATGCGCATGCACATGTGATGATCATGTTGTTGGAGTGTTATGATGAGTTTGATGATTACATGGTGGTTCATTTTGAAACCCCAACTGATTGGTCTTCAGATTATGCATGCAAAATTTTGAAGCCTCGGGAAGGATTGTGGAAACCAATGGAAAAGGGTTTCTGTGCAGGTGGTAGAAATATGAAGTTTAACATGCCTGTGCATGACAATGGAGTCATCCACTTCATTTCAGATTGTGGCTCTTACATCACTAAAGGGAGCCCTTATTTTGAACCTTATATAATGTCCTACAATCTCAAGAATGGCACCTCCACAATGCTCAAGTTGTCCAAAACTGCTAGAAAGAGCTCAACTGATGAGAAGTGTGACATGAGCATTTTCAACTGGGGTAAGGTGTCAATGGCAAGTTCCTCCATTTGCTTGGTAAGACTTAAAGGATTTACTTTCAAAGTTTGGATTTTGAAAGATTATAAAACAAGTAGGTGGAGGAGCATTATGAAGTTAAAAACAATAGAAATTGGTTTGAAGGAAAAATACCCTACAATCACAGGCTTCACAGTTATAAATGGTGAACTTCTCATTTTTGCTACTGAAAAATATATCTACAGTTGTGGCTTGACTGATGAAAACTACATGAAGATTAAGGAAATATGTGAAAACAAATGTAAATACTATGTTTCTCTTACTTCATACATGGATACTCTTCGTCCATGTGGACCTGGAGCTACACCTTTGCTATGTTAGAATTCTTATAGATGTTTGATTTGTAGAAGAAATAAATGTAACTCTTTTATGTTTTTTTATCATACTTTGTTATTATAATTTCTTTTTTATCAAATAGTAATATTGTTATGATAAATTTCATACTAATTGTTTCTACAAAATACTGTTTATTTTTTTCTTCTTTCCATTTATTGATATTTTAAATTAAAATAAAATCTACATAATATTTTATTAGGATCTTAATTTTTGTAAAATCTATTGAATATTTTACTAGATTCATATTTTTTTTATTATTACTAAAATGAGAATATTTTGTTTGTGACGTGAGTATTCAATTTAAGGTACAGAGAAAACATAGTGTTGAATAAAATTTAACTACCAATTACAGTGAAAAAGAAAGTAACCTTACCAATAACCAAAATTATCACACAAAAAAGTTGAAGTAATTCTTAACCAAAATCAAGATAATAAATGTTCTAGTCAAACTGACGCCGATAAAAAAATAAGAATAAAATAGACGTAATAGTAAAAGAAAAATCAATAAAAAAATCTAAATCTTTACATAAAATTTGAAATCCATTACTTTACTTTAATAATTTTTTATAATTTCAATTTTTTACACTTTCTTATCCAAATAACACAATATTATAAAGCATTTCAAAATCTTTACTATTATAAAATATTTCAAATTTATTTTTTAAAATAGTAAATGCCACTTGAAAAAAATCATCTATACATAACCGCAATAAAAAAAAGTTAAAATATTTTAGCTTTCGACTTAATTAATTTTCAATTTTGGCTAGATTTGCTATTCAGTTATGAGCTTCCCTACAAATCATTCATGTTAAAAAAATTATAAAATAATATTTTTTAAGGAACTCCTACTTTCTATTCAAGTAAAAAAAAAGGCTTTCAATTTTTGTAATTTAAATCTTCCACATTTTTTTCATTAATTTTGTTCTTCATAAACTTTAAAAGTTTAGATAATAATACACGCATCTAAATCTAAATAGTTAAAGATAATAATACAACATCCCATATTTTTTATACAACTTCATTATAATTCCTATTAATTCATACAACCTTAAAGTTTTCAAATAGTAAATATGTCATGTACTTCATCATCACAATATAACCACTAGCATGTCACAATTCGGTATTGTAACATCTTTTCTAAGATTTTGAAAACTTTATAAGAACTAAATTAATCTATAAATTTCTGTAATACAAGTAAAATAATTTTTATCCATGTTTATATGAAATCAAAGAAAAACATTTAAGCATGTCCCTCTTCATGCAGGAAGACAGGGCACTGAAAGTATGAATTTCACCGAGATGGGTCCTATAAGCTTATTTCACAATATACAAAACAGTATCAAGAGAATGATATGAAGCTCAACATCAGAAAATGACTTTACTTACTTTGCTACCTAGGGAACATATAAAAGTAAAAAACTCAATAAATTAATCCAGCTGAGGAACCCAAAAATTCAGATCTGGGCCAAAACAAAGAGAAAAAACTGAGTAAAAAATATATCCCTCATTTGCTAAGCTGCTGTCGCAAAGGTGGTCTCCTAACTCCATTTTCTATCCTTTCTTCCCGCACAATACCCAAACTTAACATACTTTCCAACCCTTTATTTTCTCCATAAAAGAAAAATCAACCAGAATCTTAAAGAATCATGTTTCAGGTCTTCCTTATTCTTCAATTCATGTAGGCTCCGACCTTCTCTTTGTTAAGAACAAAGGAAAGAAAGGAAAAGTATTTAATGCAACAGCACAACCCAGGACACACATGATTGGTGAATTCCCCAAACCAAAGTCCAGACACAACCCATAAAATCTCAATCTCTACTATCATCTGCCCTCAAGATTGGACAGCCAACCTTTGCAGATGCTCAAAGAAAACTTGAAGGCTCACAACATCAGTGAAGATTACATCCGAACCAGCAGACATTTCGTGTGCATTATTTATTATACGTTGCTGAGGGATTCAGTTTTGTTAATAAAAATCTAGCCTGTTAAAACATCAATGAAAACTCAGTAAGTTTCAACACGACTACAAATCTAAACTTGGTGAATCAATGAAATAAACAAAAAAAACTGTTAATATGATATGTGGTGGAAGGGGAGGAAAAGTAACTGTAACAGTTAATGAAGACAAATAACACTCAAACTGGTCTTGATAAACTATACTGACCTGGGAACCGTGCTGGTCACACACTACCAATCTAGGAACCGTGTAGCATCGAATGTTTCCTGATCAAGCGAAAATGGATGGTTAGCCAGGGATTTGTTTATAGAAAGTTTTACTCTAAAAAATTTCTCACAGATATGATAGAGAATAACATTCATAAACTAATAAAATTTAATTTTGAAAATAAAAATCATACTCAATACAGCGCAATACAATTGCTGTCCCAGAAACAGTATATTTTGTCCAGAAACTGCAAATTACAGCCTAGTTGCCTAATTCCACCGACTATCATAAGATATACCGTAATGTATAACTTTCATAAGTTATTTTCTATGAATAACTCCAATAATGTTGTTTCCAATACAGAGCTAATACATAATTACTAATAAATGATAAGTTATTTTCTATCACGTGCATTCCTCCTAATAGTAACTGCCTCCAATTTAACAATGGATCCTTCCTAACAAACCCACTTGGTTCTTGTTCCCATCACAGTACATGCCCAACAACCAAGGATTTGATATTTGATAAACTGGTTATTTGCAGCGAGTTGTGAACCAAACATTTATACACACGTACATACACCTTTCATCAAAACATCAATATAAACCTGTTCTCCCAATTTTAAGTTTTCCTATAATCACATTTGAATAAAGATATTATATAATTTATTAAAGCTTGAGAAAATAAATCTTAATGATCTTAAATTATTTTAGGAATACCAAAGAAACGGGTAAAAATACAACTTGTGACATACCTCACTCTCCATTTTTAGAGAAGCAAATCTAGCCATTACAACTTCTGCGGTTTCTTGGTCAAATCCTTGAACCAATTCCTGAAGAGAAAAATGATATAAGTAATTAAAAACCCTGTATTTATCAATTTCGTGGTCAATAAATAATTATCCTAAACAGAAAATAATGCATATGTAGGAACTAAACTAATTCAATTCAGTTTATTACATTGATATACACAATGAACACCCGGTTAGGATCCAAGAATTATAAAGAGAAGAAAAGAAAGGTTTTTATTGAATAGAAAGTAAAGAACAAGAAATAGGGGAGCACTCTCTCCTCCAAGGGTTTCTCCTTCACAAAGAGCTAAAGCTCAATCTACAAAAATATTACACACTCCCCTCCCCCTCCCCCTCTCCTTCTTTCTCTTCTTTCTTATTTATATCTAACTAGCAAATCAAATAACAAATTCGTGACTATTCTAATTCTAACTAACTCCTACTATACGTGTAACCTAACACACCCATAAATGAAAATAGATAGATTTGGATAGATATCAGCATATGACATAACATGAGAGTCAGACTTGACAATTGAATGCAAGAAACAAGAGTAAGAAGTTAAAACATTAAAGCTTTCTTAATATTATGATAAGTGTAGGCGTCCCAGATATTACTTTGACAATGAACAAGCATCCACCAAAGATATAGAAAAGGCTGAAACTACCTCAGAGCTAACAGTACTATCTACCCCTCTCCTAGTTACTGTCGTGACACGAAGCACTGATTGACCAGTTGGGTCCTGGTAACTGCAATAAGAACATGAGCATTAATATGCAATGCCTAGGGCATAAGTTTAATTAGGTACGAAATAGTACATATATGAGATCATATTGGTGGAAGTTATGTGACAACCTTGTAAGGAACTGTAGGTACAACTGTGGGTTCACAGCACCTGGGGTGTTTGCCCGATCACTTGATGAAAGATCAAACATCACAGTCAAGCACGTGCTTTTGTCAAGGACACACATCTTCCATGCCGTTGTGTTTCCCTCTCCTATAATAGAATCAGCAACAGAAGGCCCTTTCTGCAGTACGATTATAACCATCAAAATCCAGAAAAAAAAACACATTGATTCTGTCTTAGTTCTGTTACTTTGATTGACCCACTACCAACTCCAATTCCAGAGTTAATAAGCAACACGGAAATAAGAGTTTCAAACAAAAGAATATCCAACCTTTTCCAAGGAAGTGCAAGGCCCAATCACTCCCTGAATTTTGATTTCCTTGGAGCAATTTATCTCCAGGGTTCCAGTGAAACATACATAAAAAGAGCTGGCAGTGAGTACATCTGATGACAGATAAAGAAAAAAATGTCTGAAGTAAATAAGAGATAAGGGAAGAGAAAAATGAAAACACATTAACAAAAGGGAAAATGTCAGAATAACATTCAAAATGAACGAATTCTCACCAAGAGACTGTTCCCCCATTCTCAAAAACTCGCTTAAAAGAGTCCTTGAAGACTGAATGACCAAAACTTTCAGACAGGACAACAAGACCACCAGTTTTTTCAACCGCAAATTTAATTTCTGCAACTCCAACCTTTATATTTAAAGCATTCATGAATCGGCACGGTACAGAATTAAATCCTAATTGTTTTTCATTGCAACATTCTGAGAAAATTACAAACTCAAATTCATGCATGCCCACTGCATAATATAACAAGAACTTTCTTGCATACCCGCAATAAAGTCAATCACAAAAATAAAATAAAATAACTGAAATATCACCAGATTCTCTTTTAAGCAGAAAAGTAAATGGAAATCATGATTATATTTTTTTATCAACAATGAATTAATAGAATAAAATAGAACACTTTAGGGTGTCCCAACACAGCAAAGCAAAATTAAGTGATACACCACTTAACTCAAATCTTAAACTATTTAAACAGTCCCTATCCAAACAGAACTGGGACTTGATGGCTATTTAGCCACTGAAATTTTAACAATCTAAAAACTTGAAGTCTATCTCTCTACCCATTGTAGCAATACCAAACCTACTACCATGTGCACTACACTTTATTGCCAAAGTGAGGCACGGCCTATGCTGCCAATCTACTTCCAAAAGTTACAAAAATCTCCACACATCCTTATCTTTTAAGCTCCAAGAGCTGGTCTACTAACCACACAAAAGATGCATCTGCCAAAACTGCAAAATGTTGACCAGCATTGACAGCATTTGGACATGGGTTTACAGGTCAGATTTTTGCCTAGCAGACCACACAACAAACCTTTATCCTGCTTGCTGCTGCAATAAATAACCCAGAACCCTTTTATGCTTAATAAATCACTTATACACCATCATCTTCCTTGTCCCTTCCTCAGCGCCCTTCTTGTAACGTATATATGACTCCAGCATAAAGAGAATCATTGTCCCTGCATCCCTACCATAAGACTTTTCCAACCAATAGACATAGATATACAATTCTAACCAATAGCTAATGCGCAGAACAGAAATGGAAATCATGATGCCATCATACAATCACTCAGATGGATGAAAGGGACACATTAATAAACCACACTGAAATATAGCTTCACAGGTCATGTAGCCAAGCGTTGCCAATAATAGGGAAACAAATTTAATTTGGAATATGTCATCAAATAAGCCAGTAAAAATTGTACATAACTACACGAATCTACTTAGTCCGTCAATGTAAAATAAGATAATAAGGTGTTTTATGAAATTAAATTAAGAGAAAAGGAACTTGATAATCAGAACTCACTACGTGATTCAAACTTTCTGATATCTATCAGCAGCACAGCAAGTGAAAGAAATCATTAGGTATGAGAATATTAAAGTAAATTAATGAATTCCAAATTTTATGTAAGGATTTGGATTTTTTTTTATTGATTTTTCTTTTTCCTGTTAAGTCTATTTTATTTTTATTTTTTTATGGACGTCATTATGACTAGAACATTTATTACCTTGATTTTGGTTAAGAATTACTAACTTTTTTGTCTGATAATTTTGGTTATTGATAACTTTCCTTTTTCACTGTAATTGGTAGTTAAATTTTCTTCCACACTCAGTACCTTAAACTGAATACTCACGCCACAGACCAGATATTTTCATATTAATAATAAAACTAAACAAAAATATGAATCTAGTAAAAATATTCAATAGATTTAAAAAAAATTAAGATCCTAATAAAATATTCTGTAGATTTTATTTAAATTTAAAATATAGATTAAATGGAAAGAAGCAAAAAAAATAAGCACTAATTTTTAGAAACATTTAGTATGAAATTTATTATAACAATATTACTATTTGGTAAAAAGAAATTTTAATAACAAAGTATGATAAAAAAAACATAAAAGAGTTACATTTATTTCTTCTCCAAATCAAACATTTATAAGAATTCTAACATAGCAAAGATATAGCTTCAGGTCCACATGGACGAAGAGTATCCATGTATGAAGTAAGAGAAACATAATATTTACATTTGTTTTCACATATTTCCTCAATCTTCATGTAGTTTTCTCCGATCAAGCCACAACGGTAGATATATTTTTCAGTAGCAAAAATGAGAAGTTCACCATTTATAACCGTGAAGCCTGTGATTGTAGGGTATTTTTCCTTCAAACCCATTTCTGTTGTTTTTACCTTCATAATTCTCCTCCACCTACTTGTTTTATAATCTTTCAGAATCCAAACTTTGAAAGTAAATCTTTTAAGTCTTACCAAGCAAATGGAGGAACTTGCCATTGACACCTTACTCCAGTTGAAAATGCTCATGTCACACTTCTCGTCAGTTGAACTCTTTCTAGCATTTTTGGACAACCTGAGCATTGTGGAGGTTCCATTCTTGAGATTGTAGAACATTATATAGGGTTCAAAATAAGGGCTCCCTTTAGTGATGTAAGAGCCACAATCAGAAATGAAGTGGATGACTCCATTGTCATGCACAGGCATGTTAAACTTCATGTTTCTACCACCTGCACAAAAACCCTTTTCCATTGGTTTCCACAATCCTTCCCGAGGCTTCAAAATTTTGCATGCATAATCTGAAGACCAATCAGTTGGGGTTTCAAAATAAACCACCATATAATCATCAAACTCATCATAACACTCCAACAACATGATCATCACATGCGTATGTGCATTCAAATTTTCATCACATGGGTAAAGAAATTGGCAACCGAGACTTTGTAGCAGGGTTGCAAATGTAAAACTCAGAAGGTGTCTTATCTGTTGCACGACAAAGTATCAATCCCTTGATTGAAGTTAAGATTTGACTGGATTTTGACAAAAACTGGAGAACCTCGTCGGACACACCTGATCCTTGCTGCAAAGGTAATGGGTGCAACTTAACTTCTTCGTTGCACGGCCTCTCTAGTTGTAAGAAGAAACATGTATCATCTCTTTTCAACGAGTTATGAACATGACTAGGAAAAAACCTTCTTCTGGAAGATTACAGAACCCCTTGCTTACAGCTTTAAATTTGTAAAGAGATTTTGCTGGCAAATAAGTACAAATAGGAAATATCTCGCTTGAAATCATGGCCATGACTGACTAAGGTTAGTGTGAGAAGCAAAGAAAAAAAAGTGAGAAGTAGAGAAAAGTGTGTAGACAAATTCAAAAAAGAGATGATATGATGTCTGTATAACTCAGTTTTATAGTTGGATGAATATATATAGAAATAGATAAAAAAAAAAACTTGTTAACCAAGATAAGGTAAGATAAGAAAATTTTATCTATATGCATACAATTAAAAGATATTAACATAAAATCTTATTTTTTTTAATTAATATGTTCTTTTATTTGCACATTTTAAAACAGAAAAAAACGACATTATCAAAATTTCATCATTAACAAAATCTCTTCCAAGAAAATACTATATAATACATTGAAATTTTAGTCAAATAAAATTATTTTATATTCTAGTTTTGATATCAATGATAATCAACTTTTTACCATTAACGAATATTTTGTATATTTTAAGATTATTTTATATTTGATTGAGGATATTTTAAGGAATTAATACAAAAATAATTTATTAAATAAAAACTAATTTTAAAGATTAAAATAATTTGTTATTTGATTCAATTAGATATTACTTTATAAACTAGTTTTTATTATTAATAACAAATTATAAAGTAATTTTTAAATTGGTATCTAACTAACTATAAAGTACACATTTTAATTAAAATATTTGGTTACTGAATTTGCAGGATTTCCAAAACATTAATCTCGTCAATGTTATCATGGCTATCAAAACTAAAATATAAAGGACTTTATTTAACTAAACTTTGAAATCTTTTTCATAATGTATCATGTAATATTTTCTTGGAGAGATTTTCTTAATGAAGATTTTGATGTTATCTCCTTTTCCCTATTTTTAATAGTACAAATAAAATAAAAAAGGTATTACTTCAAAAACAAATCAAGATTTTCTGTTAATATTTTTTTACTTATATGCATATAGATAAAATTGGTTAACACATTCTTTTCTTCCTATTTTTATATATTCATCAAACTATAAAATTGATTTTTCTAGATATCACTTAATCTCTCCCTTGAATTTGTCTACTTCTCACTTCTTTACTTTGTTTCTCACACTAACCTCACTTTGTACTTATTTAACAACAAAATCTCTGTACAGATTTAAAGCTGTGAGCAAGGGTTATGGAATCTTTTAGAAAAAGGCTTTTTACTAGTGAATCATGTTCATAACTCGTTGAAAAGAGATGATACATGTTTCTTCTTACAACTAGAGAGGTCGGGCAACGAAGAAGTTAGGTTGCATCCATTACCTTCGCAACAAGGATCAGGTGTGTCTGGCAAGGTTATCCAGTTCTTGTCAAAATCCAGTCAAATCTTAGCTTCAATCAAGGGATTGATACTTTGTCGTGCAACAGATAAGACACCTTCTGAGTTTTACATTTGCAACCCAGCTACAAAGTCTCGGTTGCCAATTTCTTTACCCACCCATGATGAATATTTGAATGTACATGCGCATGTGATGATCATGTTGTTGGAGTGTTATGATGAGTTTGATGATTACATGGTGGTTCATTTTGAAACCCCAACTGATTGGTCTTCAGATTATGCATGCAAAATTTTGAAGCCTCGAGAAGGATTGTGGAAACCAATGGAAAAGGGTTTTTGTACGGGTGGTAAAAACATGAAGTTTAACATGCCTGTGCATGACAATGGAGTCATCCACTTCATTTCAGATTGTGGCTCTTACATCACTAAAGGGAGCCCTTATTTTGAACCCTATATAATGTCCTACAATCTCAAGAATGGCACCTCCACAATGCTCAAGTTGTCCAAAACTGCAAGAGCTCAACTGATGAGAAGTGTGACATGAGAATTTTCAACTGGGGAAAGGTGTCAATGACAAGTTCCTCCATTTGCTTGGTAAGACTTAAAAGATCTACTTTCAAAGTTTGGATTTTGAAAGATTATAAAACAAGTAGGTGGAGGAGAATTATGAAGGTAAAAACAAAAGAAATGGGTTTGAAGGAAAAATATCCTACAATCACAGGGTTCACGGTTATGAATGGTGAACTTCTCATATTTGTTACTAAAAACAGTTGCGGTTTGACTGGTGAAAACTACATGAAGATTAAGGAAATATATGAAAACAATTGTGACATGAATATTTTCAACTGGGGTAACTTGTCAATGGCAAGTTCCTCCTTTTGCTTGTTAAGACTTAAAAAGATCTACTTTCAAGTTTTGAAAGATAACAATGATAGATGTCAAATAAAAAAAATTAAATGACATTTTATGGTTGATATTGAATTAAAAAACATCAACTTAAAAAACTAGTTTATTGGTATTTTTATTACCATCTATGAATTAATCCAATAATATTGTTTCTAATACATAACTAATACATAATTACAAATACATGATAGTTATTTTCTATTGCTAGCACTCCTAATAGTAACTGCCTCAAATTTAACAATGGGTCCTTCCTAACAAACCCACTTGTTTCTTGTTCCATCACAGAACATGTCCAATAACAAACCCACTTGTTTCTTGTTCCATCACAGAACATGTCCAATAACTAACGATTTTGTTGGAGATCCCACATCAATTCAGAATCAGTACCATACACCCCCTCATGCTAAGGCTACCAACTTGTATGTGCAGGGATATATTAGATATCTCACGTCCACTAGAGATTAGGACATTTTATTCTGTATAAATGAATACAAATCTCACCTTATAAATCGATTTTACAACTTTAAGTTAAACTTAAAGTTTATTCTTAATAGATTCGATATTTGATAAACTAGTCATTTACAGCTAGTTGTGAACCAAACATTTATACACGTACACAACTTGTGACATACCTCACTCTCCATTTTTAGAGAAGCAACCCTAGCCATTACAACTGCTGCGGTTTCTTGGTCAAATCCTTGAACCAATTCCTGAAGAGAAAAATGATATAAGTAATTAAAAACCTTGTATTTATCAATTTAGTTGTCAATAAATAATTATCCTACACGGAAAATAATGCATATGTAGGAACTAAACTAATTCAATTCAGTTTATTACATAGATATACACAATGAACACCCATAAATGAAAATAGATTTGAATAGATATCAGCATATTAATGGAAGGGGAGGAAAAGTAACTATAACAGTTAATGAAGACAAATAACACTCAAACTGGTCTTAAAACCTGTGAAGAAGTGTACTCTTCCCTTCACCCTGAGGACAGAGAAAAGAGAAATGGACTTACAATGATCTCATTGCTTTATTGACATAAAACATACTGGTAGCATGACTGCACGAAACCAAGATAGGTAGTTATACCATCTTTGCCAAATTCAAACGTACCATGGATGAGATGAAAAACTGAAGCTACCTACAACCACCATCATCTACAGACAAGGAAGTGTAAAACATCTCTATTTCTTCTGAGAGCTTTTTACTGCCTGTATGAAATCCCCTGGAAACCGTATCTACGTACGCCTCTGATGTCATTAAATCAATGAGAAACTCAAAAAAATGTCTCCCGTATCATACGATGCCGTGAGGACCTTCTTTATCACCTCATTTGGGAGACCCTCTTGAGCATAGTTAGTGTAAATGCACTTTCTGCATTCCTGTAAATATCAGAATGGCATAACTACGGCGCATATACAATTTAAATAACCTTAAGTTTTATACACATTCTAACTTCTATACCCATTTTAAACTTTATTTCTTTCTCTGTATCCTTCCTATCTCTCTTCTCTTTCCTTCCCTACGAAAGTATACAAATTTCAATGAGTGTAAAGGGAACCTTTTCACATTATTCTTTTGCTGAATCACCTTATAAAATGGATACGCTACGCATGAAAGAATTGTATTGTATGAGCTTTACAAAATACAAGGAAATAATGGTATGTATGGTGCAAACACGGATAAAGCATAAAGTAACTGCGGAAACCTAATAGAAGACAAGGAAGGAGTTACCTGGGGAATTTGATTTATAGTTGCAATTTGTTCTGTAGTTAAGAAGTTAGATTCCAGTAGTTCTCGAAATAAAACCAAAATCTCCGAACTCAAGTTACTTGCAGTAAAGTTATCCAGTATGCCAGATATACTTTAACTATCAAACACAGATCTCATCCACTGAGGGATTTTACGCAGTTTTAGCAAAGCTATAGCTATGAGTACTTGAGGGCTTTGTTTGTTCGTGAATGATTGTGATGCTAAAGCAGGAGCTGCAAAAAGATATTGTCATCTCCTCAATAGTCAATCTACACCAGCTACTCCCTTCCAAGAGTTTTGTTTCTTTTGTCAGATTTTCCCATCCCAGAATAATTGACAGGCAGAAGCAAAAATTTGTAGCCAGATCATTATATAAAACCAGCCCTTCCAATATGCTCCTTATGGACATTAAGTACCCAACAGTACATCTCAACTCTTCATGATTACTGTTTATTTGATCTGATATTCTGTTAAATAACTCCAACAGACTATAAGAAGCAGCAATCTTGATCTTGATTACAGGAGATTAGGCTAAACAGGCCGAACTCCATTAACAATTTTCGAGTGTGTTTTTTCCTCTTTATCTCTTTTATTATTTCGCTTTATTTATTTAATATTATTTGTCGGGTAGCTCTGTTAGGGTTTTGTTTTAGTGGGAAAATTACCCGTTTTTCCCAACAGGTTTCAATGAAACAAGAAGCTTTGCCAATCCACAAACTCTGGTAGGATAGCATGCAAGCTAGAATAGAAGATTTAGGATTTAAAACTCATTGTTTTAAATATTTAGAAAAGACCATTAAGGGTGCAAAATATAATTTTCTTACTTTAATATGCTATAATTTATTTGCCAGAAGTGAAGAAGATAAAATATACTTTTTTTTCTTTTTGTTACTGATGTGAAGGGCTTACCTTTTAACCGCGAAGTAATGAAGCAGAAGCACAAATATTAAAGTTTCTCCAGTGCTTGTTCCCTCGTCGTGTTCTACCAAAGCAGGTCCCTTCAAAGAAGCAGTAGAGACTACGGTGTTGACCATTGAGATTATAGAAGTATTAAAAAGAACGGCCTTCGAAGTCTCTTCAAGTCTTTTCTTGGTGGAAAGATGCAAAATTAAGGAAAGAATGCCAATAACGAAGAGACTTTCGTCACTTAAGATATCAACCTTTTCGGATGGAATTGAATACTACTCTATCATCTTCAGTAGTGGACGTGGTGTGAGAACAATCATTAACTGAGTCATTATGTTTTCTAGTATGTCTAGGGATACTCTATCATTATGTATTTTTCCACCTCATCTGTAACAATGGTGGTTTTGCTGTAATCTACTTCCATTTGGTGCTTATACTTGTATCTATTTATTTCTAATATTTCGTAATAATTATTGTAACACATCTCCAAATAGTTGTTGGTGGCCTGTTATGCATTATAATGTACTACAGATGTTTTTGCATGCATGGGCATTGTATTACTCAATCCTCACATCAGTTATCTTTAGCCATACAGAGTACAGCTCTGCTCTCCCTAAAATGCTTGTAACTAACGCTCCTCTGCATATTCAAATTTGAAAATCGGGCTAAATGACAACGTATTAACAAAACTCAATAATGTGCCATGTCATCATTACGGACAAAGATTATGCATGAATGGGTTCGAATTTGATATTACATTAAAATCAATCAAATCACACAAATTTAATGTTTAACCAAAAATTGAATCAAACGACACTGCTAACACCTCTGAACAGAAGTAGGGTGGAACGTTAGAAAATTCAGGGACTATGTCGAAAGCTAGAGTAAATTGGCACGAACAATTGTATTCTAACCAAATAAAAAAAGAGAGGTCAGTAGACAACCAAAGGAAATGAGACCCAAAAATGGCTCTACCCACATAAAAAATAGGTCAGTAGGCCGCTCTAAGAGGAAGATAGGACTTAAAATAGAAGTCTAATAATGATAATGATTAAATTTATACGGGAGCAATATGAATAAATATAAGTTCAGCTACTCAAACCTTCATAGCTACCGCAACCCAACTTTGATCAGCAGATAGTGTTTCAGGATGCACTCAAAGTGTTAAAAACCAAAATCAAGATGGACATGTAAGTTGCTGTCGACAAGGAATTACTCAAATAAAACCAACTCCTGATTGTTGTCGCCATTCCATGCAAAGATAATTGCTCACAAGCAGTTGGGTAGACATGGACCATAGTTTCCATGACATTGGGAACACATACTACGTCACATGCATGCCTTTCTTCCTTCAAGAGCTGTGCTAATAGGCACACGAAAATTCTAGCTCCGTAGTTATCCTCTGTTGATACTAACTCTGCTAGCGTCTGGACGTTAACAGTTTGATTATTGTTGCAAAATTTGGTTGATATTCCTTTCAGAGAGACAAGCTAAAATGGCATGTCTTGTTGCTTCCACGATTGATTTTGACATATCCAGAGCTCCATTACAAGATGGATATCTTATAAGAGCCACAAAGACGGAGCAGACCATTATAAAGGTCTCGGGAATCATACCCATTTCTCCATCAGAATACTTTCTGAGCATACTTATCAAAACAAGAATCAGTTCCTCTAGTTGAGAAATTGATACAGATCCAGGGCACTGAGAAATGCATTCATAAATAAGCTTCAATGTCGCACACTGGACAGGGTGAAAAGGAATGTCCGCCACATAATGTAATGCCGGAATAAGAGTTGAAATTCCAACAACGAGTCTTAGTTTAAAACTTTCCTCAGCAGTTGATAACCTGAAGGCGCATCTTGACTGCTGGATCCTTATACTCTGTTCATTAATAGAATAATTAGTAAGCCACGTACCAATGCATAACAATAACGACAAAATTAAGTTCTGCATTCACAAGCTTATAACAGAAAAAGTTCAGGTAAACTAAATTAGATTAATAAAACCGACTAGATCCAGATAACCAACTCTGAATTCCGTTAATAAGAAATGAATCTAAATTAGGACAAATGTTTTCAGTCTATATATTGTGGCAATAAACGAGGCTATAAAGTATGCACAGTATTCAACACAGCAAAATCAATATCGCTTTCATCTAGGAGAGAAAGAACTTCTTTGGCAAGTTCAATACTAGGTTCTCACCTGACAATCTTAATATTTCAAATAAATAATCCGCAATATTTTCTTCCACCAAGACTCGAATCTCATAGTCTGAAGTTTTGACTGAAGACAAATAGTGAAAGAGTAAATCTATAGTGCCGATTTGAACTTTACTGTCTGACGACGTAATGGGCCTTTGATGGCTTCAGCAAACAGATTTACCAGAGATGTGCCCCTGGTTCCATCTTCAGTTTCTTTAGAGTTAACTCCTCCATTGGAAGAGATGTTACAAGCATCATATGCACATTCTTCCCTGAGCAAACGTCTTCGAGCCAGAATGGTCAAAAGTGCTAATTAACAAAAATGTAAACTGTCATTCAAAAAAGAAACAAAAATGACAATTATGTTGTAAACTATAGCATCTTACAGTTGTTGATATCTATTCTGTGAACTATGGCCATACTACTGACTTTTAACCATCCCTGGAATTTTAACGTTAACCACTCGTTCATTAAGCCAGCAACTTTGGTAATTCGGATGATGCAGGATACGGATGCAAACTCTTGGAGAAAGATACAAACAGGTAATCAACCTTTCCATTGAAATTCATGAAACAAATGGTCATCAGATGTAATGCATGGCATGCCAGTGTTTTTTGTCTTCATATTGTCAACATGTAAAAGTCTAGTGTTCTATACCACCTTTGTATCTAGTACTATGAGTAGTTATGTAGTTGAGTATCCGTTTGAGACAACGTCCTAATGTCAATCTCTAGTCTACCCATCCAAAATAGGCTTCACGAAAAAGTTAAAACAAACAAGACAACCAAAAAGAAGTTTGGAGTTTTCTTTTCAAGGAACAAAAATACTGAGAACTTGATAACGGACCAATACAATTCAAGCGAACATCGTCAGTCTCCATGAGCACATCGACCAACAGGTACAATATCTGTGGACAAAAGGGAATCAACATATCACTTCCTTCTCCCTCTGCTAATGTACTCTGAAGAACAGATAGTTTATAAAGGACAAAGAGGACCTCCCCTCGGATCTCCTCACTGCACGGAGCGAGCAAAGGACTTACCACGTGAAATAAATTTTAAATTCCTCGGTACAGCAAGTATCCAAAGCATAATATATGTGAACAATACCTCGGAAATCGAAGGCCCGTAACAAGAACAGAAATGAGGCTACAAATGTCTTTTATGTGTTTATGGAGATCATCATCCTTCTCACTATTCAGAAGAGCCCCAAGGCAGTGAACCTGTCCATTCAGAACAATAGAAACAATCCATAAAAATTTCCATTTAGGTATAATAAGATTATTAACTTCTGTAATAGGCAATCATATCTAGGGTGAATCCTAAGTTATGTATGGATAAACTAGTCTATAAGTATAAACACTTTTAAAAAATGAATTGAATACTTTAATGAAGTTAAAATAAACTTAAACACTTCAGTTCATGAAATTGTTAATTATATAAATTGATTTTAGCTATCGAAGAAAGCTAAATTTATCTTACTTCCTACTTATAAAAGGTTACTAAAAAATTTATTCAAACAGTTAATTGACAAGGTAAAAATGCGGAAGGGAAACTGAAATCACCATGTGCAGCTGAGGGGAAGACCAACCGAAAGCACCGGAAGTGATGCGATCGGAAACCCTAGCGACGAATTCGCGGGAAACGGAAGGATCGGCGGACGCAGAGAGGGAGAGGATGAGATGCGTGAGCTGAGCGGCGATTGGTTCGTCGTGGAAGGAGGAGAGGGCGGCGACGAGAGGCGAAAGGAAGAAGTGAGGGTGGAAGGTGAGAAGCGGTTGAAGGAAGTGAGGAAGTGAGAAGGATCGAGAGAGCTGGGAGAGAGCGTAGGAGACATGGACGGTTGGGGAGAGAGGATTGGAGAGGAGGTTGGAGAAGCAGACGAGGCAGATGGAAGCGCCGTCGTGAGTTTGGAGGTTCAACGAAGATCGATGGCCCTGAGAACATGAAACTGAAAATCCCTCGTCGTCGGCGACAACAACTTCCACATCGCGTGAATCGCTGCACCACTACATTCTCTTCTCTCTACTCAACAATCACCACAATGCTGCTGCTACTGCTTTCGTTTTTTTGGCGCCATGCTTAGCTTTAAATTGAAAGGTAGTTACTAAGCTTTTCTGTTGAGCTGCGTTGTTCGTATGTGATGGCAATTGCTTCCTGCACCCGATCAATTGTGATTGGCACCCGATACATTTTTTAAATTCCAAAAATGCCCTTGTCTTCTTCATTTATGAAAACATTGAATGGTGAGGAAAAAGAAGTTCATGAATGTGTGAAGCTTTGGTTTGAGCTGCAAAAGAGAAGGTTGTGCTTCGTTCATTGTTGCTAAGTTGAGTGTAAGCTTCGTTTGGCAAGTTAATGAGGTAAGTAAGCCATTTTCGTTCGTCTTTGGTTATTTTCTCGAGCTCAGCTGGTCTCGGATATCGGAATCCGGAATTCAAATTTTCTGCCTACGGATATTAATATCCGGAAGTCAAAATTTTGTATACGGATAATAATATCCGGAACTAGGATTTGCCTACGGACGCTGATATCCGTAGTTCATATTTGCCTTACGGATGAAAATATCCGAAACTAGTATTTGCCTTACGGATGCAAATATCCGTAGTTCATAATATTGCCTTACGGATGAAAATATCCGGGACTAGTATTTGCCTTACGGATGAAAATATCCGTAGTTCATAATATTGCCTTACGGATATATATATCCGTAAGTTAACTGTTGATATTTTTTTGGTTATGGATTAATTTATCCGGAAGTGAAGTGTTAATTTTTTTCAGCAACCGAATGGATACAACAGAGTCATACATGGGAGTTTTAGGGGAGATTAATGTGTGGGATGGATTAGATGATGTTGATCTGGAGCAGTCAACAAGTTATAACGCATTAGATAATGAACACAGGGCACATGAATGTAGTGGGGCATTTTCTACAAATGAGGTATGGTCAATGTTGGGTTGTGAATGTTTTTTATATGAATTATTTTTAAATTTGGCATGATGATCAAGATGTTCTTTTAAATTTTTAAGAATGTTATTGTAGGTATTTCGTGATCGAGATGAGCTGTTAGATTGGGCAAGAAGTGTTGGCTATAGTTATGGGTTTGTCATTGTTATATTAAGGTCAGATACATGGACGGGCCAACGAGGAAGGATGACCTATGTATTGTTAGGTTGTGAGAGAGGAGGTAAATACAGACGGTATAAAAAGAAGTAGATGTCAGTCAAACTGGAAGTAGGAAGTGTGAGTGTCCTTTCAGATTGCGAGGCAAACCAGTCAAAGGTGGTCAAGGGTGGAAGGTGGAATTAATTTGTGGTTCTCACAATCATGAATTGGCAGAGACAATGGTGGGTCATCCCTATGCTGGAAGGTTAAGTATAGAGGAAAAGGTTATGGTTGAGGATATGAGTAAAACTGCGGTGAAGCCAAGAAATATTTTACTAACCATGAAAGAGAGAAATGAAAAGAATGTGACAACGATTAAGCAGGTTTATAATGCAATCACTGTTCACCGAAGATCACAACGAGGTCACAGAACAGAAATGCAACAACTGATGTTGTTACTAGAGCGAGACAGGTACGTGCATTGGTGTAGGTGCGATGAGGTCTCTAATATTGTGCAAGATATATTTTGGACACACCCAGATTCAGTAAAATTGGTGAACTCATTTAACATTGTCATATTAATGGATAGTACGTACAAGACGAACAAGTATAGGATGCCGTTACTTGAGGTTGTTGGGATTACGTCTACAGGTTTGACTTTCTCCGTTGCATTTTGTTTACTAGCAGCAGAAAAGGAAAATAATTTTTTTTGGGCCCTTGACAGACTTAAAGGGTTGTTTTTAAGAGTTGATTCATGCCCTAGGGTGGTGGTATGTGATAGAGATGTTGCCTTAATGAATGCAATTAGAATGGTGTTTCCTGAAGCTTATAATTTGCTATGTCGGTTTCACATTGATAAAAATGTGAAAGCAAAATGTAAAATGTTGGTGCATCCAAGAGAGGCATGGGATCAAGTAATGGAAGTGTGGGGATCTGTTGTGGATTGTGATATTGTTGAGGCCTTTGAAGATCGTGTCAATGCTCTCGAGTTGTCTGTTCTCCATGGCCTATATTTGTTGATTATGTGATGGATACATGGTTACGTCCACATAAAGAAAAATTTGTCAAGGCATGGATAGATAAGGTGATGCACTTAGGAAACACAACAAGTAACAGAGTTGAGGCGGCACACTGGAGCCTAAAGAGAGTTCTTCAGAATTCGATGGGGGATTTATGTTTCTGCTGGGATTCCATCAATAAGATGATTATTTTACAACATAATGCAATCAAAGATTCATTCCAAAAGAGTTTGCATGTGGTTGGACATCGGTTCAAGGTTACAACTTACAAAAAATTGTTAGGTTTTGTGTCTAAATATGCTTTGAACCTTATTTCAGAAGAACTTGATAGGGTTAAATCAGTGGGGTTTGATAAAAGTAGGTGTGGATGTAGTCTTACCAGAAATTGTACCAGCAAAATGTATTCCTTTCCTTGATCAGTTCCCTGTAGGGTATTATCCATATATTGTTGATGTTGTTGACGTTAGGGCTGATGGCCATTGTGGCTACCGTGCTGTTGCTGCCCAATTGGGAATGGGAGAGGAGTCATGGGCTGTTGTTCGAATGAATTTGTTAAAAGAACTAAGTGAATGGAGACAAGAATATGTTCAACTCTTTGGTGGTGATGATAGATATGAATACTTGAAGAACTCACTTCTAGTGGAACACATGTCTATGGTACCAACCACTAAAACCATTTCATTTTTACATTGCATTTCTTTATTTAACTTTGTTTGTCAATTGTACTTGCAGGCAGGAACAGATAAGTGGATGACAATTCCAGACATGGGATATGTTATTGCAAATCGGTATAATGTCATTCTTGTTTCTTTGTCCATGTTACAATCATTGAGTATTTTTCCTTTAAGAACCCAAGCACCAAGTAACTTCCGTCAACACCGAATCATTGCAATTGGACATGTCCACGGAAATCATTTTGTCCAGGTTTAAACTAAACCAATCAAGATTGATGTGCTAAATCAAGATTTGTGTACCTTATATTTATTACCTTTATAGGTCAAGCTCAAAGATGGTTGTCCAATTCCACCTACGGATATATTGTGGGCATCACATCGTTATCCGGCGGCCCAAACTTGGTCAACATACTACACTAGCCGGATACAAGTTTATACCCAACTAATGTCCATTAGACGATATTTGTAATTATAACATTTGTAATAGCATAATTTAGATTTATGGATGTTTAGTACATTTGCAGTTGTCCTACAATATTCACTGAAGTCACTGTTATGCCTACGGATAAAAAAATCCGGAAGTCACTGTTATGCCTACGGATAAAAAAATTCGGAAGTCACTGTTATGCCTACGGATAAAAAAATCCGGAAGTCACTGTTATGCCTACGGATAAAAAAATCCGGAAGTCACTGTTATGCCTACGGATAAAAATATCCGTAAGTCATACTTTTGCCTACGGATAAATATATGCGTAAGCCAGTGATTTCTGTACTAATGATCATATTGAAACATATAAGGATCATATTGAAACATATAAAGAAATCGTAATACATCTGACATATTGAGAAATCCTAATCAATCATTCCTACGTGCATGTCTCCTGACATAAACAGCTATTTGATCAGTCGCTCCTCGTGCTAACGTAATGGCTGCTTGTATGCCTTCCCAAACAGGGCTGCCCTCCACGACATCGCCATGATCAAGTAATGGCTGCAATGTCTCTGTAATTCTACGACAAATACCCTACAAGCATGAATGACATACTATTAGAAAAAAACAATAGAAATTAATATCTTAACAAGGTTAGAAGCATACCAGAGCAGGATGTGACTCCTCATGATGACTTGGCACTGCTTCGTGATGACGTGCATCTGAGGGTACCGGTACAGGACGGTCATCCTCATCTGTATTAATCACATATGGATGTGATACAGATCTAAACCAACCCATGTACTCTTGAACGCAAGCGTCAGGATGACGTGCTATGGCATAGTCATGTATGACATAATCATTGAAATGTAACCATCGACGGTCCATTTCATTTGTATCCGAATGACCATGTCCAATTACAGATGGGTTGCGAGGGATGATCTGTGTATAGCCATACTGACGCAGAACACGTTCTGGCATGTGCAGCTGTGTCCAATTTCCAAGCCTCAAATAACCACAGAATAAGGAAATCCACTCGAATGGACGTTCTTCCCTGTGCTCGTTGTATGGACAAAACCGAATGAAAGCTGGTGTCAATGTATCCAACTGTGATCGTACAACAACAATTGAAGTACCTTTTCCAGCATCATACAGCCTGCACCGAGGTTGATCTTCAGAATACAATGCTTGCATACGTCTCATCCCTATAGACGGGAAATGCTCATAAATCCACCCCTGCAACAATGTTGCATAACCAGCTAGTTGCTTTGTATTTGCATAACTACAATCTCCTAGCTGTTCATACATGTGAGTTAGGGCAGCTGCTGCCCAAGAATATCCCCCGGTGAGCCTCAAATCAACAAAAAATCCAAGATAAAACACACTTACTGATGTAGCACTCTTGTCCGCAAAAATAGTGCAACCGACAAGGTGAAGTAAGTATGCTCTGGCAGCCACAGTCCACTGCCTCCTTGAGCATGCATCTTGATACACTTCTCTTAACCAGCTAAGGCACACATGAGCTCCCCGACAGTGTCTTGTTTCTTCAGATGCAAGTGCATGGTCAACATGGAGGGCTTCTACCAATAAATCAGTCGCCGAATCAGAATCTAAGGTTTCCTGTGTGTAAAACTGACCGACAATGGGTAAATGTAATAAATTTGACACATCATCAAGAGTGATGGTCATCTCCCCAACCGGTAAATGAAAACTGTTTGTCTCTGCATGCCACCTCTCTACAAAAGCACACAGCAGTCCTCGGTCTAGACTCTCATAACTAGCATGAAGCAGACCACCTAAGCCAGACAATTCTACAGCAGCTTCTATGCGCTCATGAGGTGCTCCTAACTTATTTATCTTCCTCCCATGTGAAACGACCTTCAGCTCACCACGATCCTACAATAATCAACATATATCATCAATAATCAGGAATACATAACAAATACAAAAATTTGTTTTTCATTACTTACCAAACCATCCCACAACTGTTTGGCTACGTGATGTTCATAATTAACAAGTAAGGACTTATCCAATGGCCCTCCTGGATAGCCTTCATCATCAACTTCAACTTCTTCTTGTTCAATATAATCTTCAAACTCTTCATTTGGAATTGAAGTACTAGACCCACCCCGTTTTCTTCTAATCGATGCAGTTGGACGCACACGATCCAAATTAGAACTTCCTCCACCTCTAGTCCGCACCATCTTACATTTCATAAAAGTAACATTCAATCCAACATATATAACAAAATTATAACACATATAGTTTAAAACACTTGTGAAAAATTTCACATTAATACGGATATTAATATCCGCAGACCAATAACAACAATCTGGATAAAAATATCCGCAAGTCAAACGTAGCTTACGGATAAAAATATCCGGAACCCACTTTTGAATTACGAACAAAAAATCCGGAACCAATTCTTGCACTACGGATAAAAATATCCGTAAGCCATTAATGAAGTCCGGATGAAAAAATCCGGATGCCAATATTCCTCTGCGGATAAATTTATCCGGAACAAAATGGTGGTCTACGGATAAAATTATCCGGAAGCAAATGGTGATCTGCGGATAAAATTATCCGGAATGTACTACTCTACGAAGAAAAATCCATGAACGGTACCTCAACTTCTTTGACGATGAAGCACTCACGACGAAGCAAACCAACTCTGCTCACGGTGGCTCACGGTGTCTCCCTGCAACTTCACGGTGGCTGCTGCTGCTTCACGGTGGCTGCTGCTTCACGGTGAAGAAGAAGAAGAAGAAGAAGAACCCTATTGTTGGGTGCAGGCATTGGGTGCAGATCATAATTTAAGTGTTTTTAATTTCATTAAGGGTAATATGGTCTTTTCACAAATCTGATTGGGTGCCAGTCACAAAGCATTGGGTGCAGGGAGAATGAGCCGTATGTGATTTGGCAAAATTGGGCCTACTGAAGACAGAACTTTTGAAAAATAAGTAGCCTTTTTTTCCTGCACCTCCCCAATTTCCGACCTGCACCCCCTCAATTGGGTGAAATAACCATATTACCTCATGAGTTTTACATTTTTCTCTCACGGTCATCACCATCGCCGTTGTAGAAGAAGAGAGGAAGAATGTTGTAAATGAAGAACAAGAGAGTTTAAGATTCAAAGATAAGAAAAACTTAACTTATAAGATATCTATGTAATTATCAACAAATAAACTCTTAACTTGAGGTTATTTAAATTTTAAACCAGAATATTTATAAAAAATAAAAATACATAAGGAGACTAAACTATTATTTGTTCGTGGAAACAAAAATTAAAAATAAAATACTTATAGAGATTAAAAACAAAAACTACAAATTATAAAGACTAAAATATGATATATCTATGGATGAAAATAAAATAAAAATTGAGATATTTAAAAAATATCTTTAATGTTAAACTAAAGTTGATTGATATATTTGTGTTCCAATAATTTGTTTAAAAAATTACTAAATTAATCAATTTTAAAATTAACTTTGAACTCTAATAATATTTATATTTATAAAAAATATAATAGTCAAGTAAATGTAGGTTTTATTTTAAAAAAAATTGAATGTATAGTTGTTAGATGTATAGAATTATAAAAACAGATTTGTTGGAGATCCCACATCGACTAGAGATTAGAGCATTTCATTGTATATAAGTGGGTGCAAACCTCAATCCTATGAGCCGATTTTATGGGGTTGAGTTAGGTTTAAAGTTCACTTCGTAATATGGTATCAGAGTTTACACCATACATTTCTTTAATAAATAAAAATTTATCCTAAATAATACTTAATATGAAAACTATATATATAAAAAAAATTATTAATTTTCATTGGCTTAATGAAAAATTAATAAATAGTTGTGTATATAAAAAAAAAGTTAACTGATCATGGATCATTCTAAATTAAAACTTAAGTAAAACAAGTGAAAATATATATACTTTTAACAATAAAAAATTATAATCTTTTTAATGTCCAATAATTTTTTTATTTTAATCCTTAAAAATATATTATTTTTTAGTTTAATATTTGATGACCTATGATGTACACTTTTAATTATATGATTATTGTTAAGTTGACTAAAATTCAAATAAGTAATTTTTATATTTTATTGAGATTTTTCATTTTGTCCATTAACAAAAACAGTTTTAGAGAGACATTGGAATATATTTGAAGGACCGAAACTAATAAAAAGTTAAAATATATATTTATTTATGGCTATGAATTCTATTAAAAATTTATGAAAAAATAATTTATTAAAAAATTATTATCTTGTAAAATAATAACTAAATACTTTTGATATATTTATTATTTTTAAATTGATAAACAATTGCTTACGCTAGATATTAGTTATTTCAAATATCTTCAATCAAATATAAAATAATCTTAAAATATACATTATATTACTTAAGAATAAAAAGTTGAATCTAAAATAATTATGAGATTGTAATCAACTACACATTTTAATTAAAATATTTGATTACTGAATTTGCAGGATTTCCAAAATATGAATTTCATCAATAAAATAGTTATCATTGCTCTCAAAACTAAAATATAAAAGGGCGTTGACTAAAATTTGAAATTTTTTTCTTTCCTAATGAAGAGATTGTGAGGTTATGCATTTTGTTTTCTGTTTTTTATCCGTGCAAATAAAAACAAAAACAAAAACGTGTTAAATTTTAAAAAATAAAATAAAATTTGGGTTAACATTTTTTAATTGTATGTGCAGATAAAATTTTATTTTATTTCTAAATTTTCTTAACACTACTGTAATAAGTTTTTTTTTTCACATCAGAGAGAGGTTTGGAATATATTTGAAGAATAAAAACAAATAAAAAAATAGAAAAAATGATAAATCTATCTGTCTATATATATTGTAATGGATATTAAATTATATTGATAATATTCATAAAATAAAAAATTATAAATAAATAACAAATTATTAATAACTAAATACTTTGTATATATTTACTGTTTTTAGATTGATAGGTTGCTTACACCTTACACTTCAATAAAATCATTAAATATAAAGACAAAAGATAATTAATCATATTAAATTAAATATTATTTTAAAAACTTAAAAATTATTGGTATATAAAGTGTTTCTATTAATAATAAAGATTTATAAAATAGTTTTTAAATTGATATCTAAATTAGTTATTAAGATTTTAACTAGTTTAGGTTTTAGGGCTTAGGGTATTTTATACTAAAAAGAGTAATATGGACTAATTTAAAATATAAAATAGTTAGTACCTAAAAATTTGATAGTTAATAGTTAAATATTAATTTAAAAATTATTTTATAATTTGTTATTAATAATAAAAACTAATTTATAAAACAGTCTCTAATTTAATCAAGTAACCAACTATTTTAATCTTTAAAATTAGTTTTAATTTAATAAGTTTTTTTGTGTTAATTCCTTAAAATATCCTCAATTAAATATAAAATAATCTTAAAATATACAAAATATTAGTTAAGAATAAAAGGTTGATTATCATTGATATCAAAACTAGAATATAAAATAACTTTATTTGACTAAAATTTGAAATTTTTTAGGTTGTATTATATAGCATTTTCTTGGAAGAGATTTTGTTAATGATGAAATTTTAATAATGTCGCTTTTTTCTGTTTTAAAATGTGCAAATAAAATAACATTAATTAAAAAAAAAATCAAGATTTTTTGTTAATATTTTTTAATTGTATGCATATAGATAAAATTTTCTTATCTTATCTTATTTTGGTTAACAAGTTTATTTTATCTATTTCTATATATATTCATCAAACTATAAAATTGAGTTTTACAGACATCATATCATCTCTTTTTTGAATTTGCCTACACACTTTTCTCTACTCCTCACTTTTTTTTCTTTGCTTTTCACACTAACCTCACCCAGTCATGGCCATGATTTCAAGTGAGATATTTCCTATTTGTACTTATTTGCCAGCAAAATCTCTTTACAGATTTAAAGCTGTGAGCAAGGGGTTCTGCAATCTTCTAAAAGAAGGTTTTTTCTAGTGAATCATGTTCATAACTCGTTGAAAAGAGATGATACATGTTTCTTCTTACAACTAGAGAGACCGTGCAATGAAGAAGTTAAGTTGCACCCATTACCTTTGCAGCAAGGATCAGGAGTGTCCGGCGAGGTTCTCCAGTTCTTCTCAAAATCCAGTCAAATATTAGCTTCAATCAAGGATTGATACTTTGTCGTGCAACAGATAAGACACCTTCTGAATTTTTCATCTGCAACCCAGCTACAAAGTCTCGGTTGCCAATTTCTTTACCAATCCATGATGAAAATTTGAATGCACAGGCACATGTAATGATCATGTTGTTGGAGTGTTATGATGAGTTTGATGATTACATGGTGGTTCATTTTGAAACCCCAACTGATTGGTCTTCAGATTATGCATGCAAAATTTTGAAGCCTCGAGAAGGATTGTGGAAACCAATGGAAAAGGGTTTCTGTGCAGGTGGTAGAAATATGAAGTTTAACATGCCTGTGCATGACAATGGAGTCATCCACTTCATTTCAGATTGTGGCTCTTACATCACTAAAGGGAGCCCTTATTTTGAACCCTATATAATGTCCTACAATATCAAGAATGGCACCTCCACAATGCTCAAGTTGTCCAAAACTGCTAGAAAGAGCTCAACTGATCAGAAGTGTGACATGAGCATTTTCAACTGGGGTAAGGTGTCAATGGCAAGTTCCTCCATTTGCTTGGTAAGACTTAAAAGATTTACTTTCAAAGTTTGGGTTTTGAAAGATTATAAAACAAGTAGGTGGAGGAGAGTTATGAAGTTAAAAACAAAAGAAATGGGTTTGAAGGAAAAATACCCTACAATCACAGGCTTCACGGTTATGAATGGTGAACTTCTCATTTTTGCTACTGAAAAATATATCTACTGTTGTGGCTTGACCGGAGAAAACTACATGAAGATTGAGGAAATATGTGAAAACAAATGTAAATACTATGTTTCTCTTACTTCATACATGGATACTCTTCGTCCATGTGGACCTGGAGCTATATCTTTGCCATGTTAGAATTCTTATAAATGTTTGATTTGTAGAAGAAATAAATGTAACTCTTTTATGTTTTTTTTTATCATACTTTGTTATTATAATTTCTCTTTACCAAATAGTAATATTGTTATGATAAATTTCATACTAATTGTTTCAATTTAATCGATATTTTAAATTAAAATAAAATCTACATAATATTTTATTAGGATCTTAATTTTTTAAAAATCTATTGAATATTTTACTAAATTCATATTTTTGTTTATTTTCACTATTAAAATGAGAATATCTTGTTTGTGGCATGAATATTCAATTTAAAGTAATGAGAAAACATAGTGTTGAATAAAATTTAACTACCAATTGGAGTGAAATCAGTAGCAAAGAAAAGGCTAATCCACATGGAAGATATATTTTTTCTTAAGAAGTCCCACATTGTTCGCCTTATTTCTCAGGACGCAATTTATATATGTTGAGTTTAAAACCTGAAAATTTGACATGGTATCCAATAGTTCATTTTGGTATCTTGTCTGATAGTGGGGAGGTGTTTGTTAGAGTGGGGACATGTTTTTTGGTCAATAGTAACCATTGAAGAGGTAAAGTGACCATATTATTATAAACCAATTCTTTATGTTTTTCCCATTTCACTTATCACTTCAGTTGTTGGGTGATTCAGCAACTGCCATTATTACTCGTTTTGTATCTATTTGGCTATTGGACTGTTCCTAAATCATCACTTGCACCCATGGATTCACGCACGAACCACATCAAGCACAACAAAAACAAAATGGAAACATACATATACAAGGTTATGACTCGTTGAAATTTATAGTGATTAACTCTTTTTTGAAATATATAGGGTTAACCCTTTTTGGAAAATCAAAACAAAAAAACTAATTAAGACCAAATGCTTAAGCCCTAGAATTTTGTGGTGAAGGACTAAAATCCCAGTTCTTCAAACTTCACACAGGTTCAAACAGTAGCAAACCTAGTAGATTTTCCATAGCATCACCCGCCTAAGCTGTAGGAATTAAGTGAAGTTGATGATGAATTGGTACCTTGTCCTCCAATAGTCACTCCCTGACCCTTCAAAAATCAAAAGGAAGTTGTTAGTTTAGTATGTTTAGAATAATTGAATACTGTAATTTTAACTTCTAAACTTACACATTGGCAAAATGCTCTGTGGCACACTCTGGCGAAATAGTAATATTCTGGAGAATAACATGCGGCACATGTTGGATCATCCAATGTTCTCTTCCTCCATTGGGAACAATGCTTTGTTCAAATTCAGTTGGCATCTTCCAGACAGTGAGAACTTCAAGTTTCTCTAAGTGTTGAATGCCAGAGGGTACCCTCTTGAGTTTGGGGATTTCCTTTAAACGAAGTTTTTCCAAAGAATGCAATGCTCCTCTATCAAAACATATGGAAGTCAAGTTTTGCAAACATTTGAGCCGTAGTTCCTTTAGTGTCTGAAACCCTCCCTTTTGAAAATGCAAGGCTTCACCTTCATAAGCATGGGATTTGATAGAGAGGAACAACAAATTTGGCATATCCTTTATTGATTCCAATGGATCATTAGTTAAATGAGAGTACACCAAAGACAGTTTCACAAGATTTTGAAGTTGTGGAATCCAATTTGGTAACACTTTTAACGTTCCACATAGGTAAAGCTTCCTAAGTGCATTCAGAGATGACTTAAAGTGCAAATCAATAACTTCATCATCATCTTCTACATATATATGCAGTGTCTTCAAGAACTGCATCTCATTGACTGAGGAACATAGAGTATCACTGTGTTCTCCCTTAAAATTAGTAATCCTCATATCCCTTAATTGTTTTAGCTTTCCTAGCTCTCTAATCACCACTCCATCGTCATCAATTTCCAGAAACAGTATCTTTTGTAAGGATGCCATGCTTCCAATAGTATCCTTCACTGAAGTGGAAGATATTTCGTCAGCCATAAGATGACGTAGCTTTCTGAGATTGCAAATCTCCTCTGGCATGTCATACACTTCTGTTTCTCGTACATCCAAGGTCTCCAAGTTTTGGAGCTTACCAATGGATTTTGGAAGACTTTTTATCCATGAATTCCTGAAGCTCAGATATTTCAAGTGGATTAGATTCCCCAAAATTTCAGGAACATCATCTATCATAACTTCTTCAAAATCAAGTACCTTCAATGGCATGTATTTTGCAAGTATTCCACCAACGCAACTTTCAAAACATTCTACATATGAGAAAAATAGAATTGACCGAATGTGTGATCCTTCAACAATTAAATCATCACAATCGGTTTCTATTGTTAAGCGTCTAATGATTCCACCAGACATTGACATATTATTCTCACCCATATACTGACAAAACCCTGTATCCTTCATTTTTCCACTGATCATTTCATGTATTGAGTCATGAACACGACACCCTCTAGCTTTTCCATCTATGGAAAATGAAGATACTTGCACCAAACTTCTAGTAATCAACTCCTTTAAATGTTTTTGTGCAACTTCTTCCAAAGTTTTTCCTCTTTCCTGTTTGATAAACCCTTCAGCAATCCACTGCCGAATCAATTTACCAGATTTAACTTCATAGTCTTCTGGATACATTCCAAAATACAGTAAGCATAATCTGAGATTGTAGGGCAAGTCATTGTAACTTAAACTTAAAATTTTTGTTATACTACTTAACTCAGAGTTACTTTCCAACTTTAAACTTAGATTTTTACTAAATTTTGCCCATTTAGCTGCAGTTTGAACTTTTTGAGATAATAGACCACCGATGGCCACAATTGCTAGAGGTAAACCTTTACACTTTCTAACAATTTCAAGAGATATATCTTTAAGTTCTTCTGGACAACCTCCGTTAGAACCATAAAATGCCTTCTTACATAGCAATCTCAAAGATTCTTCTTCACTTAAAGGTTCTTCAAGCTTATGCACTTCAATAAAAGAAGATTTCTTACAAAAGTAAGCAACATTTTCGTACCTGGTTGTGATTAATATTCTGCTTTTATTCTTATCATCAATCATAGCAGATTCAATGTCATCCCAAAATTTTTTATTCCACACGTCGTCGAACAAGACAACATACCTCCTATTCTGCAAGTGCTTCCGAACTTCTTTTATCAACGACCTTCGATCCATTGCAGCAAAATTTTGAGGAAGAACCTCCTTTTTCTCACCGCAAAGCTCCTTCAACATATCCTGTAGCAAGATTTCTACTTTATAGGATTGAGACACTGTGATCAATGCATGACACTCAAAGTCGTTATGGACCTTGTCAAAAGCTTGCTTTGCTAGAGTGGTTTTTCCCACCCCTGGAATTCCTACAACAGAGACTACAGTGCGTTCTTCTCGTCCATTTGTCAACCAATTTTTCAATATATGCCTAGGGCCATCAAGGCCCACAACATCATCTTCCTTGACAGAGAGAGGATCCATTCGAAGTTGGTGCCAGGTGATATTTTGATTTCCTCTTGAACGGTTTGGTTTTCGTTCTAAAGGAAATTTGTTTTGAAAACCATCTCTTTCAGCATGAGCAAGTGATTTAACATCCTGAATCTTATACGCTATTTGAAGGCGAAGTATGAGAGTTTTGATGTACCCAACACCCTCACAGAGTAAAGCTGCACATCGAGGATCATCTTCAGGTTGCTTTTCCTCACAGATCACATATTCATCGATGACATCTTCCATGAGAAAAGTTGCTTCTCTCAGTTGCATCACCCTTCTTTTGATTCTCTCCCGCCTACTGGTATCTTCTTCATCTTCAGCCAGTTTATCTGCATCTTTGATGAAATCTTGAAAGGCATCAAGTTCATCAGTAAGGTCTGCAACTTCTTTTGGGAGATCTCTCAGCATTTTCATAGCTTCAAACAATTTTGGAAGCACATGCTGATTAGCGAAGGACACTGCAGTTTCTGCCATTTCAGTCTAGCTAGCTTTGTTTTCTTTTGATTTGTGGTGAGTGCAGAACTTTATGTAGTTCAAGATTATATATAGGCAGTAGTAAGAGGAGGACTTTGAGTTTCGCTTCTCAATTCTTTCATTTATTCAGCAAGTTGGATTCATAACTAATTTATTGGATTTGACTTCTCATGTTGTTGCTTAAAAGGATCATGCCCATCATCAAAAATACTTTTTGGATTGTTTACACATTATTAAATATCATCCATTGGTCCAAAAACACATGCATGCTAGTTTGACTTTCTGCAGATATGTGGGAGCATGCCATGCCAGCATTGAATTTGCATTTTGTTAATGTTAATTAGTTGTCACCTATAATTTTTAAGCTTGCTGCACCTATAAGAAAGTTAAATTTCATCTCATCTCACAAAAAGTCATAGCATCTGATAAAGAAAACAGATTGTGGTTAAGTTTTGATCTGTTTATATTCAGTTTCAGATAATGTGTCATGAAAGTATGAAAACAAATTATGAGGTGAATATAGTGATTCATATTACTTTTTGTCTTTAATTAAACAATAATGTTAATTATATTGTTTATGGAGAACGAGCTAGATGCTTGTCTTGTCAGTATTATTTTTGGCAACAAAAGTCGTAACCCTGCTTGGGAATTTAATGGCATGCCATTTATGAAATACTAGCGTTTGAATGTTGCATTGGCTATGTAGTTTTAGCTTAAAACTTCAGTTAAAAACTTTATTTCTTACCAATGTGCATCTGAACTTTGCATCTGCAATGTTTAAGGGAATAGAAAAGAAACTGAATAATTTGTTAACCAGGTACTGAATTTCAAGAATTGAACTCTAAAACTTCACTTGGACTTTTCTTGCATGTAATTCATCTTCATCTTGTATCTTTATATTAGACATTGTGTTTGAAATCATTCTCCTGTGAAATAGTCATGTCAATCTTTCTTTCTATTTCTAGTTTATTCTCTTGATTACTTTTGGATGAGTTTTGAGAAGAAGAAAAGAAATTGAGACGAGTTGAAGATATAAAATCAACAGTCACTTAATCTTGTTCCATCTCATGATTCTCATTGCTATTTATTTATTAGAGCTCTTTCTGTTTGATTTATAGATTATAATTTTGTGTTTTTGTTACTGTTGAAAATGTTATCTGAAAAACAACTTTCTGGTCATTCAAAGTGAGAAAAAAAAGAAACCAATTTAAAATTGAATCTCAAAAGGTTGTCCTTAGAATTTCTATTCAGAAGGATGAAAATCTAGAAAATTTATGCTCTAAAGCTGAAATTCTAGAGAATGAAGAACAAGAACGAGATATATACGAAGAGTAGGATATTTTACTTAAAAATAATGAGATTCAAGATTATTTTCATAATGAAACTGATAATAATTCTTATGTTAAAAGCTGTAAAATTAAGCGTTGAAAGTTTAATTATTAACTCTGGACACAAACATGTTGGGAAGTCTTATAAATGTTGTAATTGCAATTAAAACAGACTAGAGATATAAGAGAAGCTTCACTTCAATTAGTTGAACAAGATAATGATTCAGGTTTAAGAGCGAAATTAAATCTTTAGCATGTATGGAATTGGAACTTAGTAGGAATGATTATTTGGTATGAACTATTGACTATTATAAATGGAATTAATAAAAGTTCGCAAACAAAATATATATGTGTTGATGTGGCTATAAAACTTGTAAAAGGTTTAATTAAGTACTTAGAGAAATATTGAGAATATGGTTTTGTAAATGCTATTGTTACTGAGAAAACATACAAATAAAATGGATATTAAATTGGAAATTAAAAATTTACTGGATACTTATGGCAAAACCAATCATATATTAATAAATTGAAACCCCTATTGATTTTTCTGAAAACATTCTATTGTTTCTCTAATGCATGTATAACTTAAATTACTATTACATCTCTTGGAAGATGTTTTTTCGAAATAAAAACTGCTAAAATCTTATTTGCAATCTGTTATCTCACAAAATAGATTAAATTGCTTAACTCTAATTTATATTGAAAACAATTTCTTAAAATATCTTGGTTATGAAAGAATTATTGATGATTTTCCAATATAAAAAATACAGATAGAGGGATAGAATCATAGGCTAGTGTCAAATAGTTTGAGAGAATTGCAATCTTAGAAAAAAAACACACTGATTGACTAAAAGAGGATGAATGAGATCCAATGGTGTTTTATTTATAGAGAAATTATTAATAACTAACCATCAAGAAACTACCCGATCAACTTACCTACCCCACTAACTATTCTGATACATGCATAACCCATAATCCAAGAAAGCTTCTGTTCACAGTGTTATACTTTCCTTTTCATACTTTATCCAACTCACAAATGTGTTATGGGTGAATCATAGGATACCTTTCATGTACAATCAGAACTTGCTAGTGCACATGTCAAATGTCAACAAAAACCTGGTAATATTGCAATAGTTCAGGAAGAAAAGGAAAGTAAAAAATCTCACGAGGAGGGTGATTCATACGTGCTACAAAATTTAGTTACACTCTTACTTTTGTCAATAGAAGAAATGCCATAGAATTCTTCTAGGTACGCCAAAGCTTCTGAGTTGCTGTTACAAACCTTCCACAATGATGCAACCTCTCCTTTAGAGACAGTTCCCCAACCCTCACAGTCATTTAAGAAATCAAGCAGCTTTGAATAAAATGAATCATAGTTCATCAAGAGCAAGGGAACAGGAAACTTTGATCCAATCCGTTCCAGCTGAATCAATGCCATCATCTCAAACACCTCATCTAAAGTACCAATCCCACCAGGAAGGGCAACCACGGCAGTCTTATCAAATGAGTTGTTCCTCACTACAGCATCCACCAGCCCATGCTTCCTTGCAGAGAAAAACCTGAGCAAAAACGTTAAAACAATTCATGCAGCCAATTACATATATGTCAATAGAACATGTTATTGATCAACAGTTGAAGATTACCTGCAGGTGAGGTAATTTTCTGATGGTAAGTATGGATGAAAGTTAGATGCTGTCCATTCACCAGCTTCTTTTCCTATCTTGAATCCACCGACTGGTTTTCCTGCTAGCATGGCACCTTGAGTAACAGCGTCCATTAGCCCTGGTCCAGCCCCTGACCAAGAAGTGCAGTCCAAAAGATTTGCTATCTGCGCAGCAGGATATATGAAAAAAATAATCACAACTTGTAACACCCTTTGCCACTATCACTGCTGTTAATGCCAGAATCCATGTGAATAGATAACAACTGAATGAGATCTTATACAATACCCACAAACATCTAAGCTGAAAAAAGAGGCAGGAAGCTATTGTAAGAATTTACTTGCCTCTTTAGCCAGCTCTTGTGTCTGCACATAATGTGAATGACTGGGTCCCATCCTTGAAGAACCCAGATACACAGCTCCTCTCCCTAATCTGTTTATGAGTTCATAACATTTTTTAATCTCTTCTCTAACCTGTAATATTAAGAAAACAGAAAAGGAGTGAGGAATCAGTTTCCTGGATTATCACTGGAATTACGAAAAAATCTTTATATGAAGTTAAACAAGAGGGAATGAATTAACAGCATAGCAAAACTCGGTGTAAAGTGTTTTTCCAGTGAACTCAAATATGTAACAATTACGATTGGTCCCTGCCATTAAACACTATTATTTCTGTAGTGCTTCATAGAGCTGCATCAAACACCAAGAGTTTGCACTAGTTATAGGCACCAGAGATTGAGATATTAAGTCCAAATATACTTAGAGTGACACCTGCTTGATTAAGCCAAAAATATATTGCCCCAAGTCAAGACCAGATAGAATTTACCGTAGGTCATGCAACACTTTGCATCATATATTGCATCTTACATTTCTTAAGCTCTCTCCTTTAAATGAGGCATATCCATGATATTCATTATATAATCAATAGCACCATCCACCAAGTGCAAGAAAAAATATAAAAATTGAAAACGAATTTAAGAACCAATACTCTCTGAGGCAGCAAAATAGTAAGGCGGTTAGTAGACATGTCAGAAGCCAACAACTACTTCAGCCCTACTAAAATATGAATTTCATGACTAGAAAACACAAAACCTTCTAGATACAGATCATGTTATAAGTTACTTTTCCAGATAGGAATGTAAAATTCAATTAGAACTTAGTTTTTCATAGATTAAAATATTCCTATCAGCAAATTGAAAACTCGACAGAATAAATATTCCTATCTTCCCATCATTGTAGCGCAGGCAATTCTTCTATCAATTATCAACAACACATTCCCAAAAACAGATTCAATTGAACACATCTTACCACTGGTTACACCCTCTGAACTAAAACATCACACAGCCATCAGTTGTCACCCCCACTGCTTACATGGATTTAACCCCTACTCTTCCAAGCAACCCAACTAAACAGAAACTTTCATATCACAAAAGGGTTTCAACTTTCACCAATTCCCATCAAATTTATGCAGCAAGAAATAAACAAATAAGCAAAAGGCACTAACTTTGACAAGATGGTAAATGCTACCTCATCTGGGCTCTTCCTCTCATCCAAGTCACTGAACTCTTGCTTGCTTAGAGAAATCTTTCTTTGAAGGGCCTTGGGCTTTGAGAACTTGAAACCAATTATATTGCTCTCTTGTCTTTTGTACAAAAAGTGGCACTTGATTCTTGCTTCGTGAGTGTTTCTCAGTGCAATATGAGTACCCAACGAAGCTGCCACTGAGAAACCCATCCCTCAGATTCCTAAAGGCTTCAACTTTTGAAGCCTTGTAAGCACCCAAAATTCAAGGTCTGAGTTTTCTAGGAACATAAACAATATAAGGTCATTGCAGAAAAAGGAATCAGGAATCAGGAATGAACAAGGTGCTCTTCTTCTCACCCTCTTACATCTACAATGCTGTATAAAATTATCACATTACCCTCACCCATTCTCATGAGTGTTTTAAAAAATATTTAATTATGCTTTCAGTGTAAATCTGATTTTGTTTTCTCAAAATAAAAATTATTTTAATTCCTCAAATTCCACAAAAGAAAATTAATTTACAAACGTTAAATTTGAGAAAAATAAAAATAATTTAAAAAATTCATTTAAATATATCAAAGTGTTAATAACTTCTTCATGAAGATTGTTCCAAATAATCTTAATAAGTTGAATGGATTTGCATTCGTGAATAAATAAATTTAATAACTTTAACTAAGAAAAACTTTTATCAACATCCACCCAGCAATATTGATTTATATTAATTGAAAATAATTTTGTTCCTGTCAATAAAAAAAACTCTGTCAATATAAAACAAAAAAATCTCTATTAAATTAACTGAACTAACACTCTAATTGACACGTTGATATAAAGACAATTTTCATTAATATCAATTAAAAAAGGGTTTACTGAAAAATAAAGTAATTATTTATAACTTCATAAATAAATGAAAGTATAATTTGTAGTGTGTTTTTTGTTTTCATTACTTCAACTTTTTGTATGATAAATATTATTTGTTAATTATAATTCAATTTTTCTATATAATGAGTAGCTTGTTAATAATTTGAAGATTATTGGATAATGAAATGTTATTCTTTTTTTACCATTTACTTGTTAAAGTGGTAATAATACTATTTTTTGATGTTTTTTTCTCATCAAAGAGAGCTTCCCCAAGGAGACTATTTATCCCCATATTTATACTACTAATGCATGGAGAAGTGATTCAATCAAGGTTCAAAGTGGTGTTTGGCAACTTGTAAAGGTTTCTAGGAATGGTTCCACTATTATTTATTTATTTATTTATAACTATTTTCTAATTATTATTAAAAATATTCTTTGCATTCAGATAAGATTATTTAAATAATCTCTTCTTAAAATTTGTTTAGTTTTGGAATTGAAAGCTTTTCTTGATAGGTTCTACAAATACTTTTGCATAATATGGCCAACCTTTTCAAAATGTATGGGCAGTATTCAATAAAATCGAGTGGTGCAGAAAGAAGATAAAACCCATTACAGAGTAGGCTTTAATTTACACTAGGTTGGCCATTTACTTCCTCCACTATCATAATTACTAATTGCACCTCAATACTAACAGCAAAAATCTAAAATACCACAGACACCATCATTCTTTACTGCACTCAATGAGAGGAAGACAGAGAGAGAGAATAACACATTGGGTTTGGTGAAAACTAGAAAGTTTTTTTTATGTGCTCTAAAAAATTTGTTTCAAAAAATAATTTGATCTAGAAACTTTTTTTATATGTTTAAAAAATACGGTGGTGCAATTAGTAATTCTTTGTATGCATGTTGTAAACGCTCAATGTGGCCCAATGGGTTCTTAACCTAACATCCTTCAACTTTTCTTCTTCTTCTTCTTCTTCTTCTTCGCTGAACGGGCGAAGTTACTAGCCAGAGCTCGCAGCAGTACCACCGTTCTACTCTGCCAAAATGGGTACGTTTTATTTTTTTCTTTCTCTCTCTCTCTTGTAACTTAATGTGTTGATTCATGTGAGTTCGCGTAGGTATCTCTCGTGATTCCATGCACAAGAGGCGCGCTACTGGTGGCAAGAAGAAAGCTTGGAGGAAGAAGAGAAAGTAAGTTCTTCTAACTCTAACTAATTATATTTCAACATTAGTTGAATAAATTTTTTTTATAATCAATGTTATGTGTTTTGACATTTATTTGGATCTAATCAGAATTAGAGTGAAACAGTCAGTAATTCAAGGTTTATCAGAGTGAAACCCTAATTTTAACAAAGAAGTTTATCGATGTCATGTTTTTTTTAGTGATGATTTTGTGTTTAATGGGGTGTGTTTGATTGCAGGTATGAGCTTGGGAGGCAGCCAGCAAACACAAAGCTGTCAAGCAACAAGACAATTAGGAGGATTAGGGTTCGTGGTGGGAATGTAAAGTGGCGTGCTTTGAGGCTTGATACTGGGAACTATTCTTGGGGGAGTGAGGCTGTGACTCGCAAAACAAGGATTCTTGATGTGGTGTACAATGCATCCAACAATGAGCTTGTTCGGACTCAGACATTGGTCAAGAGCGCCATTGTTCAAGTCGACGCTGCGCCCTTCAAGCAGTGGTATCTTCAGCATTATGGCGTTGACATTGGTCGCAAGAAGAAGATTGTAGCTTCTGCCAAGAAGGAAGGAGAGGTACATGTTAGTTTAATTTCTTGCTAATACGTGTTTACATATAGTTTCACTTTTAGTTATTTTCCTAGCTGAATTGTGGTATGATATTTAGTGTCCTTAGCCCTGTGTCAATGTTGGTTGTTGGAACTTGGAAGCTTGCATCTTTTTCTTTATTGTCTCATCCAGTAATTCTTGTTATTTTTTAAGAATTTAATTTTTATGCATTGTCCCTTTGGAACTTTTTTACATAGATATTCAATGAGATTTGATAATTTTATCACATATTCTCTCTATTTCATTAATATAAGATGTCGTAACCCTTTGAAATGGTAAATTTTTGTTGGATACCTATGTAAAGACCTTTCACTGATAATATATATAATTAAACTTATTTTATAATTATTGTTTGAACTATCCAAGGTTATGAAGTATCAATGTAGAACAAAAAGGATCTAAAACAAGTTCTGGAACTGTGTTGCTATTGCTACATGAAATAGTTTATTTTTTAAACTTGGGAACAGGTTATCATTTTTTACAAACTGCAATTTTGTTTTTCTTTAAATAAATGTTGTATATTTTGCTTGCTTATTGTTTATTTGCTTCATTCACTCATTCAGTATATTTGTTTGGACAGGATGGTGAAGCTGCAACCGAGGAGGTGAAGAAGAGTAACCATGTCCTAAGAAAATTGGAAAAGCGAAAACAGAGCCGGGTGCTTGATTCTCACATTGAAGAACAATTTGGAGGTGGTCGCCTTTTGGCTTGTATCTCATCCCGACCTGGCCAATGTGGCCGTTCTGATGGGTATGTTACTTTGTACTCAATTAGATAACGGAGATGTAAATAGTGTTTGTTTTCCTGCTTCCCAGTGAGAGTATTTTTTAAAATTGCTTTTCATAGCTAGAACAATCATCCCATTTGTGACTTGCAAGAGCATATATATGATGACCTAGCATTTAAAATATGTTGATAGTGGCGGAAAATAAGGGATTTAGTCTGTCAAGTGTTAACAAGTTGATCTCATGTTGTGTTGAGGAGATCTTGAAATGGTTTGGTTACCTCTGCTAAAATGAAATTGCAAGACATTGATGTAAATCAGTAGCATACCTTATTAGCAATTTTATCATGTAATCTGAAGCAGCATGTCTGGTATGCTAGCGTCAAAAATATATTAAGTTATATCAGATGCTTGAAAGTTTTGCCAAGTGAACAATATTCTTTCATTTTTAATTTAATGGTTCTGGCTGTTGGTGCTTAATGTCTTCTAAATTATTGGCAGATATATATTAGAGGGCAAAGAGCTGGAATTTTACATGAAGAAGCTTCAGAAGAAGAAGGGCAAGGGTGCTGCTTAAGATATTGTCTATCTTCCTAACTCTTTTTATCAGATTTTCTTGATGGTCTTAACTATCCAGTCAGATTATACGTTCTGCTAGGAAGTCGACTTTCTTGAGGAGGGAACGGTTTATGGTGTAAACATGGCCAATAACTTCTATTTCTTTATTTAGAGTGAGTTTAAATCGATTATCTCCACCGTTACAGATTTATAGTACATGACTCTCTCACCTTGTATTTTCCTGAACATGATGTGCTGGTTTTTCAAATAGTGTGGTATAAGCAAATCCGTTACCAATTAGTAGTATTTTTTAAACAATTTGGAAACCCAGTTATGTTCTTGTTCATGTTATAGCTTGTTAAAGAACAAATATAAAAAAACTCTAGCATAAACTAAAGTATCAAAAGGACCAAAAAACACTCTCGCTTTACTTCTAAAACAAATTTGGAAAAACTAATAAATTGGATATTTAATCAGAAATTTTAATAAAGATACAAGTGACGTGTATTTATACAGAATGGCATACAACTCGAAATAGTTTGAATTGCATAAAAAATATTGTAGTCATTTTGATCGAATAACAATATGTAAACCAACTTCAATATTCTTAACAAATAAAATACTAATACAGCCAACATAGCTAATCAATATCATGTAACATTCCAAATATTTGTGACTAAAATTTATTAGCTTTAGAAAATTGTTTCATAGTAGTGCATTAACGAATAATAAGAGATCGCCACGTTCATGTATAAGGACTAATTTATTAAATTTTGAGAGATTATTAGTGACAAGTGTTTAGAAGACTGGGAAGTATTTCCGAAAGCAGTTTGGTCAAATTCTATTTTCATTATAGTTTGTGAAACCAACTTCGGACTACACTCAATAATAACAAATTCCAAAACTAAAACCTCATGGTTTTACATTTCCATTCTTCAGCCTATTTTTCATATGCTGGAACAACACAAGAGTCCTTACCAAAGACTTTGATGATGATATATACAAGAACCATAAGTTGATATGATCATTTGTATGAACAAGGGAAGTTGAAGCCTTGCAAATAGGGCAACTGGAACACATGCCAGAAGAGCAATTGGGATTGACACCCATTTCAGTCTCTCCCTTAGCAACAAATCCAGACCTGCACCAAATGCTATCATTGTAGTTACAATGGAAAAGAACAAAGAAGCCAGACCCAATATTATTCTCTCAGGTAATCTCTTGAGAAAATCTTCTTCTGCATAATGTGCAGTTAGAATTGATAAAAACATCAAAAGGGAAACCATGGAGGAAAACAAAGCTAATGTATCTGACACAATGAACACCATGAATGTGCTATCTGACAAGAATAATGGAAATCCTTTCTCTTGGTTGTTTCCACCAGGTACTGTTATGGAAGCAGCAAAGACAACTGTAGCAATAAGAGTTGCCACCAACATACAAGAGTTTGATGTATCTTTCATCCAAGTCTTTGCTTCTTCAAGCAAGGGCTTATGCTCTTCCCTGAACAATTGCCAAGGTGTTTTACCATCTTTGTTTTTAACTTCTTTATGAAGAGGGTGATCCCATTTCTCTACTTCCTGTTGGACATTATAAAGTGTTATCAATATTTTAGCATAATTGATCTTCAAAAATTTCTAATAAGGGAGTTATGAGATAAAACAAACCTTAAACCACTGCAACTCTTTTTGCATTTGAAAGGCTGCACCAGAAATTGATGCCTGTTGAGGAGAAGCAAACCTTGCTGCTAGATGTGATGTGGAGTTTTGTGATTCATCTAATGCCAGGACTAAAAACTTGCAAACTATAGGCATCTTGCATAGAAGACTAAAAACCTTCTCTTGCCTATACTTGATGGCAGTTTGAGCTACATATCCTTCATTTGGCATGTGAGTCCAAACCAAATCAGGAAAAAACTGGAAACAGATCCTTAAAATTTCAACTATGCCTGATGATGAGGCATTGAAAACAATGTCTGCATTCACAAAAGACTGCCAGAATTCAGCATCATTCAAATTTGAAACCTGTGTGCAAACGAGTTCCACCAATCTCGCAGCAGATACGTGTCTCAACTTAGCCTCTCTGACTAACTTTATACCAGGAACTGCACATGAAGTTTTTATTTGTTTTAATTAAAGTATAAAAATTAAAAGGAGAATACAATAGTTTAAGGATATATGGAAACGCTCTTCAGGACAAGTACAACATACCAATATTCTGAATGCCATTCCACATTGTACTTCCAAAATAAGATTGGTGATGATGGCTTGAATTCCCCAAAGAATTTTTCAAATTTCCTCTCAAATGACTTGGTGGTAAAAAATCAAGTTCATCTGGCACACCTAATATAGTTGAAGAGGAAAGTTTAATGTCATTTAGGCAGAAGTGTATTGCAATGAAGCTTGGTAAGAAAAGAGAATAATATCAAAATAGGGTCCTTACAGTGATAAATGCATCTTTTCCAAAACCCAAGCTTATTTCCACTTTGAAAGTCCGAGGGCAATTTTGACAAAACATTAAGTATAATGCTTCCCTTTGAGTCTGATAGAGTAGCCAAATTTGGGTAGCGCTGGAGAAGATATATAGTGACATCTGTAAATGGGAGACCCAAAATAATAGCTATAAATATAAACAACAAGGATAATAGTATGTTTTATATGCTTGGTTATTAAAGTAGCATAATTGATAATTATTCTAAAGCATGAAGTAGAGTGTGTATGGATGTTTTAATAATTTGGTAATCTCTGGCTTTTTATGGTGCATTACATATATAAAAATATTGTGCTGAAAGCCTGAAACTACTAATAGGCAAATTTAAGAGTAGAAGAATGGCACTATACTTCATTAGTTCAAGTAAATTCTACATGTCTTGAAAATTTCAAGAAAATTTAAGGATCTCTCGAGTCTAGGAAAATGTTTTGTTTTCACAAATAATTATAAAAATGACACTTCATTTCTTTTGTTTCCTGATATCAAAATTTTGTAAAAGGAATGGTGAAAATAGAAGTCTGTTGATATTACCATTTTGTCACAACTTTATTTTAATGTCGTTTTCACAATTTTCCTTACAAAATTTAAAAAATAGAGAACAAAATGAAAATTGACATTTCCATGATGACAGATTCTCAGTCAAAGCAACTTCAGAAGCGCTAGATTTGCTTAGGTATGGTGTTCAGGTTGATAAAGACAGAGTAAAAATATGGTGACTTAAAATTCCACCCAAAGAAAAATGTTTTCTCTAGAAAGTACTCAACAATAGATTGGCTACAGCAGAAAATTTATCCAAAGTGGAGTGTCCCTTCTTTGGACCAAGAAGCTTTAGTTCACATTTTGTTTGCATGTGAGAAAAGTCTTAAGGTATGGAGTCAATGCTTGTGGTGGGTTGGTACAACGTGACCGATGCCACAAAATGCTTTTAAACACTTTGTGTAATTTTTGGTTATAGGAAACTCAAAGGAAGGAAAAGAGATTCGAAACGAATGTGTGTTCTCTGATGAAAGTTTTCATCATATCCCAATCATGAAGGACACTACTTTCTTTAGATGGATGTGGGTGAGAGGGTATACGGCATCTTGCTCATATTCATATGCCCAGTGACAAGCTCCAGTTACAGATGGTGGACATAATAGAACATTGATGCAGTTGAAAGTTGAAGGGGTGGAAGCAGAAATCAAAGTCCACGTCATTTACTTTGTGTGATAATTTAGGTATGTAAAACAGAAAAAAAGGAACATGAGGGAGAATTAATTCTGATTTTCCCAACATTTAGGTACCTACTACTGTATATTATCTCTCTCTGCTGAGAAAAAAAAAATTGTTTACCATGAAATCCTGCAGCTGTAAGCAAAGCAATAAGTTGACCAGCAGAAGGACCAGTGAAAGGACTGCCAGGTCTCTCGTCTGTAGTATTCAAAACAAAGTACCACACCATTTCTTTGCATCTAGCAGAGGTAATACTGTAGATAAGTGGTGTGAATCCTTTAAAGTCAGTGAGTTGTGTCAGAGAGGGATTTTTAGCCACCAATGCCTCGGCAGCACTTCTGCTTTCCCCCATTGCAACATAGTGCAGGCAAGTACAACCCATCAAGTCCAGCTCTTCAAGTACTTGTGCAGGAACATGTTGCACCAACTTCTCAACAATTGGCCACTGCCCTCCTACAGCTGCTACATGCAGCGCAGTCCTGCCAAGTATGGTGATCTTAGCAGTCCATGCACTTGGATCATTGTCAAGAAAAGCCTTTGTAGATTGCCAATCTCCTTTTAGTATTGCTATGTGCAACGGGTGGTAGTAACTGTGATTAAATCCCTTAGCTTTGGACCATAAATGCAACAACATCAGTTCCTATGGAAGCATGAAAACACCAAAAATGCTAACAATATACTCTCTGAATGCTCTCTTTCTAATATAGTCTTTCCTATTGATTGAAATTTGTCGGAAATCACAAAGTTGTCTAGCTCTCACTCCTTAGTCATTGAACTCATAATTTTGTAGTTTTTAATAAATTTTAACCAATCAAATAGATGTATATGTTTTAGGCATGTATTGCTAAATATAATGGCTAAAAGGCCACAATTTTTTTTTTTAAAAAACAGCACTTAATGAGCATGTTTTTATGTCTGTTCTCACTGTGAATGTATAAACTATGAATATTATCGTCTGAAAAGTATGCTTATGAAGAACATCTGGGTACATCATAGTTCACAAGTAGAAGAGTTGAGCTTTTCAACAAAGGGAGACTAGACATCAAATTGAAAAAAAAGGGAGGATTATATTTTTCTCTCTAAACTTCAGTTTTTTGCATTTATTTGATCTAAAGTAGTATTTTTCATTTTGGTTCAAAGTAGATTTTAGTCATTCCAATTTTCATAAATTTTGGTTTTGATTCTCATCATATCTCTTTCGGCCTGACTTTTGGTCCCTTTAATCTTCTCATAAAAAGAAAATGTTTCCTATCTATAATGCTAAAGTTCAATTCATCAACATATTGATTGTGAAACTATAGGAGCACACACTGAAGAAATTTTTTTTACTGGTATCAAAATCTAGATACATGAAAAGTGTAAAACATATGTATATAGCAAATCACATACCGAACTCACTAGCAGCAGCCTTAACATCTTCGAAAGACATGAGTGGACTTCAATGCCTTTTGAACTGCAAAACTTTGTAGTGGTTTGGCAAGCTGAAACCTGATTCAAGGGTTTACTACTAGATGCTGCAGAAGGGTAATGGAACCATACACAAGCAGGTTCTTTCTGCCCTTTCAGATATATGAGTTGGAGATGCTTCCCCTGAAGACAACGCAAAGTTAGAATCACTTTCTAACTCAGCTACAACTGCAACAGTTTGCAAATCCTATTCTTTACATTTAGAATGAAAGGGCACAAGGAACACTTCAAGTAGAGGTTCTGTCATTTCACACAATGAATTCTTGTTTTTACATTTCTTTATGTTTGCATTATTCACTGTGCAGTATTAAAATATTTGTTTGTGTAAGCTTTTTTAAAATCATGAAAAAGTAGAGTACTGGTTGATGATTCTCACTTCCACCACCTCAAATTTTCTGTGATATGTACTTTGGACAAGATGCTTTGCCAATAAAGGAGTAAAAGTTACACATGTCTTCTTAATATCGTTTTAGGATGTTTGCCAAATATGTGAATTTTGAAATTTTTTAGTATGCTGTTTTTGTATTTTTATAACTCATCTCCAATTTTATTTACCAAATATACTAATTACTTTTAAGGTGAGAAATCATATCTTACCTAAAAAATTTAAATTTTTATACATGAGAAATCTTTATTCACTAACTGATTTCTTTTAAATTTGTTTTTATTTACCTATACATCTCTTTGAAAATTTAATTAGAAATGTTAAAATATTTGTATTTATTGAAAATAAGTTAAATATTTAAATTAATTAAAAATATTAAATATATACATTAAAATTTTAATTAAAACCAACATAAATTAAAAAAAATCAAAAAAAATAAAATATAAATAAATAAAATTTTAAAAAAATTGGATAAATAAATAAAATAGGAGATGCATTATTTAGATAAATAATTAAAAAACAATATATTAAAAAAAGCCTTAAGCTTTGGTTTTGGTTCTTTAAAATGAGTATTTATTCAAAGTATAGAATAAATATTTATATAATTAAATTTACGATAAGTACATATTTTTTTAATGTATAAATTATATTTTAAGTATAATTCATAATAAGTCAATATCTTTAAATATATAAATTATACTTTGAATTTATAATGAATAATTTAAATTGTGCTACAAGATTTGCTTTTGTTCCTTTTCTACATAAGCTGCAAAATTGGCTTTTACTATTTGAAGACACTGGAAAAAGCCCTTGTTTTAAAATTAATTTACTAGCCTAATTTCACTTTAATAGCATATATAGACTTTATGTTTTTCTTAGATGATAGACAGGAAGCCTTCACAGAGAAGATACCAGTTAAATCCTTCATGGAGAAGATGACCAAAAGATAAAAAGTAGTGGATCTCATACATCGGAGAAGCCATTTTGAACCAGTTTATGATATGTTTGCACTAAAGGATTTGAAGAAAAACAAAACAAAACAAATATTTATAAACATTGCAGAAACTCGTCAATTTAAAAGACACTCTGCATTATCTTGATCCCCTTTAAATATCTGCTCAGAATTTGACAAGAATCACAGAAAAATTAACAATCTTGATAGCAGAAATTAGAAACTTCATACCAAAGTGCAACTATAAACAAAATAGAAACTCATGTACTGCTATAAATATTGAAGATGTGCCTGCTGATTGCATTAGCAACAATATTTATTCTTCATTGATTTGGGAATCACATAAAGGACCAAAGGAGCAAGTATGAAAACCAAAGCTTTCAGAACCTAACTTCTGCTATTTTTTAAACCCAAGGTTACTAATTGTCTCTTTGACCAACTCTTGGCGAGCCTGAGCATACTGGTCTCTCGTAGAGGATACCTGTGTTCTCTCATCATGAGAATCTTTGCGAGCCAATTTCTCATACGGGGAAGTATAACCATACTTTTTTTTCAACGTGTTCATGACTAATTCACTGCGAGCTTTGGTTCGAGCTTGTTGGGGTGCAACATTGGTATAAGAGAAGTGCACCCCAACAGCAAAAATGGCAGCACCAGAGAGGAAGCATGCTATGGTCATGGCCAGTTTCTTGGGTGTTGAGGGAAAACACAGCACCATTTTCTCAACCACCTATCACATGTCATCAGCTATTTAAGTCAACAAACATCAATATCTCACAATAAACTTTAAGGATCCAACTCTTAGAGCTACTCATGAATTAACCATTTCAGAGTTTATATCCATGTGAAGCCACAAACAAAACAATTTGTATCACCACATCTTTGATAACAAAAAATGCACCTTTCATTACTGCATAATAGTTAACACAGAATCAAAGATTGTAACTGGCACAGTATAGGTGCAAATTCACTATCCTTGTATAATATACTACTTTTATTTTTTGAGTTTTAAGAATTGCAGAAAGAAAAATATTGGTCGCAATTTAACAAAATGAAAATAGACACAACCAGGCATTTTATCAAACATGCGGAGTGCATCAAACAAAGAATTAGAGCAGAAGCAACGTGATTTTACCGAATCATAAGCGAATTGGAAATTGGCTTCACGACTTTAAAATCAGATTTTCAGGTTTATCAATTGAAACATAAATTTGATTTTGGGCATTGTGACGTTGGAAAAATATGAAGAATTTAAAGATGCAATTGGAAAACTGATTAATTGGGTACCAGCGTAAATGCTGCTGAATAAAGTTTCGGGTTGTGGTTGTTGCTAATATATAAGCACTTCTATCACTGAAAAACTCTGAAAGTGACCATTTTTTTTCTCTCTTATTTGATAATAAAACCATATAGACACTATAGTGCTTCAAGCTTCACTTTTATTTAAAAAATTCAAATGATGAAGTAAATTACAGTGTATTAAATATTAAATGCCAGTTTTTTTTTTAAAGTTTAATCCGTACTTATTTAAAGTATGATTTAGTCTCTTAATTTATTTAAATTTCATATTAAAACTTTAAGGAAATATAAAGTGTATGGTTGTATTCTATCTAAATACGTTGATTGGTTGATCTACTAATGTTAAAAAACATTATGGTAAAGCAAATACAACTATGAATATTCAAATCAATGTTAGTCATAGTATAATAGAACAGTGTAAACATGTAGATCAAGGTTTATATGCAAATATATTTTTTATATAAGATCAATTCATTTAACATTAAAAATGTTGTGACTAGGAAATAAAATAATTTAATACTCTCAGATTTTGAAAAACAGACAAAAGAGAAGTTCATTTTGTCTACAATTAGAAAATTCACTCTTTCTAAGATTTTTTTTAATAGAAACTAATTTTAAAAACTAAAATAATTAATTATTATTTAATTAAATTAGAGACTATTTTATAAAATAAAGAACTATTAGTATTTATTAGTATTTAAAATAGTTTTTATTATTAATTAAAATTTATAAAATATTTTTTAAATACGATTAACAATCAATTTTTTTTTTACTTAAAACTTTATATACTAAATTAGTTTATATTAATATTTTAGATACTAATTTAGAATCTAAAATATTAATCATTAAAACTTAGATAGATAATTTAAATATAAATTTAAAAATCATTTTATAATTTTTTACTAATAATAAAAATCACATTAAATATGAATAATTTTTTAGTCTCTAAATTATTATTTAATTCAATTAATATAGTGATTAATTATTATTTTTTCGAAATTTGATTAATATTTAATTATTTTTTTTAGTGAATAATTATGAAAAATATATTTTTTTTATTAAAATCAAGTTTATAATTATTTTTATTTTATGATTATTCTGAAAAGTTGTAACACAAAATGAAAAGTATTACTATTTAAAAAATTATTATTTGATAAAAAAAAGTTAAAGAACTGGACCGTGATATAACTTTTTTAAAGATTAATATAACTTTCATGATAATCTTAAAATAATTTATGTAAAAGTTTATTTTACAATAAAGTATCTAAGTCGGACATAATTTTATACTTCAATAAAAACTTATAAGCTCTTTATCAAGTAAACACACTTCAAATTCACACACACACACACACACATATATATATATATATATATATATATATATATATATATATATATTACATTATCAAGAATAAAATAAAACCAATAAAAAATATTTGCATAAATAAATTTATTTTTTATTTAAATTACTTAAAATACAGGAGTTAATTACGTCCTTATAACATAGAATATTAATTACTTTTATTTAACGATAATTTATTATGATTAAATTTTTATTGCAACATACTATTTTTTTATTAAGTTTAATAAAAAAAAACTAACATGTAAAAATATTATATTTGTTGTGCTCTCTTTGAATTGAGAGATTATGTACATACTTTGAATAGAGAAATTCTGGATTTACTAAATTATATTTTTATAAAAATTACCCATTTGTACTTCATTAAAGTTGTCAATTTTATTTTTTATCAAATAATAAATTTATTCCTATTTGGTAAAAGGTAATAGTCTATACAAAGAAAAAACAGTTATTCAAAAGTATATGCCCTTTAATATAACAGTATAAATAAAATAATAAATAATAGTTTATAAACTCATACATTAAATTAAGTCATATTTAAACAAATAAAATACTTGCATGCAGTCACATAAATAATAAAACAATAAAGTATATCAATTATTAAGTAATAAAAAAAAATCATAGTTCATAAAACAAACACACACGAAGCATTTATTATTTGAATAATCCAAAAGATCATGTAGTTAAGACAGTTTAACATAAATTCTCAGAATACTCTCATGACATGCATCAACAAAACCCTAATATAATAAGAAATCTAAAAAGGAAAATTGTCTTCCAAGAAATATTTGTCAGTAAAAAATTTAATGCAATTTGTATGGTAACCTCAAAATGAAGTAACATTATATCTGTATCAAAATTAATCAGAAAAAAAAAAAGAGGTAAGGGATAAATCTATTGTACAACAAAATCCTCTTCTGTATACAACTCGTGGGACAAGAAGCAGGTGAAGGAAACAAAATCCACTGCAAAATGCCATATTCTGCAAGTACTAAGTATCCACCATTCTATATAAACCAAAACAAATGAACCTTTTTCTCATGGAACTTGCAACCTTCAAGGGTAATGTAGAATTGTCAAGCCAAATTCATTTTAGAAGAGTTATGCTACTTCTGTTGCAACAAGATATGAACAACTTTGTATCACTTAGCAGCAACCAAACTGGATGCAATTAAAGCTGAAACATTGCAAGCCAAATATGAGATGTGAATCCTTGGAAACTAAAGATCACCTTCCATTTACTCTAAGCACAGATATCTTCAACACTTCCAACCCCCAAAACAGTCAACATCCAAGGCTTTTCATTATGTCAGTCAGCTCTTTGATCACAGTTCCAGGATCAGCATGTGATCCGGAAAGGTTGATAGCATGATACTCCAACCCTTTCCACCGTGCAATATATTCAAAATGAGGGCGTCTGAATTGGCTGCTAATGATCTCCAGAATCACAGTTTTAGACAATGCAGATACTATATGAGTAAGACCAGCACCATGAGCGCCAATGATGACTGATGCATCTTGAATGGCTCGAACCTGATCCTTCATTGACATGTGCGCAAACAATCCGTTGACAAGGTTAATTTTACACCCTTTATAACTAGATACCCAGCTCTTCAAGGACTCAAAGACTTCTTGCTCGTTACTTAGTCGCGATTCAACTTTACCACCGTGGCGTGGATGAGCTAAATAATCTTCTCGGCGAACAAAGAGGACATTGTGTGCCAAGAGTGGTTTTCCACTACGGCGTATGTTTAAGGGTAGCCCAAATGCTGCTCTGATCATTTCTCCAAACTCAGAAAGGCGTGCAGTTTTGTGGTCATCAGGGTTTTGCCACAGTTCTTGTGCAGGAACTCCATGACAATCTATATCTTCTGTTAGTCCTTTAAACAATGATGTCTCATATCCCAAAGGTGAGAGAATAGCATGACGAAAACAAACGGAACCACTGAAGTTTTTGGCATATCTGAGGCTTGAGAATAAGGCCTTCCATGTCTCTTCAAGAGGAGACTGAACGTTTAGGAGGAAACTTGTAAATCAACTTGCAAATTTAATTATCTTGCAAACTCAAAAAAATGGTGTCCAACAAAAAACTAAACTAGTCATATTGTTAAGGCTGGTTGAAACTTGAAAGTTTAGAAGATTATATTTTGGATTGGTAAACCATGTATGTACCAAAATCTAAACACTCTTTACTAATACAAAATACCAAAACAATTGAACATGCTTTGGAAATACAAAAAATAAAAGAAGATGCTAAAAATAATTTAAAAAAAAACTAGGTCAATGTAACATTAACATCGTCAATTTTAAGATTATAGTTGATATTTAATTAATCTAAAGCTTCCTACCAAAAAGTTCAAGAAATCCAAAGGCATAGTACCACTATTGATTCTTTTTATTTAGACATGGAAACCAGCTTGGTCCAATCAATTCCTTATATGGAAGGAAGCAAAAAGCGTCCACATTATTGAAGAACATCCCAAGTTATCAATATCAACAATTACTTGTTAATTTCAAATTGGGTTACAACAATTACCTACATAGTTAATAACGTCTTAATTTCTTGACATTTATTTGTATTTCAAAATCCTAGATTTAACCTCCAACTTTTTGGGTGCTTAGTCAACAGCATCAAAGATACTACATGTTGTTTGCTTTTTGTGCTTTCGTAGGATGAAAAGCAACACCATTAGAATGTTGAAAGTAAATGAAAACAAATTGAGAAAACTGATAGTGCATACCATACAGTGGCCATCAACAAAGATCAAATGTGGTAGATTGGGCAGACCAGTGACTCTAGAAGAAACATAAGCACTGTACCAGTCTGTAACAGTATGAAAAAGATTAGCATACTCAAAACGTGTCACAAGAAGTGTTGGTTCCTCAATCCACTGCAAGAACAAACATTGTCGTCAAACTCGAGGGAAAATAAAATTGTTCAAAGAAAGATAACAATAAGGCAACAGAAAACTGTCAAGGTTATTAATTGTGAAAAATTAAAAGCTCAAACAAATAGAGTAAGTATACAGGGAATGATAAGCTTCATCAATTGAATATCTCATGCACATTCACTACAGAAGGAAAGGAATACTTGTATCTCTAAGGTAATCAAAGCACCTAAACTTGATCAGAATAAAAGATCTTACACAACTATTGCACATTAAAACCCCCCATTTGATCAGAAAAAAGCAAAACAAAACACCCTTAGTTCACCCCTAAAAGTGGACTCAATTAAATGAGTCTTTCAGACTCAGACAAGATATAATAAATTAATAACCAATCACCATAACAAATTTCAATTCAGAATCACCAAACACAAGGAAATCCACAATTGTCCCCGCTCAATCCAAGCACCACTCACAACCCTACAACTAAGGTTTTAAAGATCAGTTCAAAATCGCAACACCAAGGTTTTATGAGGTGTCTGGGTCTACAATTATGGCCAAATCAGTTACATTTATCTGCAACTTTCACAATATAAAGGTTTTGGCAAAATCGGTTACATTTATCCACAATTTCTCACAAAATCAAGTAACAAAGCCACAACAAACTAAAACCTTGCCTACAACAACTCAACCACTAAACAACAAACACCCACATGAACAAAAGCACAGAAGACCCGAATTTTCCACTCCCCTCACCTCATCACATTCAAAATCCTTCCCTCCCACGATCTTAATCTTGCCGATCAAGTCCCTCATGGTGTGCCTCGTGATCTCTCCCCTCGGTACAAACCGATCCAAAAATTCACGGTCAGCCAGAAACTCCCGGTCAACGAATTCACCCCCATCAAGCTCAAAAGCACCGTCTTGAAACGCCGGCAACTCCTCCTCCTCCCTCCGCCCAATCACTGCCGTTAGACTCTCCCCTCCCACCGACATGGCGATCCTCTCCGGCACCATGCGCAATCTGCCCCCCTCGCACACGGAGCTTCGGATAGTATCGCTGTGCCAACACCGGAACCACCCGGCGCCGTTTCGGGGGCGGAGGAGGTCACGGCGGTACGTGAAGCCGTTCCCGAAGTAGGCCTCGCAGGAGCGGAGAGGCGCGGTGGTGGCGCTCTGCGGCCAGGGTAGGTAAGAGGGGAGAATAGGCCATGGCTTTGAAAAGTGCGTTTGGTTGGAAATGGGTGTGAGATAGTTGTTAACATTCAAAGGAGAAGAAGATGATGACGATGAAGAAGAGGGTTTTGGTGAGTTGTAGTGGGTGAAGTAGAGGAAGAGAGACAAAGAGTTGAGGATGAAGAGGAACACGAGTGTTTGAACAAGCAAAGTTGTTCTTCTGTTCATGGCTTCTTCTTCTTCTTCTTCTTCTTCTCTCTATTATCTCTCTTCTTTCTCTCTCCGCGGCAACAGTGTTCTGTTGTGTGTGAATTTATCAAAAACTAAAACAGACCAATGGGATGGTGCCATGGCAAATCGTGACGGAACTTGGACCCTCTTCTTTCTTTCCCAACTTTTTCTTCCAACAACAAGAAACAATACTATCTAAGGATAAAAGTCAAGCCTAAAATGTGTTTTTTACTATTTCTAAATCATAAATAGGTATTTTATGTTCATTTTTAAAATATTTTTAAGAATTTTGGGAATAGTTCCTCAATTGCAGATTGTTATAAAATTAGTGGGATGCAACTTATGAAATTTCTATTTTTCAGTTAAATCTTTTCAGATGTTTAGTATTTGAATATTCAAATTTCCCTTTTAATATAATATTAATTAATTAAATTATCTGTTTTTAACATTAATTACTTTTGTTTTGGTTTAAAGAATCACTAGTGGGATGTAATCTTGGAATCTCATATTTTTAAGTTGAATCTTTCCAAATGTTTAATAGATTAAAAATTTAAATTTCACTTTTAATAAATAATAATTAATTTTATTTTCTAATATTGAATACCTTTGTACTTGTAAATGTGAATAAATTTCAACATGTATTGCAAAGCACTCTCAACTCTCTAGCATAAAGTAATGTTAAATATGTAATGTTAAATATCAAGCAGAAAATAACGTTAAACATATTATTTAAGTTGATTATTATTTATACTTTAGTTAATATTTTCGATTTATCTTTGCCTTCATATTTTCACGTTTTTGTATCAGTTTAATTCATTGTCAATATATGAGTTTTACTCTTTTCTCTCTCTATGTCTTCCACTCATTCTCTCTCCTATTAACATGGTATCATGAGTCAACTTTTTTGACTCATGTCTTCGTCCCCAACCTCTTCTTCTTTCTCTACTATTTTTCTTTCCTCTTCTTCCACAATGACCTCTGTTTAGCAATTGACCACTTCCATAAGCCTTAAACTTGATGAAGATAATTTCGTTCTCTAACGTCATCAGGTTCTTGCCACTACTATACAGGACCTTAAACTCTTGAAGTTTCTTGAATTCGTCTCCTTCATCTCCTTCTTCTTCTTCCCCTTATCAATCGTCATATGCTTTTCTTCAATATCAACAACAAGATCAACTTATCATAGGCTAACTTCTTGCTTCAATGACTACACAAATGCTTACAAAATTTATGGGTTTGGATACTTCCGCACAAATCTTGAAATGTCTTCAAGAACAATTTTCATCTCATACGCGTGCCAAAATTCAGAAGATGAAGTTGCTTCTAAAGACTCCCAAGAATGAAAAAATGGTTTTTGTTTATCTTCACGATATTAAAATGGCTGTCAACATGCTTGCTGCAATCGGTGCCCCAATCACTATTGAAGATCACATTGAGAGTATTCTTAAAGGGTTACCAGAAGAGTACAATGAGTTTATTGTTGTTGTTATGTCTCGCATTGATCCTTACTTCATCAATAAGATTTAATCTCTCTTACTTTCCCAAGAAGAACGTTTTCATAGGTATAAACTTGCTCACTCACCCTTTCAAGCTAACACTACCTCCATTCACTCGCAATATCATCAAACCCCGTCTTTTCGTCCCTCTTTCAATCAATACTCTCGTGGTGGTCGTTTTCCACATAAACACTCAAGCATATATTCTCAATCTAATGGACCACGTCCTTTTCACCGTGATTCTTGGAACTTCTCAACTTCTGCATCCTAGAAACCTAACTGGGTTCACTGTCAATTATGTTCTAAAACTGGTCATAATGCACTTCAATGTTGGCACTAGACTGGTAAGCAATCTTCTTCGACGGTCACTGCTAACACATCTCAGTTTTCTACTCTCTCTCTCTTGATGATGGTTAACCATTGATTCTTGGCACACCCTCCACTATCGAAGATCCTCTCTGGTATCTGGACAGTGGGGCCTCTCACCATATGACACATGACCCAACTCTTTTTAGTGATAATCAAGAATATCAAGGTTCTGCAAATGTTAAGCTTGGCAATGGTGCAAGTATGGCTATCTCTCATATTGGTTCTACATCTTGTGTTTCTGTTGTCACTAACATTGTTCTTTGTTTACAAAATCTTTTGCATGTTCTTACGCTCAATAAAAAATTGTTAAGTGTTTCCAAATTTGCCAATGATAATAATGTTTTCTTTGAGTTTTACTCTGATTCTTGTTATGTTAAACATCAGGTAACCAAGCAAATTCTGTTTCAAGGCATCATTAAAGATGGTTTATATGTTTTTCCTGCTCTAAGATCATCTCCTTACTCTGCTAATTACACGTCTTTTAAATCTGAAAAACCTGCTCTGCATTTGTGGCACAACAAACTTGGACATTGCAGTTTTCATGTTGTCAAGAACATTTTAAATCAATGTAATATTGCTTGTACAGCTAAACCTGTTTTTTGTGATGTGTGTGTTCAAGGGAAAGCTCATAAACTTCCTTTTCCGTCTTCTACGTGTCTATACTTTTCTTTTACAATTAATATACATTGATATATGGGGTTATGCATCTATTAATAAACCACATATGTTTGGAGGTGTTCTAGAATGTTAGAATGAATTTTATTAAGTCTATTGATAGAGGGATGTAGGATGCCATAATAAATGAATCATTTATTCCTAAACATGTGGTTAATAATGATCTTGTAGAAAAACATTGATTTGATTTGTCTGAAATTGAAATCAAGATAGCTTGATATGATTGTATGGCAAAAAATATTATAACTTTTCCTTAAAAATATATTTTGTTATAAAATATCTAAAACATGTAATAGACCATCTAATTCATGTGTCCTAGATCGTCTAATGCTTACAAATCCTAAACCAACTAATAAATACGATTCATACATCGTCTAATGCATATAACTCTTAGATTGTCTAGTGCATACAATTCCTATATCGTCTAAGTAAATGAAATTAACTTTTTAATGCATTTGCATATTTTTCTCCATCAATATTCAATAAAAGTCATTCCCAAAAGAATTTTCAGATGATTAAATCTCTTTTCAACAAAAGGTTTTGTAAAGATGTTAGCAAGTTGATAGTCTATAGAGATGAATTGTAAAATCAACAATACTGTTTTACACACAATCTCTTATGAAGTGGTGTTTGATTTCAATATGTTTAGATCTAGAAGGAAAAAAAAATGAATTTTTAAACAAGTTAATATCAACACTATTATCACAGATAATAGGAATGTTAATCTCATAAACATTATAATTTCAAGATAATTAAATCCATAGCAATTGTAAAGAGCAACTACCAGCTTATATATATTTATCTTCTGTTGTGAAAAAAGCAATTGTACCTTACTTCTTAATCATGAGAGCTAATATTTATATAGATTGTATTATTAATTTATTATTTTCATAGTTTTAATTTGGTAAATAAAAATTTAATTTGATAATTGATCAATTTATTTGTGTTTATTTTTGGGAAAGTACTTTTTTTAATTAAAAAAAAATTAACTGTTTATGTATCCATTTAATTTTTACTTTTAAAATAAGTGGTTTATGTAAAATTACTCATTTAAAAAACAAGTAAACTGACCTTTTTATTTCTCTTTTTATATATTAAATAAAATGCTTCTTCAAAAACACACAATATGATATTTTATATTTAAATAGATATTACTAAAATTGAACACTTGGATTAAAAAGGTATAATTTTTAATCTTATCAGTACAAAACACTAATCAATCACCATTATTATTGTTTTTTGGGGGGCTAGAGCCATCATGGGCTTCATTCTCAACACTTTGCTTTTGTACTCCTTTTATACAAGGAAAAAGGTAGCAAGTCTTTAAACATTTAACATTTATGCTTAATTCTGGACTGTTTCTTTCTGCACCTCCGTACCTTTTTCTTTCACCTCCATAAATTTTCGAATTTCTAAAAATGTCTCTCTATAATATTCCAGATTACATAATCTGGAAGTCATTTTTCAAATTTATAATTAGCTTCCGGATTATGTAATCCAAAAACATTTTTTGAGATGCATGATTACTTTATGAATTACATAATCCAGAAGTCTTATTTAGTTTATGGATTATGTAATCCGGAAGTTTTTTTTAAATGTGTTTCGGATTACATAATCTGAAAACTAATCTATGGGGATAAAAAAAAGGATAAAAATGTATTTTATTATGTATGGAGGTGTGAGAAGATATGGAGGTGCAAGAAGAAACCGTCTTAATTCTATTGTGAATATTTACGATCTTCTAGGCCTAATGGAATTATTTGGCTGAAAATATAGATAGGGTTTCATTTTAAGTTAAAACCAACCAACTCTGTGTGAAATTTTAAGTTTCAACTACGGTGTTTTTTTTCATCAATATAGTTCATCTTTAAAAGTTTATAAATTTACTTGAAAAACATTTTATAAATGAGTTTTATAACATTTTTTTCTAACGTTATTTAACATTATAGCTATAAATTATTATTACCATCATCATTTATTATTGTTTTACTTTTTACCATTCATATTTTAAAAAAATTTACCTTTTATCTCTTTTTAATTCAAAAAAACTTGATGATGACATAAACATATATTGTGTGTAAATTTATATTTATTGGTTAGTTATTAGATTAATTTTAATAAATTAACTTTACTACTTTTTCTTCTCTTATCAATTATTTTTACCAAAACTCTAAAAGGATGTACAACAAAGTCTTGATTAATTTAGTTGCTGCTTACCATCATTAATTACTAGAACTTGGAATCTGAGATCTTTCCTAAACTAATTATTTTTTAACTGAGAAAAGGAACATAAAAATGCTTCATCTAATTTATTAATTTAATAATACATTGTGTATATGAGGGATTGCAATATTGATTAGGACTCATTCCTTGTTATGCAAAGCAACTAATGTGACTAAGGCTAATAAAATAAGATATAACAAAGATTAGTTAATTTTGTTTTCAGATCTCCAATCTCTTGCTTTCTCAAATCCGTTTGTAAAGTTCTCAAAATCATCAATGGTTTGGTCAATCTCTTCTTGAGTGTTCATCACAAAGGGTCCAGATTGCACTATAGGTTCCCCCAAAGGTTCTCCTCCAACCAAAATGAACCTAAGGAGCTTAGAAGATTTGTTCCATGCCTCTAGGCCATCACCATGACCAAGAAGAAGAATATGGTGAGAATTTGAAGGTTGAGATTTCATGCTTCCAAAGATACCCTCTCCTTCCAATATATACACAAAAGCATTCCAAGATTTTGGTATAGGTTGCTGCAAGTGACCTCCTGGTTTGAGAGAGAAGTCCAAGAACATGGTTGGAGTCCTTGTGAAGATTGGAGACTTTATCCCTACTGCTTCACCAGCTATAACTCTTACCTTCACACCATCATCATCCTCAGCTTCTGCTATGTCCTTACTCAACACTTCTTGATACCTTGGTTCAATCCTAATATCTCAGAACAGAAAAAAGTTATACAATTATAAAATCTTTTTAATTTATAAATAAAATAATTTCATTTATGGAAAACATTTATTTCATCTGTTTCATTTTTTAAGTGTATTTCTGAAAAAGTTTGTCCAAACCAATCTTTTAAGATAGAAAATATGAAAGAGAAAAGTTGAAAAAGTCTTCACAGATAATGGTAGATTTGGTATAATAATTATTTCATATCTTTCCCATTTATAACAAGACCAAAACTAGCATGAGAGAGTCTGAATCCTTTCTTAAACAAGGCCGAAAGCCAACTTAAACAGTGATGTTTTTGTGGCATCACAAGTAGTTCCAAAAAGCTATAGTGAGAAAAGTAGAGTACATCTACTATAATGGGTCACTCAAAACCTGACAAACTTTGAAACTAGAAGTGGCAATGTGTTGCCTTTATTATTGAAGTTACCATCATCACAGGGAATATGGATGAGAGGCACATATGCTTGCCATTTCAAACCGTTATGCACACTTGCATCATGTAGCTACTCAATACTTTAAAAGCACTTCTAGGAAATGGTCCATAATGGCATATGGCGGGAATCATGAGAAAAAGTGGCATGTGAAAGTAAGCAAGGTATATACTATTTCCAAAAGTAAAATTATATTTAACTTCTTTTTTCTTTGTAATGTTAGGAACCCCCTTTTGTCTCATTCATGGTAAGCATCATCCGAACTAAAGGATCATTCAATGACATAACAGTGATGACCAATGACGCAAAAAATATGTCATCTAATCCTCAGTCCAAGGCTAAGGCTGTAGTTTGAGAAACTCAGAAAAGAGAAAAGGTTAAAAGGTTTTGTCCTTGAAGGTTACTTCTAACACCCTTATTGTAGGATCTTTATCATTCAAATCTTATCCAAAGTGTGATAGGTAAGATTTAATGGTTTGTTTAAGGCACATTAATAAATATCTTCTTAGTATTTCTTTTCTCATGTTGCCTAATGAAAACTTTATTCCACTATATTTAAAATTGATCATTCAACCCCATATGACTATGTTAAATACCAGAGTTTCAGAAGTAATCTAAGTTCAATCCAATGAGAAAAAAAGGGGATTTATTTACTGACATTTTATATTTGGAAGCAAGGTTGATCCACAATTGAAGACCCTTTTGGGTTCCTTGAGCAACAGGCATTTCTGAGTGCACAATCCCTCTCCCAGCAGTCATCCATTGCAAGTCACCAGCTTCTACAGTCCCCCTGTGTCCTTCAAAATCTTCATGCGTGATAGCTCCCTGAAAGAGACCAAAGATTGTAATAATTATATGTACAAGCACAAGGGAAGGGACTTGCATAGCACCTTCACAAGTTTAGGCACAAGTTGGTATTCTAGAAGCAGAAACAAGACACTAGCATGTGGGGTCATTCTTGCCCTTTTGCTTATGTAACCAGCTTTTATGGACAATGTTTTCGTGGTTGTGTTCATATCTCACTAATTAATATGGCTGATTTGGCAACCGTTCAACTTATTTGTTGGCATATGTGAGTTGATAATATCTGATTAGAGTTCAAAACTTCAAATCAGAAAACCAAATCTTTAGGACATAGTTGATTCTCCTTTCATCTTTTTTTTTTTGGTTGTATATATGGTTGTTTTCTAAAATAATCAGAGGCTTCTTCTCATCAAAAGCTGTTAAGTTTTCAAAAATTTATTCAAATAAGTGTTTTAAAAACCAAATTATTGAAACAACTTAGATGCACTTTCATCTTCTTCTGATTTCTTCAAATGTTTTTGTTCAAGTGCTTAGAGGAGGCCTGATCAATAGTGTCATGTCATCTACTAGGAGCTATCTCTCATTGGTATATGTTAGAAAATAAAGAATTTTTTTCGAAAGAATAATGAAACAAGTCTTCAGTTTGCTTTTGAATTTAATTTTGTAAACCTGACCTTCATAATGGCCATTAGTCCATTAAAATAATATGTTCCTAACCTTAAAAGGGATTTATAAGTCAAATATCTAATCAAAAGATTGGTCCAATGATGGCAAACAGTTTTATGGGCAGCATGTGATGTTTCCCATTGAGAAAATTGAGCATGAAAGAAGAAGCTTGTCAATTGAAGCATTCAATTTTCTCTACCTGCAACATGTACGTGACTGTCTCAAAGCCTGTTCATGAAAAACATCACAAAGAATGAACATGGAGTCATTATAACTCATCAGAGAAAAATATCTCAATAACAAAAGAAAAAGGCCAATTTTCAAACCTCTATGAGGATGATCAGGAAAACCAGCAGGAGCAGTAACTGCAATGTTACAAAATTTTCACATTCTTAGAAAACGAAAAGCCACACACTTTTTCCTTGGAAGAAAACAGAGCAAAAAACAGAGACTCTCTCACCTGAGAATTCATCCAACATAAGGAAGGGATCAAAGTACTTGAGCTCAAACCTGATCAAACCCACTTAATAAATCAATTCAAAGATCACAACTTTGCATTGAGTGCAAACTTTTAATCCAAACTGAATAAAGGGTGGTGAAAATATTAATTTATTTTTTCCATTCTGTCTTATTGTCACTTACCTTCCTATGCTTCTTCTAACAACAGCTCCAACGCCCTCATGCTGAGGTCTAGCCAAGAATTTCTTGGCAACAAGACAAGGCTCATTAAAAAAACTGCAACCTTTTCTCAGTGGCATTTTGTGAAATGGTGCAAAACAAGAATCTTAGGTGGCTGAAAAGTGTGAGGAACAAGAGAAAATGCTTGAAGGTATATATAGGAAGGAGGAGTGGAGAATGAGAAAGAAAGAGAGAGAGAGTTACCCTTTGGAAAGGTCAAATGAATGAGAATGGAAGAGTATGTATGAAAGAAGGAAACTTTGGTTTGATGGTTATGAGTTTGTGTGAGCGTCAGCATAACGCAGTGATGATGTGCAGTTTGGGGGATCCATCTCAGCCATTACATGAGTGCCACGTGGCGTTGTTTTTGTTCAAAGTGAGAGCTCCAAGAAAAGGAAAAAAAAAAATCTTCTGCAGTGCTGTTTGACATGAAAATGAACAGCACCAAACAGACAGTGTAAATGTGGAAGATATGTTTCTTTTTCACATAAATATTAGTTAAAGTTTAACAGGAGGGATACATTGCTTTCAATCACTCAGAAATTAATACATTTAGCCTTTTCTTCAGTTAATTCACTGTTGTTGATGCAGATGGATGGATGTCCATTGGCAATTATTTGAGTTTAAAAGTTATGTTAAAACAAATAAAGCTGCAACAAAAGGTTAAAACAAATAACAGTTTTAAATTTAAAATTAAAATTGTCTACAATTTTTAATTCTCAAAAAGTATAAAGAGTACTTTTTTAAATCTAATGGAACATTATAAAATCTCATGTCATATATATCATATGTGTGATTTTCACTTATTTATAATATTATAATAACAAATAACTTTAAATTTAATCTAATTTTATTAGATTAATTTATAAAATAATATTTACACTTATTTATATATAATGAAATATCTTTATTTAATTGATATGAGATCTTCATTAATTAGATTGAAGTTACAAATTTTCGAGTGATGTATTCTTAATTTTTATTTTATTTTAAAATAAAAAATGTGATAATTGGTATGGTTGCCTTTTAATGAGTTATTCAAGATTTAGTAATGGGTAAATGAAAGAGAGTGAATAATTTAGGATAATATGAGATCGATTGATGATAATAACAAAAGGAAGAGAAAGATTGACATTGAATTTGAGTTATTTGAAGAATTGTTTAAAATAAAACTTTTTTTTATTTGTAGAATCTTAATCTTTGGTTTTAAAAATATAAAATATAAATATAGGTTTAATCCATATATTATGAAAACATTTTTCTCATTAACATTATCATCATCTTGTTATTATTGATTAAATTGTAAATTGTATGAGCACATCTAAGTATAGCGTAGACAAAATTTCATGAAGTTTAGATAACTACCTAAAGTTTAAATGAAGTTAAGTCAAATGATAGATAAAGTTACGTTACACAAAGTCTAAAGGGTACTAGATATAGTTTATTCACGAACTCAGTTGACTAGAAGTATAAAAGAGACTCAATGTTATCTGAAGATAAGACGAAGTTTAGAAGACATCAAATTGAGAAGTAAATGTAATGTACACATATATATCACAAGATGCAATTTGAATTGTTCAACGATTTACTTGTCATCAATGTTGGCATTCCTAATATGATTTTTACATAATGGATCAACTTTGAGTTGTATGGTCACTTTGGTAATTTGGTAATGCTAGTATTATAAAGGGATTTCAAAGAATAAGTTATCATGCACATAATTATTTGAGTGATTAAGAAAACAAGTATTAGCCTAAAGACAATCACATTCCAATACAACACTATATAAGAACAAAGATCAACATGCGACCTACACTGATTGTATTCTAGACGACTATATAGAAGCTTTCCTATACATAAATTATTAAGATTTCTAACTTATTCTTCATAAATCTATTGTTGCACATACAAGTATTTAAGTAAAGCTTCTGAGTATTATATCGTAAGATCGTTTGCTAAATGACTTAGAGAGAGTAAGTTTTATTGTAAAACATTCATTGTGTAAAATTATTATCACATATAAAGAGTGTTAATAAATTATATCCCCTTTAATATAAATTTTTTTATAATCATTTTCAAATAACTTTTGTTATAAAGTTAAGAGTGACATTTGGTACTCGAAAAAGTTAAATTAACTTAGTAATTAAAAAATATTCATGTTTAATCTCAAGGGGATAAATAAATGGTAAGAAGTGACAATATATAATACTGTAATCAAGTTTTATTTATGAAACTATTTACAAAATTGGTAAAAGAGGATTGAATGTGATATTATATATTTACTGGTCTTTTAGCTTATTTGATCTTAACAAAAAAATTTACAAAATATTTGTGAACTATTTTTAAAACATTAAACATTTCCTATTGAATGTTTAATTAAATAGGACAAAAATATATAAAATTAAAAATAAGAAGAGGCATCTTAACGTTATACACAAAAATATCACAAAAAGAGCCTAGAAAGTTACTTAGATTATTTTATCAATATTTTATTAACATTTATATTTATATTCATATTTATTATAATTAGAAAATAATATTAAAATAATAAAGAGATATATCTAACTTTCTACTTCTTTCTTCCTTTTTTTTCCTTTTCTTTCATTTTCGATCTCAATAAATTCAAAAGGAATACCAATTATTTAATTTTTTTAACTATAATCTTTATGTTAATCATAACTGTCGTTACATGAAAAAATTTATTAAAAAAAAAAGTATGAAATGACTAGATCAAAACACATGCATAAGGAATAATTTCAAATAATTTCAAATCTTGATGAACATAGAAACTTAACACCTTTTAAGAAAGAACCTAAAGAATAACACTTTATTATAGTTATTATCATATTTTTTATTATTATCATAATAACTAAAATTATTATTATCATTATTTATGATTATTAATCTAATATATATTATTATACTACAAGAAAAATCATTAAATAGAGATTAATTTTAGAGAAAAAAATAATTAACAACTATATTAACTAAATTATATATTATTTTAAATACTAAACAAATATTGATATCTAAAGTAATTTAATTTTTAATATTTATAAATAGTTTCTAAATTGATATTTAATTAGTTACCAACTTGAGAATCTAATTAGTTGGTAGCCAAAGTTTTGGTAGCCAAAATTTTGGCTACCAAAACTTTAAATATTAATATTAATTAAATATTAATTTAGAAACTATTTATTAACAATATAAAGTACTTTAAATATCAATAAATTTTTTATATCTAAAATAGTATATAATTTAATTAATATAATGATTAATTATTTTTCTCTCTAATATTAGTTTCTATTTAATAATTTTTTTATAATATTATAAATAAAAATGTTAGTTTTATAGAACTCTTGATTTAACTATTTTAATAAAAAACTAATATGTTTGTAATTAAATGTTATAAAAAAATTATTGAATAATAATAAGAATTGTAATATAGGTGTAAAAAATGTCAAATTATAATTATCCTATTATAAGTGGGCTACAATCATTATATCTACTATATTAATATTATAATAATAATAATAATAATAATAATAATAATAATAATAATAATAATAATAATAATAATAATAATAATAATAATAATAATAATGCAGCCACCTATATTATTATTATAATGATTACCATATAATTATTATTATATTAAAACTCTTAATATTTTAAAAAAAATCTTATAATAATTTTTTTTACTTAGTCTATTATCTATTAAACATATATTTTTTTATTAATAAAAGTTTTCATGTTAGGCATCATTATGCAATTTGAGATCTCAACTATGCTGACACTTAAAGTAACAACAATTATCTATCATCACATGAAAATATTATTTTTTTTAAAACAAAAAATACAAACATATGGAAGAACTCGACCAAAACTTGCATGTTAATAAAAACGATACATAGGTAGACTATACTTATTCATAAAGAATTCTAAGAACAGGCTAGATGGAAGCCTATTATACGAATGAAATTATTCTATATGAATAAATCCTAAATTAGTCAATTTATCAGCACACACATTCTCTTTACAAAAAATATGTACAAAAAAGTACATTAACGACGGTTAAAAAAGACATATAAAGATGATTCCCAAACCGTCGTTATTGCAAGCGACGTTATAAAGTAAACATTTTTAACGACAGTTGTGAATCGTCGTTATAAACAACTTTTAAAGACGGTTCTATGGAAACCGTCGTTATATGTAGGACTTTTAACGACAGTTCCACGTGAAAATATGTGGGTTTAAAAATAAATAAAAAATTGTTTTTTAAAAAACCTTAAACCTGCATAAAATATCCAATTCCAGAAAATCAAAACATTTCAAATCATATTTTAAATATAAAAATTACATATAACAAATTATAACATTCTACACAAAGTTTTCCTAATATATGAAAAAGTATGTCATTCTAATGATTTATCTATATTAAGGTGTTATACATGGTTACAAAATACTTTGACCATGTTGTTCTCACATACTCCAATGCTTCTGAATCTGTACATTTGAAATTTTTTGAATTAGTGCATGAATAATAAACCCCGAATTTTAAAGTGTTTATTGTATTGAGGTATTACCTGATCCCAACCTTTATTAATTACAACTTGAACAATAGTCAACATCCACTAAATAACATAATAACCACACTCATAACTTCTGGATTGCTTGTTGGATTGCATGTGAAAATAAATGAGTGAGATACATTAAATTGAGTGAAAAAATATAATTTAAATACCTTAAGGTACATCCAAGTGAGTCTTTGTGCGTTTGCACTTCTCCCACTCAACATGTTATATCCAAAGCAAGAACTAAAATAATAAGATTTCATGTTAGAATACATAACATTGTATAATGTATAAGTAATAATAAATGTTAAATGAAACTGTCGTACCTATCTATAATGTGATTAAAATAGGTAGGGGGGTTTTTATGCAAAGAGCAAAACCATGTAGCGATATGATCTTGAACAGATATGATCAATAGTTGCCAATGACACCTGTATAACAAATCAGTTAGTTTCTCTTATGTCAATAATTTAGTATAACTTATTTAATAAATAAGGACTTACTCGTGAATGTACGCAGTAAAATAAATTTGTTTTCCTCCATTCTTTAAGGCAGTGGGGATGCATTTTTGTGTTTCTGACTTTTTGTTTCCAATTAATTAAATGAGTTAAGGGTCTAAAAACCCATATATATATTGTGTTTCCCCTCATTGAAGCATAATCCACAAATATACCTAAATTTCAATAAGTTAGTACTAATATATTTAATAAATCAAAAGTATAAAGATTTTAATATTTTTATATCATCCATAATTGTAGAACTGTTATGTTAATATCTTGATCTCCGGATGCAAGGTCCAACAAATTATACATGTGAATGTACAACGGTACATCACTATGCCTCCCAAAAATATTGACATCCCATGCATTCAATATGTAATCATTAAAAAATAAAATCAAAATTGTCGAAGGTTGGACACCTCCGGACTCAAAACCAGTGCGTTCAATATGTCAAAACAATATATAATCATTAAAAACTAAATCAAAACTGTCGAAGGTCGGACACCTCCGGACTCAGAATTAGTTCGTTCAATATATAGAAACAATATCTAATCATTAAAAACTAAATTCAGATTGCCGAAGGTCGGAAACCCTCAAACTCAGACTTAGTGCATTCAATATATAAAATCAATATCTAACTCAAAACAAACACTTTCAAAATATAGTTAATAATATTTAATATATAATTAAATAATAAATAAAAATATATTAACCTCAAAAGTGAAATGAAGTTGAAAAGAAACTCGCGCGTACGAGCAGGAACTTTATTAACGAACGGGGCAACGGTGGTCTTCGCAGGCGACACGAGCGCAGGCGGCGCTGATGCAGTGGGCCAGAGGCGCGGGGCGCAACGGCGTGGGGCGAGCGACATTGGGGCGCAAGGTGAACGGTGCTGGGGCGCGGGTCTTGACAGAGCGGTCACGGGGTTTGACGGAGCGGTTGCGTGACGTGACAGCAAAGGAAGAATGGTGGCATGAAGGGTGACCTGTGAACGGAGTGGGCAAGGAGTGAAAGAAGAAGGAAAAGTGAGTGTGAAAATGAAGGGGAGGCAAAAAGTGCTGGTGCTGAAAAATAAAATAAAACTATCACCTTTAACGACGGTTCTGTGAGAATCGTCGTGGAAACCCCACTTTTAACGATGGTTCTGGTGCGAACCGTCATTGTATCCTCATGCGTCCACCTTAACCGCGGTTGTCGTTAAAAATGCCAAAAAAAATTCAAAAAAATTATGAAACTGCCACCGTCTTGCTTATTACGATAGTTGTTTCCAAACCGTCTTTAAAAGGTGTCGTTAATGAAATATTTTGTACTAGTGGGACAACCCTAAATCTGATTTTCTCACAATAATTAAGACAAGTATTTCAATCTATTAAACATATATTAAACTTTTGTTGTTAGACACAATTAAAAATAAATAAATTCAATACATTCCTTATATTATTCATAAACTTTCATACATTTTTTTTTATAATTTTATGATATTTATCATAATCAAACAAATTTATTCTTTAAATAATTTCCATTTAAATCTTAAATTCACCACCTTAAACCTACTCTCTAGTCAAAACATAAGCTTAATATTTACAATGAAAACTCTTATATATTTTGAAAAAAATATATAAAATGAAAGTCTTTATTAATTGTTGAGATAGCCACAGAGATACTCTAATGAAATCAAAGTCACATCACATCTTTCATGATCAACTGTAGAAAGGCACATGATGGAGGGAAATAAAAAACATTGAAGATTGTTTCTAAGAAGTCTATGGCAGTCACCTTCAACTCAGTTAACTCAACAAAATACCTTTCATGAATTTCAATATTAGAATAACCATGACGATAAGCTTACGTGATAAAGCTCAAGAATTCAGTTTACATATAATTTTGTACTTTAATTATATTTTTAGTTTCTAAGATTTAAAATGATTTGATTTTGGTTTTTCATATTTAAAAAAATTATAGTTTTGTTTTTAAAATTAAATTAAGGGGTTATGAGTAATTTAAAATTTTAATTTAAATCCCAAAGTTTACACTTTAAACATTGAAAAAATTGTTTTAGTTTCTTAAATTTAGTGTTTTAGAACTGAAAATATATTTTTTTCTTATTTTGAGAGACTAATTTATTTTTAAATTTAAGAAACGAAAGCTAGAAATACCACCATTTTTCAAAGATTAATTTCTTTTTACCAAACTATGGTTTGAATTTATCAAATTATTAACAAAAATTGTACTACGATAAAGTAAGTCGTAGTTACTTATACAAGACATGTAGAAATTTTCTTATTTTAAAAAAATTAATAAAATCCTGATCAGTGTATTTTTTATTTTTAAATATTATATTAATTTAATAGTATAGTAAGCTAAGTTACACTACTAACTTATTAGCTTTTATCCCATAGGTTGTAGTGCGTATCAAACATATATTTCTAAAATTGTTCGTATATGATATTTTTGGAATAACTTTTCACTATTAAAAAACTAATAATTTTAAAGAAAAAATAATTAATTATTATATATTAAATTAGATAATATTTTATTAACTAATATTTAATTAATTTTTATTAATAATAAACAGTTTTTAAATTAGCATCTAAATACTAATTTAGAAACTATTAATAATTTTTTATTAAATAAAATTTAATTTAATTATTAATTTTTTTTTTAAATTAGTTTTTATTTAATATTTTTTATAATATCTATTTACATTTACATTTAGTTATATAATTTAGTGTAAGAATAAGATGGAGCTAAAGTGCCCCCCACAATCATAGATTTTTAGACTAATTTAAGGTGTATATTATATATACATGAAAACAGTTTTTGATAAAAAAATTCCTAAACTTAAGGTTATTTTTTGTAAATATATATTAAATAAAATAGTAAATATAATTAAATTAAAATAATCAAATATTAATAATTAATAATTGAAAAATATAAATGTAACCATTATAAAAGTAATTTCATTAATTTGAAATTTAAATTAATACTTTTAAAATCATTAATATGTTAAAAAAATAAACGTATAGTTATTTTTAAAATGATTTTATATATATATATATATATATATATATATATATTTAGATGTGTTATCTTACCTATATTTGTTAATTAAAACATTAATTTAATCTTGAATCGTTATATTTAAAAATCATTATATTATAATATACAATATCAACATTGCTAAAATTTGTCTCGGAAAAAATGAATTAACTTATATTAATATTAGCATAAATTAAATATAAATTAATTTATAAATTTGTTTTATTTTTTTTATGTATTTTATAGTAATTACTAAGATATACTCAAGAACTATAAACTTAAATTTGTTTGTTTTCTTATAAATTCAAAATGACTTCCAATATTACTTACATTTATTAATGACTGTGCTTCCAAAAAACCACATATTGTGCATCAATCTTTAGAAAGCTTTTTAATAATATCATTCATGTATAACTATTTATTCTTTCTAACAACATTGTTTCGATATTAGTGAATTAAATATAATATTTTATACATTTTTTCTAGATTTGACTTATATATTCATATTATAATTAATGACATTGAATGAGATATTTTATTTATTTAAGTTATAATACAAATTTTTGGAAAACTGAAAAATATTTGTTAGATTTAGGTGTGAAGGTTAAACAAATTTATCAACAACTTATTACTATGAAAATCATTAAATAAAAATTAGTTTTAAAAATTTAAAATAATTAATTATTAACTAAATTAAAGACTATTTTATAGACTAACTAAAAAATAATTATTGATTTTTAAATTGGTATCTAATTAGCTATCAAATTTAATCTACCAAATTTTGAATTTAAATAATCGATAGTTAAAACCTTGGTAGCTAATTAAATATCAATTTAAAAATTATTTATTAATAATAGAAATTAATTTAAGAACTAATTTTTTTTTCTTTTCTAAAATAGTTTCTAATTTAATCAATATAACGACTAATTATTTTTAGTTTCTAAAATTGATTTTTATTTAATAATTTTTTTAGTGTATGTTTTATGGCTAATAAAACTATTTAGTTGTTATTAAAGTACTTATTTATGTTTTTATTATCACATGATAATATTTGTGAAAATCTTCCATGGAAGTTTAACCCGTTATAGGAAAAAATATATGTTTTTCAGAGATGAGATTAGTCAAGGAAATATGAATCAAAATCGACAAACTTTTTATTATTATCAGACAATATAAAGAACTTTGTTTTAATTAAATCATTTTCTAATTTAAAATCATAATTTTGTCATTTTTAATACTAATTTATCTCTATTCTAACATTTATGAGTAAGACTAAATTAATTTAATTTTTAGAATAAGAATATATTAAAATCTTAATATATAAAAGTAAGGAAGTGCTGGAAGATCCAATATGAATTTATTAATAAATTTTAAAATGAAACTCTAAATCCTAATTTAACAATGACGTCTATAAATAGAAATGTTTATTTCTTAATTCATTTTAAAATTTATGGTTTACTTTTTTTTTTCTTTCTGTATGTTTTTTTTTTATTATTTTAAAGGAATTTCTAATAGTTAGATTATTGTGAAATTGAGTTCTTGAAAAGCTAGTTAAGTAAAGATTGTTTTGGACCGATCAAAACTTGGCTGTGATAAGTAGTTTTATTCTTGCTTGTGTCTTAAGTTCTTTTCTTTTTCCTTTTCTCTTCTTAACTAGATGGTTAATAGGAGATTTAAGGGTGTAAGATTTTTGAAAACTTATTTGGATTGTCGGATATGTTTTTCTAAGAGGTTGTGGAAATGTTTTTCTAATAGATTGTAGGGTTAAGGTTATTTGGATTGTTGGAGATTTTTTTTAAGAGATTGTTGGGTTAAGGCATGCTTCAATTCAGATAAATGGAGTAATTATGAGAATTTTGATGATTGTTTTTGGGAAGTATTAATTATATGAAAGTTGATAATATGTGAATTATGTGTTAGTTTAATATGATTAGATGTATATGGTTATTGTTGGTGTTGAGAAAGATTTTAAAATGTTGTTATTTGGGGTTGCTCTTGAGCTAGATGTCGTTAAAGCAATGTGCGGTCGTTCATGCGATGCCAAAACTGTATGCAATCATTGTATTCACCAACTTAAGTAGTATGAAGTGTTGGTCACTCAAGCATTGTGATGGTTGCTCAAACGACATGCTATATAGCTCAAGCGATAACTTGTAGCTCGAGCAAGAGAGATGTCGAGATGATTTTCTCTCCTCAAGAAGAATATTGCTCAAGTGTGGGTTTGGGTTCTCAAGTGTTGGTTTGGGTGCTCAAGCGATATGTTTGGTCACTCAAGTATTTTGTATAGGACACTCAAGTGAGGCTAAGACGGTGTATATGTGTTATGAATGTATGGTAGTGCGTGACACGTGGTTTTGGGCGCTCAAGTCGTGGAGACAAGTCAAGCTGCAAAAGGCGGTGGAAGAATTCCCTAGAACTTGTTGGATTTGATTCCATTAAGTAGGTGTTGCTTAAGCATTGGTTGTAACATTCAAGTGAAGAAGCAACAAGGTGTTAGCACGATCTGTTCAATGACAAGTGTCAAGCGTACAATAACAAGTAGTGAGTAATCATTAAATTAATGTTTTGGAAAGCATTAATCATATGAAAGGTGATAATATGTGAATCATGTGATAAAATGTGAAGTTGTGAAGATATTCTTTGTTATTGAAGAATATATATATGTTAGTTTAATACGATTAGATGTATATGATTATTGTTGGTGTTGTTAATATATTTAATTTTCTATTTTAAGTTATTGGACTTTGTTTGTTTGACCCAACTTTCCTTTTCTGTTTCAGCTAGGTCTTAATCTTTTTCTTATATATACACCATGTATTTTACTCTCTAATATACAAGTGAATAAAAGTTTCTTTTATATTTATTTTTCTCTACAATTAGGGTTCATCAAAACCTCTCTTTCTTCATTACGATTACGTGCGATTACGTACGCTACATTAGCATCACATCAGACAAGGAATATTCATCTTCATTTACTGTAATATGGTATCAGAGCTCTTCGAATGAAGAGTTCTGCTACGTTTCTCTCTGATTTTTATTTCCCTATTTGCTGTTCTTGGTTTTTTTTTTCTGTTCTCTTTCAAAATCTTGATTGGTTTTAAAAATCTTTTAGGCAATGTTTAATGAAAACCCTAGTCTTCATAGTCTTAATAGTAGTCACACTATTACATGCAATTTTTGTGGTAAATATGGTCATACTAAGGCTGTTTGTTTTCGTAAAGTGGGTTTTCCTTCTGGTAATGTTAAAACCTCAAAGTTTTCTTTTACTAGAAAAGTCTGCACTTTTTGTAATCGTCTTGGTCACACTGTTGACACCTGTTATAAAAAGCATGGGTTCGCTCCTGGCTACAAATTCACCAATTGGACATTCCAAGCCAATAATATGATTACTACTGACATTTTTTCTGAGCTTTTTCCTAAAGAATAGAATGTAAAGGGGATTCAACTTACATCACAACAGTGTCAATTCCTTACCAACATTTTGCGTCAGCAAAACCTTGAGGATCCTGCCCCTCACACTCAAATTAATCAAGTCGGCACCATCTCTACGGATGAAATCCCCAATACTGAGCATTCTTCAACAGGTAAGTTTCTCTCTTCACTATCTTCTATAAAAGAATCTTGGATTATTGATTCTGGTGCCACTGATCATGTTTGTCACAATTTGAACATTTTTACTACTTATACTAAAATTAAACCTGTCTTAATTAGTCTTCCAAATGGCCAAACTGTTTATGCCACATATTCTGGTTTAGTACGTTTTTCTGATCAGTTTTATTTGTCTGATGTGTTATACATGCCTCATTTTCAATTAAACTTAATATTTGTTTCTAAACTCACACACCAACTTAAATGCACTTTAACTTTCACTTCAACCCACTGCATTATACAAGACAATCTCACTCAAGAGAGGATTGGTACAGTTAAAGCCACCGCTGGCTTGTACCTTGTCACTACCTTGCCTGCTTCTAGTCATTCTAAACCGCATTGTATTGCTTCTTTTATTAATTGCAATATCACAGACAAAACACTATGGCATTATAGACTAGGACACCCTTCACATGAAAGATTACATGTCTTAAGCAAACAATACTCTTTTATTACTGTTGATACTCATCATGTATGTGACACTTGTAGTCGTGCAAAACAGAGAAAACTTCCTTTCACTTTAAGTAATATTGTTACCTCTGCTATTTTTGATCTTGTACACTTTGATATTTGGGGACCATGTTCCATAATTTCTATGCAAGGTTTTCGTTATTTCTTGACTATTGTTGATGATTACTCGCGTTATACTTGGGTTATTCTGCTGCATAACAAATCTGAAGTGCGTCAACACATCATTAACTTCACTGTTTTCGTTCAAAATCATTTCAAAACTAATATAAAAACGATTCGTACTGACAATGGTGTTGAGTTTGCTATGTCAAATTTTTATGCTTCAAAGGGAATTATACATAAAAAATCTTGTGTTGAAACAGCACAACAAAATGGCATTGTAGAACGTAAACATCAATACATACTAAATGTAACCCGGGCTTTACTTTTTCAAGCAAATCTTCCTCCTATTTTTTGGGAATTTGCTGTAAATCATGTTGTTTTCTTAATAAATGCTATTCCTACTCCATTACTTGATAACATCACTCCTCATGAAAAGTTGTTTGGAAAACCATATGACATTTCCTTTCTAAAAGTGTTTGGTTGTCTCTATTATGCTAGTACCATTACTGCACATAGGAAAAAATTAGATGATAGATCTACCAAAGGTATTGTTTTTGGCTTCCCGCAAAATACAAAAGGTTATATTATCTTAAATTTAAAGTTTCATAGCATAGAGATATCAAGACATGTAATCTTTCATGAAAACCACTTTCCATATAAATTGGACAGTGGCTTGCCTAAGGACCCTAACACTTTATCTCTCCCTATTTCTAATGCATATAATTCTGCTTTTGATTTTTTTCTGATACTGCACCTCCTGTCGAGCCATGTGCCTCTACTCTTGCACCCAATACTGTTCCTCCACCAGCCTCATTATCCTATGATCTTCCAAGAAATAGTGCCTCTGCTCCTGCATCCAACATTGCACCTCCATCAGAATTATCACCGCCTGCATCTCCAGGAAGCATCTCACCCCAATTTCCAAGAAGATCAGCTCGTCCTCACCGACAACCTGCCTATCTTGCAGATTTCCACACTGCAACCAACACTGTAAGTAGTAGATATCCTATTCATAATTACTTGTCTTACAATTCCTTATCTTCCAATTTTAGAAATGTTATTTCCTCTATCAATTCTCATCTTGAACCTCGGACATATAACGAAGCCTCCAAATATGCTTCTTAGCAATCTGCCATGCAAGATGAGCTTCAAGCTCTTGCTGCTAACAATACTTGACAACTTACCCCTCTCCCTCCAGGAAAGAAAACTATTGGTTGTAAATGGGTATATAAAATCAAATACCATTCTGATGGCACTATTGAGCGCCACAAAGCTAGAGTTGTTGCCAAAGGGTTTACCCAACTTGAAGGACTTGATTTCTTAGACACTTTTGCACCTGTTGCTAAACTCACTACCCTCCGCCTTCTGCTTGCTATTGCCACTACCAAAAATTGGATTTTAAAACAACTTGATGTCAATAATGCATTTCTTCATGGTGATCTCCATGAAGAGATATACATGACCCCCCCACCTGGCCTCTCTCTTCCTTCTCCCCAGCATGTTTGCAATCTTCAACGGTCTTTGTATAGCCTTCGTCAAGCTGGTCGCCAATGGTACGCCAAACTTTCTACTTTTCTTTTATCAAATAATTACTCTATTTCTGTTGCTGATCACTCTCTTTTTCTTAAATATAATAATGATAAACTCACTGTTATTCTTGTTTATGTTGATGACTTGCTCTTAACTGGTGATGACACGGAGGAAATCAATACAATTACTGCATCCCTTCACCATCACTTCAAGATAAAAAATTTAGGTAATCTCACTTACTTTTTGGGACTGGAAATTGCTCGCAACAGTACTGGTCTTCATTTAAGTCAACGCAAGTATACTCTTGATCTCCTTCAAGAAACTGGCATGCTTGACTCTGCACCTGTGGCCACTCCTATGACTCACACCTCCCGTCTCTCTCCCGACCAAGGCTCACCTCTCGATGCTGATGCCACTTCTTAATACAGAAGACTCCTTGGACGTTTAATTTACTTAACCAACACGCGACCAGACATCGCCTTCGCTGTCCACAATTTAAGCCAATTCATATCTGCACCCACAACTCATCATCAGCAAGCTGTCTCATGTCTTTTGTGTTATCTCAAGGGCACCCCTGGTGAAGGACTATATTTTTCTCACACTAGTTCACTTGGTTTTAGTGACTCTGACTGGGCAACATGTCCTACCACATGCAAATCTGTCACTGGATATTCCATCTACTTAGGAGACTCCCTAATATCATGGAAATCAAAGAAGCAGTCAACTATCTCCCGCAGCTCCTCTGAAGCCGAGTATAGAGCCCTTGCCACCACCACATGTGAGTTACAATGGTTGTCTTACCTCCTTCAGGATTTACATCTTCCTCTCTCCCAGCCTGCAACCCTGTACTGTGACAACAAATCTGCCCTTCAAATAGCTTCCAATCAAGTTTTTCATGAACAAACCAAGCATATCGAAATTGATTTCCACCTAGTTCGTGAAAAACTTAACTCTGGTCTCCTCAAACTACTACCCATTACTTCTGCAATGCAAGTTGCTGACATATTCACCAAGCCCCTTGCTTCCGCATAATTCTCTACTCTCAAATCCAAGCTGGGCCTGACAAATATCTACTCCCCAGCTTGAGGGGGGTGTTAATATATTTAATTTTCTATTTTAAGTTATTGGGCTTTGTTTGTTTGACCCAACTTTCCTTTTCTGTTTCAGCTAGGTCTTAATCTTTTTCTTATATATACACCATGTATTTTACTCTCTAATATACAAGTGAATAAAAGTTTCTTTTTTATATTTATTTTTCTCTACAATTTGGGTTCATCAAAACCTCTCTTTCTTCATTACGATTACGTGCGATTACGTACGCTACATTAGCATCACATCAGACAAGGAATATTCATCTTCATTTACTGTAATAGGTGTTGAGAAAACTTTTGAAATGTTGTGTTTTTGTTATATAATTGATGTTGAAATTGATAAGTGTTAATGTGTAATATTTATAATTGAGAAAATTGAACACTTTGGAACTTAATTGTTACTTAATGTCAGAAAATTACCCTAATTTGAGAATTATTGAATCTGATTATATATTTTGAACTAGGAAACAAATGAAGAAATTTAATCCCAATTTTATGTAAATTTCAGATGAATGTGAAGCATTAAAAATAAAGAAATTAAAGACTTATAGATTGGATCACAAGAAGAAGTAAAGAAGGAAATTTAAAGGAAGCATCTTGCTCAAGCTAGAAGATTTAGCTCAGGCTAAAATTATCCAGATTAAATTAATGGTGCAGTACTGATTTAGCTCGGGCTAGAATTGCTCGCCCAAGCTAAAACAACACCGAAAGATCTAGCCTAAGCTAGTTTGACTCGCTTGAGGTAGATTTCATTAAATAAATTTTTGGAACAAAGTTAAAACAGAGGCGGTGGAAAAAAAGTGAGAGAAATTGAGAGAGGTTAGTGACAGAAAAATAAGAAGACTATGTTCTTAGGAGAAGAATCTATTTAGATCAGCCCTTCTTATGCAATTCAGATCAAGAATGAAGATTGAATGAGCTATCATGAGTTGCTAAGTGCTTTCAAACTTGAGATTGAACGTAATCTACTCTAATCAAATATATTCTTGGTGATATTATATATATATATATAATATTCTCTTTTTTTCTACTTGTTCTTGGTATTTTCGTTTCATGTTTATTGCTAGATTCTTTTTTATGAATGGAGTCTTGATTTTGATCCTTAAATTTATCTGGAAAGTATTTTTAAGGATCTAAAATAGACGAAAATACTTGATAACTTGTAATGCTAGGAATAAATTTCAGATTATTAATTGCATCATAATTATGTTCATAAAGCTAGATGATTATTAGATATATGAGGAATAAGTGTTGAGAAATCATCTTATGAATTTCATATGTGAGAAATCAAGGTGAATGACTTTAAATTACAGCATCAAGAATAAGTAGTTTTGAATATTATATATTGTATCATTCCAAACTATAGATGACTGAGATAGAAGTAATTCAATCCCAAGTATTTTATCTATATTTGATAAGTTAGTTTCGTTACTTGTTGAATCAAATCTTAAACTTTGAGTTACTTATGGTGAAATCGTTAATTTGGTTATGAACAAGTTCTCACAATTATTTTCTATACTTAATGAGTTTTATAACAAAACTTTTTAATTAGAATTGTTCCTTATTAGTTCGACATTCGTACTTTAAAAAGTACTATATTACAGTTGATTTGGTATACTTGTCAAGATAAATCAACAGAGATGCATGAGATGTTGTATGCATGATGTGTGCCCTTTATGGGTGGTGGATCCTAGATGGAACATTTTTATACATGTATATATGCTTGTATACATATATATAAGGTTAGACCAAGTGGTGAATGACCCTTCATGAGTGGTGTAAAGACACTGAGGATGATATCAAGCATTGAGTAGTGGTGGTAAACATGATACTCAATTATCAAAGGTATCCTAACTTCATCGTTGTCTAGTCATTTAGGTAGAACTTCAGGTGGTGAGAAGCTAAAGGATACTTACATCAGGCTTGGTAAGTAGATGTGTTTGGATATTGATAGTAGATGCTTTGTGTCACCCTAACATTAAGGACTTTAGCCTAAATTTGATATGTGTTAGGTGTTAGCCTCTAGTGAGACTTATTTATTATGGTTAGACTCTTTTGAAACACGTCTCATATTAGTCATAATATGTTGTGTGGCTAAATATGAGGTTATTTGCATTTATATGCATAATCTCAATATATGCATGGTGAATATTACTTGATAATGATAGCACGTATGTTGTTATGTTGTTTTCATTAGTTCACTCTTACGAGTTGTATGTTACTGATGATACATAAATATTTTCTTCTACACATGGATTTGAAAGCAAATAGGCTTGTAAAGGGTGTTAATGTAGAAATTTTATTTTTAAACATATAAAATAACTCTAATGAACATTGATTGAAAAACAATCTTGATTGACTAAAATTAAAAATAACCTTAGTTGACATCAACTAAAAAAATGGGTTTGACATAAGTAAAAAAAACATTGCTAATATTAACCAAGAAAGCATTGATTAAAGAAAGCATTGATTAATGTTGATTAAAAAATAATTTTAACCTACACCAATAATAAAAATAACCTGATTATGTTGACCAAAACATAACTATGATCCACTTTAATTTTAGAGAAACAATGTTGAGATTATGACATTTAAATATCACTAAAACAAATAATATCTCGATTTTAATCCAATCAACATTTTGACTATAATTAAGTTGAAGAGACAAAAAAATAAAATATATATAAATTTAAAAGTATGAAGAATTTTAAATATAATTTAAAATTCTCTAATATTAATTAATTACTCTCATAGAGTTATAAAATTTCAATTTCTTATAAAACATTTCAAATTCTATGTAAAAGGAAATTATTTTTTTACCAAAGACATATTAAAGAATGTCATACTCCGTGCTAATAACAACTTGAGCCAGATTAAAAAAACTACGAGAATATTCTCGGAGTAATCCAAGCAACATAATTACTTTCAGCACCCGATTTATTTTTAAATTTATAAAACTGCCTTTTATTCTGAAATTAAAAATATATTTTGAAAAAAATTTGGAATAGACTTTTGTGTTCCAAAAATTAAAGTTTAGAATAGAATTGAAAAATCAAAATCTCATTATGAAAAAGTAATTCCAGAATAAAAAATACATTATGAAAAAGAAATTTCAGAAAACAAATTCATAAACATTCCAAGGAATTCCAAAATGTATTTTGAACTAAAACTGTCATTGCACATAAGCACTAGGTCTTCAAAGTTAATCTGGTGCTGAAAGTAATTGTCTCCAAGCAAATATGTTCAGGCTGATTCTCCCTACATCATATCAATTCAGATTTGCACCCAACATACTCATGTGAAATGTCAATTTTGTCCTTAATGATTTTAAACTTTTGCCTCCTGGATATTCATATCCGTAAGTCAAATTACAAAGTTCTGGATATACAAGTCCAAAACTAATATGTCACTTCCGGATTTCACCGTCTGAAAACTTATTTGGACAGTATAAATGACCTTTTGGATGTCAAGATCCATAAGCAAACATAAATGAGTTCTGAATCTCAATCCTCAACATCATTTACAACACACCATTCCGGATATGAAAATCCAGAACTCATAACTCACTTTTAGATATGACCATCCGAAAACTTGAATGAAATATAAAAATGACTTTCCAGATTTCAAAATTCGGAATGTATAAAAATGACTTCCAGATATTGAAATCCGTAAGCAAATGTGTGAAAAGGACAAAATGGAATTTTAAAATTTTCGTACAAGTCAAAATTGATTGGATGCAGGAAGCAATTGCCATATATTCATTAGGATAAATTGGAGGATCAATCTTTGAAGGTCATTTTGAAAAGTTCTCTCTCCCCCTCCATCAGTTCTTCTTACACCTCCATAATAATTGTGAAATTCCTTTTTGCCCTTTCTTAAAAATTTAATACCCTAATTCTCTCCTAACACTACACTACACACCTTCATCTCCTTCCTTTTTGTGGAGTTTGTACAATTATTCATAATAAATATGTATTTTTGTTACCAATAATGGTGTTTGAACTACAAGTACTCATAATAAATGTGTATTTTTGTTATAAAAAATGGTTTGAATTACATCCATGAAAATATAGTTTCACCTCTCAAATAGGGTTGTCACAACTATAAGAACCAGCGCGAAGGACTTCCATTATTGTGAAGGTAAGTTTAATATTTTTGTTCAGTGAATCTTTCTCAAACCATTTTTGGACTTCGTTTTTTTTTTTTTGTGTTGCATTGATACCGGATTGTACAATTTGTTTTGCAATATAAATTATATGTAGATGTCAGATTCAACAATCCAAAAGCTAAAATCATATCCAAGAGCCTGCGGAACTGTACAATATAATATACAAATTAAATTCACATACTAGATTGTAAAGTTGGATATGCAATTTCGAATCCAGTTTTAGCTTCTAACTTTTCAATTTGGAATCCAGTTTTATCTTCTAATTTTTCAATTCGGGTGTGTACATTTCAGATGGGAGGTGTTACACACAAATGGGTACATTTGGAATTTAAAATTATATGGAGGTGTTGGAAGAACCAATGGAGGGTGCAGTGCCCATTTTGAATTGCATCTCAGCGCTGTAGATAGCTTAACTAAGTGAGAAGCACTTAACTTCCTGAGATATTTTAATAGCCATGTTTAGATTATAGTTACCTACAACTAGTTCAAAACAAATTAAAAAATATAATTAAAATAACAAAAGTTATTTTAAATTAAGATAATTATATATTTTTAGTCACTAGTATATTTGTTATTTGATATAAAAGGTAATTATCTCTGTTATTTTTACATTTTCATCTATTAACTTACTTTTTAACTTGCAGTTTTATCAGAAAACATTTAAAAAAGTATCAGTAATTTAAAACTAATAAACATTTTTTCAAGAGTAAAAACAGTCATACTTATGATTAAAAAATATATTTAATCCTTTTCTTCAATTTCTATCGGGTTTAATCATTGAGAAAGATGGTAGGCTTATAAACCTGAGCTCTGTTACAATATCTTAATAAAAATGTGTTTGGGAAAAGAAAGTCCACTAAAGATGACAAGTCAAATTTCTTCAAGAAAAAATAGTGATTCTTCTTTTTCCATTGATACACAGATAAGAAAGGTGGGGCACTAAAGGTTAGTACAATTTACTCTTACACGTCTCAATTCTAAGAGATGAAGCCGAGACATGATGACAGGTTTTTAACAATCCAACAGAAATTACTCATAGGACTTAATAATATATGTCACTTTAGAATCAATAACTATATTATAGAAAATGTAGTTTCCAACACCAACCAAAGATTGACCATAATCAGATTTCTTACTTCCCAAAAGTTGTTTCCTACTCCGTATGCTACTGCTACAACAGGAAGAGGTAGGAGAAGGGGATATACCTAACTACAACAGCTAATGGAAATAAATTACTGCTATGCTACAAGTAAGAAATCAGGACTATACAAGCAGTCTGAAACCAAAAGCTTCATTCTGCTTAACAAAGAAAGAAAAAGGGGAACTAGAGGACTACAACCAGCATAACCAACCTTTTCTTTCAAATTTTATTTTTATTTTGCTTTTTTTACTGGGAATTGGGAAGCATGCAGCATCACTTAAAACAAAAACGAAGCTACAAGCACAGTCAGAGTGGATAAAAAGAAGCACACAGTGACCTGAGCCTGTGCATTGTGCGGTGGTTGTGCTCCTGCTTGAGTTCCAGAAATAGGGCTAGATGGGGCAATTTTAGAAAGTGGAGGCAAAGGGGGTTCTGTCACTTCATCTTCAGTCAGGGGAGGGGCTGGAGCCATAGCTGGTGGCAATAAAGATTTGTCCATGGCTTGCAAAAGGCCACCTACTGCAACTGGTTCCATGTAAGCAGGTGTCTTTTCACCCAAATTTAAGCATTTGTTCCCTGTGGTAGGATGAGGAACAATAATATCAGTAATCAGATGGGAGACTTCACTGTAGTCCTGAATTTGATATGAAGGAAAAAAAGAACAATTTTTCTATGAAAACAAATTGAGACCCCGTCAAAATTATGGAAAGATAACTAGAAGTAAGAAGTTGTGAGGGAAAATCACAACCTTAAAATGAATCACCGAAGAGAACTAGAAGTAAGAAGTGTCTAAACCCTAGAGTGATTAAATAAAAAATATCAAAACCAAATAATGCCGAAGTTGAACCTTTGGTTCAAAGAACAAGAAATAAAGGTTTTGTATGCACTTACTTCTATATCTATTTGCTGTTTTTGGAAAGTCTGTGATGACACCGTCAATTTCAGCATCTTGAACAAACGTGTTGATCTCCACATATGCATCTGACATGAAATCCCAGTCCTGAGATACAAACTCATTGCTGAATGTTTCCACGTAAACAGAGAGATTGGAAGATTTGAACTTTGACACAATCTTTGTAGAGCCAATCGCGAATAATTCACTAACAGGATATACAGATGCCTTTTTGACAACCACAGAATGAGCAAATCTTTTGATATTCGAAATAGCTGAATCAACAGCACCACCAACTATCTCATCAATCTTGTAGACAAGCTCGTACTTGGCTTTCTCCTTGAATTTCAATAGTACAGAACTATTAGTGGATTGAATCATAACTTTTGGAGCCCCTGGTTTATCATAACCTGCTCTGCTCAAAGTATCAATGACTGCATCAGTCACACTTAAGTTTTGTTTCCTTGCAAGATAGGCTGCATTCTGACAAAAGTAGAAAACAAAATAATGTGAATAAAAAAACAAGAGAAAATAATTTTATAGAAATTCATCATGTCACACTAAAAACACTTATTATCTTATATAATAAAAAAATAGAAACCAGACAATTCTCTCTCTTTCCCTCACTCTCTTTATCTTAGTGATTTGAGATCCCTATTGTGATTGGGTAATTGGGATAGGGAATGGGAATTGCAGGGTCAAGGTTGTCTCTTTGACGTTCATACTAAGTAGAAAATTAAACAAGGCACCGGTTTATTTGTTTTAAATTTGATATTATTTTATCTTAAGAAATATTTTTTTCTACAATGAAGCACTACATGCTTATATCTAGAAAATAATGATACTTCATAGTTGTATTTGATTCTAATTACATCTTGTAATGCTTCTATGTCCCAACAATTTCTTGACTCCCTTCTCAATGTTACCTTGCTTCTAGGTCCAAACAATTGCTTAACTCCCTTCGCAATGTTACCTTGGTATTTACAAGGCTTATATGAATGTCCCTCATGAATCATAAAAGTCATTTTTTTAAGTTTTACTATATGGCTTACCATTTATTAAGCATTACTGATTTTTACCAAGGATATTACCTGTTCACATAATCGACAGCTAAGGAATGAATTGAAAACTGAAACTGAAACATCAGGCATAAGCAGAACACACCTCAATGATGATCACAACACTTAGTGTGGAAGTGTGAGCTTTTGTCAAGTTCAAGAAATCTGACAATGTTAAATATTGCCCCTTCTTGTTGTATTCTGGGTTCCTATACAAATTGTTCATAGAATGTGGGTTCAACATTAAGGCTGCATGAAAAGAGAACAGGAAAACACAGATGTCAAATGTTTGCATATTTTTTTTTTCATATTTTCAAAATATGTAAATACATTCACAGAGGGTAGTGAAGCACAAAAAGAAAATTAAAGTGAGGGTAAAATGAATAAATATTTTCATGAGACTATTCTTCCAAGAAGCTATAAATAACTTGGGATTTGTCAGAGCAGGATTATGTGCACCTCATTCAGGTCCATACCAACTTTAAAATATATCTTTACACAAATAAAAACACCACCAAAACAATTATGATAATATATCTGTAAGCAAGATTGATTATACTGTACAGAGAAGCAATAATGTTACTTTCATCTCAATTATTCCTAACGTATTATTTGTCTGTATCGTGTATGTGTATCTCATTCTACATTAATTTACGCTTATTTAAGGTATATATCATTTGTTGTTTGATAGATCTTTGTAAGAGAATACTCTTCTCAAGTATTCTGTCTTGTGTATAATATTGAACATAGGTTGTATCTTGTTTAGTTAATTACAGCTGTTAGGTTGTTACAGCAACTGCCATTGATTAGGTAGTTACAACAGCTATAATTGTTAGAAAGTTACAACTATATTTCAGTTCTAACTAGTCTAAGTAGTGTAGTTATTCAGATATTCAAAACTAATAAAAAAAATGTATTATACAGTTTCTAATCACTAATACTTCTACCATTTCTGAGTTTTCTTTCAAATTGATAGTCTTTCATATAAATGAAATAGTATTGCACCATTAGACTTACGACTCAAGCTTTTTATATCATTCCATGCCAAGTCGAATGTAAATATTCCATTGCCAGATTTGATCTCTGGGATGGTTTTTCCAAGTCTGCTGAAACTTGATTGAGCAACATTTGTGCTCTCTATAAGATCAATAGAGCTTAAGCAAAAAGGTATTCCATCCTTGGACATTTGAACAGGACAGTCAAGAACATCCACACCATCTGAAATAGCCTTCCCATATGATAAGTCGGTACAGGGAGGATAGTCGCCACTTGCTCCATATTTTGAAATGATCAAGGTGTTAACTGAAACATGAACAAAATGAATGTATCTGTTTAACAATGATGCAATCTGCACAAGCATAGAAGTGTTATGAAATGAATTGACAAGGGATACACTAAAGAACAAGATGAGTACATAGCCATAGAAGCATAAAAAAACTTTGATTTTAACGCACCTTGCTTTGGAGCATTGAGGCCTATGTGAGCAAAGCAGTCTGCATAAGAATAGAAATCAACAGTCATTTAAGGGGGGTAATTTTATACTCACGCATACATGCATTCTGAAGTTAGTCAGGTTAGGATTGCTATGTAGAATCCACATGAATTAATATCAAGTAGTGAAGTACATACATATTTTTAGAAGATGCAGAACCATATAAAAAAAGCGGTACAGAAATTCAGTTTGGAAAGATAATAACATGCAATTCTTAAGAGAAAAAATATCTACATTTGTGCTAATAGAGTAAGAAAAATGAACATCATGTTTTTACAATAACTGCCTAAAGTATATACAGTTGGAATCTGTCTAAAGAAGAAGCATAATCTAAACATGATTTTGCTTAAAAGGTGGAAGCATAAAAAGTAGTTGGTAATGGTCGCCCAAAAATAATTTTATAAGATTATGTGCATGCACCAGCACCAGCACCAGCATCAATTATAAATTCCTCCAGTGTCATTTCTTTGCTAAATATATTCCATATGGTCAAGGTTATCAGACTCGAGAGTCTACACTCGTGGGAGCCTAGTAAACCTGACTCGTAAACCCGACTCGTAGACTCGTAACTTCACCTAAAAATTTTAACAAAAAATAAATAATTCATGATACCAAATTCATAATATTGAAATAAACAAGTTCATACACTAATAAAATAACTAAAACAACACCAATGTTATATAATTTAAAAGTCTCATTTATCTAATCCTCTAAGAAAATCATCTAACCCTAAAAAAAATAATCAATTAGCCAATCTGCCCTGCCCTAAAATTAAACATAAATTCAATCTGTCCAAAGCAGTAAAAAAACTTCAAGATGTCAAAAAGTCTGCCCCAAACCCAATGAACAAAAAAGCCCCAATCCATTTTTAAAAGCTTAAACCTAATTTTAAAAACCCTAATCCAATATGTCCCAATCTGTCCTCACTGCAGCAGCAGAAGTGCTTTGTGAACGGCGCGCAGTGCGACGAGGATCGCAGTGAGGTGCGATGCGAGGAGCGGCGCGGCAAGATGCGACGACGAGCGGCGCGAAGAGATGCTGCGGCGATGACGGCAGTGGAGAAGATGAGATCGTGAGCGTGAACCAGGGAAAACCCTAAAAATCTAACCTAATCGCAAGAAAATGCACCGTTTTGGGTCCATTTTACGCAACTCGGTGACTCGGTCTTAAACTCACGAGTTTGGCCGAGTTTGTCCGAGTTTGACCGAGTGAGCTTCGGGTTTACTCAAAAACGAGTTTACTCCCGAGTTGACTCGCCAACCTTCCCCTGACTCTTAAACTCGTAAGGGTTCGAGTTAACCCTAGAGTTAGATAACCTTCATATGGTATAACTCTCTGAGTGGCATCCTCATGGAAATGCTACCCTTACCTAGATTTCAAAATAAAGATAAACTAGCTTACAGACAAATCAATATCCAAGTACATTCCAAAATTTCCAGCATTATACAAAATCAGGCATGGTGATTCACACCATAGATCCTTGCTTTAACATGCTCGAGCACTTAAAATATTAACAAAGTAAGGAGCAGGCAAATGCAAGAGAAACTCGTTTAAGGTGATTCATAAAAAATACTACGCACACAAGGCCAAGGGCACACTAGTAACGGGACCATAGCTGTCAACTCCATTGCAATGAACAAATACAGTTTCTCAGTAGAAAAATAATGATAATAGTAAACGAGATTTGATAAGTTCAAATGCATATTATGTTTATTGAAGGTCATTCTAACAAAATGAAGAAAGACATAACTTACCTATAGCTTCAGATGAAGTTAGGGGGAAATCAGACAACACGCCATCAACAGAGAAATTTCCATTGTCAATGAAATTGAGGTACTCAGCAACAGGATCATAACTATAATTATAGCTGATTGAGATATCATTCATAAAATCTGAGGCAAAGACTTCCAGCCCCACTTTGTGCGCATCAGAGACCAAAGATGTATGTGGTAGTAGATAAAGACTTGTTGGATCTACAGGCCATATGTATTCTTTGGGAACAAGTATTCCTGAAGCAAATGTCTTGATAGATGTTAAATTTTTTAACAGTGAACCATAAGTCTGATTGGTTGATGGATCTACTTTATCTTTTTCCAGAAACCTAAAGACCAGTTTTGTTTTACTTGGCTTGACGAGTGCCCTTAAACTTCTGAGGAAACCAGCTTCAGGTGATGAGATATAACTGACATTTACTGTTCTAGAAACACTAAGAACAAAGTTCTTCATACTCAAATTGTGTTGTGCATAGAATACATCATGCTGCAAATATCAGAAAAAAGGGTCTTAGTTTTGGAAAACTAGAATACTGGGTGAAAATGCATTATACCTGAATATTCAACCACAATCCAGATGGGTTTGGAGTTTCCCTTCTAACCAATTCATTCACAGTAAGAATTGGAAAATCACTGCCATCAAACCTGTTTGTTCGAGTATAATCTCCCTGAATCACTGTCCAGTACCCAGCAATTAGTATGTATGTATGTGCATATATATTTGTAATTGACATGTAAAGTGCAGATACTAGTGCGTACATACAGTATGTAAACAATTAATTAACAGGGTATGAAACTTTAAGTTGTTTCGAAGAACAGTGTTGAAGATCTCTCAGTTCATTATAATGATTGAACAAGAGACTTTGTCTTAAAACTATCAGAAGATTAGCTATTGTTCTATATATCATCATCATAACCCATATAGTATACTCAATGTGTAATACCGAAATATGGGTGCGTGTGTGTGTATACTGTCGATTTATACTGTCAGACAGTATACATTGACTCACAAAACAATCCATTATAATGTCAAAATCGTTAGTCTTAAATGTATAAGATGCGAAGTGACTGCATTATCAAAATAATAAATACCAACATAAAAGTAATTGAACGCGCTTGAGAGAACTGACTTAAAGGGTATAACCCAAATGAGTAGAGGTTAGCTTGATATCAAATAAAAGAAATAAGAACCAACTTCACCGTCATAAACCCTAAGAGTGGAAAGTAGAACTAGAGTATCAAAATTTCTGAATGGGTGGGCAGCACTATCTTCATGGTTCAGAAGCCCAAGAATCATAGATGTAAACCTCAGGGTTGTCTTTCTCAATTTTTTCTTCTTCTCCACTTCTATCCTCCAACCCTCTTATTAAATGTTAGTGTATATGTATTAGAAAGGGTATGAGTGTACCACACAGCTGTCAACAATCTTTGTTAGTCATTAATGGAGTTTCTTTTACCTATAACACGACTCTATATAGAGAGCTTGTACTGCTCTCAGAGAATAGATTATCATACTCTAGTAATTTTTAGATTTGGTTCATACAAAAGAATTCTATGTGGTGTGTTCGTTGATCCATCTGTGAATCTTAACATCAAGAATCACAAACCTAAATCAAAGTGTTTTTTACTGTTAACTTCTAAATTTATTATAAAACATCAATGTGTACGAAAGGAATCAGTTAGTCCATCAATTACTGAAAGTATGTAACAATAAAATTATATCTTTAATATAAATTGAACTTACAGACGACATTCGAAAGCAGCTCCTTTAGGGTGTAGTCGACAGAAAAATAGCCACTGGTTTGTACACCATTAACTGAATAAGTCTTACTTTTGAATTCAGAAACGTGACCAATGTCAGTAGCATTTTCAAGTTTGATATCTGGAATGCAGATTCCCTCTCTGTCTTTCGTTAATTGCACATCACACCACAGAATGACATTTGCTAAACTAGTTTGTGCAGCAAGACTATATGCAATATCACTGGAATCAGGATATATCCCAGAAAACCCACCACGTGCTATGACCAATGGTGGACTTCCTGCAAAAAGAACGTGTTGAAGTGAGTTTCAAGACACAAAGTACAGAGCAGAAGTTTTTCCTAAAACTAAACTTAAGATTGCATAAATCATTCAAGTACATGTCAAATGCTATTCAAACAGTGGTTTCTTAATTCATGCGAGGAAGAAGGTTCTAAGATCTAATTATATCTAGACTTGTATCCATCGTTGAAGTCCTCTCCATCATAATAACCAAACAAAAACTTGAATTTCTCGATTCACAAACAATCCATTTCACCAAAAAATATGCTTTGGAAATTAATTTCCCTTTGTTACCTCATACGAACTCGCTAACTTGTTCTCTTTTAATCTCTTTTAATCTCTTTGTATTAAATAATTTATAAGTCAGCTATACAAAAAGTATTAAACATATCAAATTTGCACTTGCTCCAAGCTTTCCAACTTTCCCTTTATCACATATAAGATTCAATAAAACAATCTGTGACCGTGATTTCAGCCACAACATCAAGGCTTTTGCCGTTTCTGCAACCACAATCGAGGTCGCATTGAGACAAATTTTACCAATATGATTGCAACCACAGTTCAAAAACCTTGACTGCATGCAAAAACAGCCTTACCAATTTCTGATAACAAGTCATCTACACCAACTCCGACAACTTGATTCCTAATTCCCACACCAAAATTCTCACTTCCCTGCTCTAATTCTAAAATCATCAAATACAACTACACAATTTTCTAAGCACCAGAACACAGTACACCACAGCATCTGAACCCTCAGCCTTATTTGCTTCCATTTTCACCAACAAAGTTTCAATTAAAGTCCACAAGCAACAAATGCACAGTTAATTTTGGAATTAACACGAACTCGACAATGAAGAACAAAGGCACGTTCAAGCAAGTTAAGGTAAGCTTCGAAAAATTCCACTGATTTCAAATTTTTTATGCATTTTCACAGAAACACATGCAGAAGCAAAGAAAGGGAAAGAAGAGTGAAAGGAGAGACGAACCGGAGAGAGTGTTCCAAGAGGTGGTGTTGGATCCTTGAGCAGACACCAAAGGCAGCACCGAATGAAAAAGAAGAAGATAACGCAGGAGAGAGAGTAAACGGAGAAGAGCGCGTGAGTTCCACATTCCGGCAAAGTTCCGACTATACCAGCAGGAGAAAAAGTGGAGTGATTTGTTCAGCTTAACGTGATTAATATGCACTCTTATATACAGCAACAAACAGAGAAGTGTTTCATTCACTAAGTGGGACTCTATATATTATTGAAAACAATATTTCAATTTTAATGAAATTTCAAACTAAAATATTATTTAAATCTTTATGTTAAGTTAATACATTATTAACACTATAGTCATACTAATTAAGAATAATATTTCAAAAATTTAATTTTATTCTATAAATAAGTTGATCACATCTAACTTAATATAATATTTAATATATTTCAACTTTCAAATATAAAAAATTAACTTCACCCTGAAAATTAAAGACTGTGAATTGAGGTCGTGTCAAAACTTTCCCATCACTTAAAAAATATATTTTAAAATTGAATTTTAATTGATTGATAATATAAAAGTTATATATTTTACAAAGAAATATATATATATATATATATATAAAGAAATAAATAAATAAATAAATAAAATATTAAAATATGTTTACAACAGTTCATTTTATGAAGTCTGATTACTCAGAATGCAATATATTGTATGGTTTGTTTTTCCCTTAAATTTTTAGTGGTTTGAGAAAACTGATATGAACTATTAATTATTACAACTTGCATAACGTGTAAACTGAACATAATATATATACATTTATTTATTTATTAAAAGTAGTATTTTTTAAATTATAACATGCAGCAATATTTATTTCTAAAAAGAATTGTTGTAAATAAAAATTAATTTGTTTGCTCGTGCATGTTTTGGTGCATGTGCGTTAGAAAAGTTTATATAATTTTAGAATAAGTATAATTTTATAGAAATAACAATTCATTTATAATGTAGAGATTAATAATTACTAAATTTATTCCTCTAATATTTAATCGTCATTTTAAAGAAAAAAGTATTAAATTTATTATTTAGTATTCAATTAATATATTAAGATTATGCAAGATTTTATAGAAATAATATACACTAATAAGACTTATAACTTAACAATGAATTTAAAGAAAAAATATATTTAATGATAAAAATCACTTTAGCTTATATTAGAGTATTTCCAGTGAAAAAATCTTATTTTAAAAGCTTGCATTGTTTTTTTGAGGTTCCTTCCCACTATGATATAATATAAGATGTCATGGTATTTATTCCAATTTCTTAAATAACTTTTTGAAGGTTTCGAGAGAAATTTTAAAATATGAATTTTTTTTGTCATTTTGTTTCAAAAGTGGAGATCTTATCTCTCTTTTTAATACAAAATCTGGTAAATAATGGATGTTATATTTAAGATATTTATTAAATATAATATCCAACAACACTAAAATGTGTTCTTAATTGAAGTTTATATATAAAATATAAATATTATTTTAGACTTTGAAATTTAATATAAATCTATTGGTTAACATATTTTAGGACTAAACTTTATATTTTGTGATTTTTTTTTTCAAAACTTTTAATTTTAAAAATTTTATAATTCTAAATGTAAAATTATATATAATCATTTCATTTCAAACCTTGACATTATTAATTGCTTTCAAATTTTTATTTCTCAATTTCATCGATCTATTTTATTATTTGATTTTCAAAATTATTTGGGTGTTCAATAATTTGCTAATATTATATTTGTTAAAGTAAAAGATTAATTTTCTTCTACATGTTGCAAGACATTAGAATATAGGGCTTATAGGTTCATTTTTAGTAAATCATGAGATTTTATTTAAATTGAACCTTATATTTCATCACTCACAAAAGACATTTTCATTCTTTCTTAAAGATATTTTAACTTCATTTTAAGAAGTTTTATTTGTAATAGCTATAGTTTATATATATATATATATATATATATATATTATGTAAATCTTGAATATTTTATTTCAATAAAATATTAATGAATTGTTAAAAAAAAGATTTATGATATACTTCCATTTTAAATTACATTAATGATTTCCATTTTAAATGACATAAATAATTAAAGGAATGATTGTGAAAGTTGTACACACAAATGAAATAAATGCAATTCAGGTAATAAATTTAGAGTGATATGTAAATGTTTTAGAAAAAGTTGGAATTTAAAATCACCTCAAAACTTGACTTAATTATTATTCATTAAGAACTAATCTCTAACTCACTAGATTCATAATAGAAAAAAAAAATATTATCAGTTGTAAGAAGTTTACCACAAGTATTGCATTTTTTAATCCTATAAAAAAAATTTTTGTTCATGTTAGAATATTTTTAATAGGGTTTTTGACCAGGGTTATTTTTTTTTGTTTTTACTAAAATGGGGTCCGTTGAAAAAAAATTACAAATTTAGGCAAGTCGTGCCAATTCGGCACGACTTCATATGCACAAATCGTCCCAATTAGACACGACTTCGCCCATGTCATACTGAAGTCGTGCCAACTTGACACGACTTCTGCTTTGTCATACTGAAGTCGTGCCAACTTGGTACGACTTCTGCCACGTCATAATTTTAATTTTTTTTAATTTTATTGTTTATATATTGGGTAGTAAGTTATATAATATTAAAAATTAATTTGATACATACCGTAACAAATAAGTCAAATCACAAATAATTTTAAAAAAAATTATATATATTTTAAATAAGTCAAATAATATAAATAATTTGACTAATGTAGCAAATCACAAATAACAAAATTATAAACAAATCATAAATTATGATTTTTTTTTTGTCCGAACTAATAATTATTTTTATCACAAATCAAATAATACATTTTTCGTAAACCTGTTTATTCTTTTAAATGCCATTTATATTAAAATATAAAAAGGTATAAGTACTATAATTATTTTCAAATGATTAAATAACTGTAAATACTTTTATTTATATATTATATATATATATATATATACTATGAATAATTTAAATAATATAAATAATTGCATTTATGTAACAAATCTCAAATAACAAAATTCGCAAATTATTCATGCTTTCAAACATATAATAATTCATTCATGATACTGTAATATCTTTAAACAAATCCAAATAAAATAATTTATTTTTATTATTTTGTTATTTATGATTTGACTTATTTGCTACATTATGTATCAAATTAATTTTTAACATTACATAACTTACTACCCAATATATAAACAATAAAATTAATATATATATATATATATATATATATATATATATATGACGTGGCAGAAGTCGTGTCAAGTTGACACGACTTCAGTATGACAAGGCAGAAATCGTGTCAAGTTGGCACGACTTCACTATGACATGGCAGAAGTCGTGCCTAATTGAGACGATTTGTGCATATGAAGTCGTGCCGAATTGGCACGACTTGCCTAAATTTGTAATTTTTTTTTAAATGAACCCCATTTTGATAAAAACCAAATAAAATAACCCCATAATGGTAAAAAAAAAAAACCTTTTTAATTATATTGATTTGAGTGTATTTAATTTTAAGAAAATATTTAATTATATTATATGATGTATTTTTAAGAACATAAAAGTTTGTTGTAATATTAGAAAAAATCCATCTGTTATTTACTGTATTTAAATTTTCTATTAGTTATATTGTATTAATTTTTTAAAGCAATAATATATTGACACTCAATATTCACTATTTCCCTTCTTCTTCTTATTCCTTCTCTACAATTACAGATGTTTCAATTTTTTTAATTACTACAATAGGTTCTCAAATGATTGTTTGAATGTAAAAAAATCTTATTTGTTTTTGCTGTATTACTATTTTTAGGAAATTAAATAGTTTGTAAACTATTTTTTTTAATATAAATTATTATTACTATAATTTTTTTATTCGTGTTTCTCTAAAATTAAATTGTTATCGTGTTAAAATATTATCATTATTATTATTAAAGAGAAAATTTATTACTGTTTGTGGTTATTTCTTGTATATAAATTTTAAACTATATGATTTATAAATAACAATGTTTTGGAGAAATTATATAAATAAAATTTTGGGGAAATTAGTTAAAATAAATAAGTAAAAAATAAAATAGAATGTTTAGTTGTACGGTGAAATTAGTTAACATATCACTTTTTTTTAAAAAAAAAACTACTTACTATTTTTAATAATAAAGCATTAAATAAAAATATATAGTTAAAACATAAATTAAATTATTGAATAAAAATAGTTGTGGAGTGATCTTATACACTAATAGGTCCTCAAACATATAAGAACCCAAGTAAAAGTAAATGAGAAATAAATTAAAAAAATATTTTAAAATTTGTGTAATTTAATTGTTTGATAACTATAAAAAAAAGATTAATAGGAATAGGTGAAAAAAATAAAAGAGTGAGTGAAACCAATTTATTATCTCCCTGTCTCTCCTCTCTACTAAACTAAGTAAACCCTAAACTCTAAAAGTTGTACCTACTGCTTTGGTTACGGTTTGGAGGTTGTTGGAAAACAATTTAGCCACTAAGACTAATTTGCAAAGGCGCGGGATCATTACTGCAAGCTCCACATGTAGTCTTTGTGGGATCGAGTAGGAGACTAACACCCATTTATTCTTTGAATGCAGATTTGTTTGGTTATTCTGGAACCATTGTAGTGCATGGTTAGGCGTGTTGAGCGTGTTTCACAACGTTTCATTGCTAAATTTTTTTCAGTTTATTGGTGGATGAGGTTTGAGAAGTTGTTTGGATCGCAGTAGTCAATGAGGTTTGAAAGCATAGAAACAAGATTATTTTTAACGGGGTAGTGTTATGGAAGCTTTTGTTTTGGTTTAATTAAAGGCTTGATCATGGGTTACATCCAAATCACAGTTTGCGAATTTTTCCTTTTCTAGTTGGTGCATTGATCTGTTGGTTTGTATGAGGATGATCTCATTACGTATTCATTCAAGCTGTTTGAATGTTTTCCCTTGATGTCTTCCACTGGGTTAGTTAGGAAAGTTCTGTTTTGGCAGACTTTGAAGTTAGTCTTGTGATGAAAATGATGGATGAGTTCTTGTATGAGGGTTGAATCACCCCTAAAGTGATTCATATTTATTTATTGTTTATTATCGATAAAAAAAAAACATATGTTTGGTTTGGTAACATAATTTATCTAAATTATAAATGGAATTAGAAGCTGAAATTTTGATAATATTATTTCATGTGTATTCGAGAAAGACAATTTTTTTTTTATAACTTTTAACTTATTTAAATAAATTAGTCATATTAACTTTTCAAAATAATCTACCATGAAAATTATATTTTACCATCAATATTCTATTTTTTCCAACAAAACAAATAATTTTAAAATTGATAAATTGTACTGTCATGTTAAATTGAAGAAGTGTTTATTAAACTGAAATCGTACTTAATTATAACGAAACGACTTCAGTTATATTAATTTTAATAATTTTATTTATCTATTTCAAAAAATATCAAATAAAATTATATTATTTAGGGAAGAAAAACTTAATTATTAATATATTTTAATTATTTATTTATTTATTTTATTTTTAAGAAAATATGTATTTTTATTAAAAACATAACTATTTAAAATTGCAATGAAATATAAAATCTTACAAAATTATTACTCGAAATTTATAACTTTTAGATTAGAAAATTTAAAATGTAAAAGTATAATTATTAAAAATATGACCTAATATTAATATTCAATTCAATAACTATTTATATTCTTATTTATCTTGAACAACTCTGTTCCACCAAACACTTTTAATTTAAATTGTTCAACTTTAAGCTGATTTTGGCAAAGGACAAAGTAAGTACATATCTTACAATAGAAGATAAAAATAGCTCATCTAGAAAATACTTCATGTACAAAATATGTACATGTAATAGTTACTACTACACCAGAAAGAGAATGGAGAATGGGAATAATACTTTACTTATCATACCAGAAACAGTTATCAACAGCAGCAAAACCTTATCACACAATATTTCTTCTGAGATGGAAATAGTTTACTGGTACAAGTAAGAAATCAAGATTTATGAAGCAGTGTTGAAGCCTAAAGCTTGATTCTACCTAACCCAGAAAAAGAAAAGTGAAAATAGAGGGTTACAGCTAGAATAACCAAGCCTGCACCACTCAAATTAGAAGAGAGGCTACAAGGACTGTGAGAGAGGACATGAAGAAGCAGACAGCAACCTTAGCCTGTGCATTTTGTGGTGGTTGTGCTCCTGGTGCAGCTCCATCAATGGAGTTAGATGGGGCTATTTTAGAAAAAGGAGCCAAAGGGGGTTCTGTAACATCAGCTTCGGTCAGGGAAGGGGCTGGAGCCATAGCTGGTGGTAAGGAAGATTTGTCTACGAGTTGAAAAAGCCCACCTATTTCAACTGGTCTCATGTAAGGAGGAGTGCTGTCACCCAAATTTAAGCATCTGTTCCCTGCAGTAGGTTCATGAAAATCATATAATCACTAATCAGATATGAGATTTAATTGTATATCTAAATTTGAAAGTAGGGGAACACATAAAAGAGAGATTTTGTAGATCTAAATTTGAAAGCAGGGAAACACATGATATTAAGTTTAATTCAATTTTCTAAAACAAGTATATAAATTGAACTTCATACTAACTTATATATTACAAAATAACTTATATATTACAAAATGTTTTTATCTCCGGTCCATAAAAGATCTTTAATACATCTACTCATGCCGAAAATTTTATATTATATACAGTTTGATACGGACCCAATAGTAAGTTGGCTGATATGATTAACATACTCTCGTTAAAATAAACTCTAAATAATTTTGATATTATATTAAGAATTAAACTTTAAATTTAACTTTAACTTTGTAAAATTGACTTATTGTTAATTTTTAACTGTGAGACTTTTTCATGAATGGTTTTCATTAGGGATTGAAACCCTGACCACGTACTTTAACAAACATGTAACATTGTGTTGGCAGTAATCAACTGTTTGTTATATGGTTATTATGTAGGATAATTGACTACATCAAATATGGAAGAGGATTGGAAGTAAAAGGTGCTTCAAAGCCTAAAGTGATTTAACAGTAAGTATGGAAACCAAATAGTGCCAAAATTGCATCTTTAGTGAATTACAAGAACAATAAATAAAAGGTTTTGTATGCACTTACTTCTGTATCTATTGGCTGTTTGAGGGAAGCCTGTGATGACACCATCAATTCCAGCATCCTGAACAAATGTGTTGATCTGCACAGTTGCATCTGACAAGAAATCCCATGCCTGAGATACAAACTCATTGTGGAATGTTTGTACATAAACAGAGAGATTAACAGATTTGAACTTTGAGACAGTTTTTGTAGAGCCAGTCACGAAGAACAAAGCATTTCTCGGGTACACAGAGTCCCTTACGACAACTACAGAATGAGCAAATGTTTTGATATCCGAAAGAGCTGAATCAACTATATCACTAACTATCTCTGGAATCGAGTAGACAAGTTCATACTTTGTTTTCTCCTTGAATTTCAGTAGTACAGAACTATCACTGGACTGAATCATGACGTTTGGAGTCCCTGTTTTGTCATAACCTGCTTTGCTCAAAGTATCACTCACTGCATCAATCACGCTTAAGTTTTGTTCCCTTGCAAGATAAGGTGCTTTCTGACAACAGTAGAAACCAACATAATTACAAAACAAAATACTCAAGTTTCAACTTTTTATATAAAATTTCCTTTTTCTATAATTATAATTAATGCAATACACTACTTAATATACACTTTTTTTTATATATTTTATAATGCAATACAATTTTTTTAAGAAATTACTAATTCTAAAAGATATATTGTTAATGTTTTTCATTAATCACACTTTAAGATATAAATTGTATATTACTATACATAGATTTTATGTAAAAATAATATTAATATTACTATTACTATATTTTGATATTACATATAAAATATTAATATTGATATGCATTTATACAATATATAAATATAATTATATTAAAATAATAATGATTTTATAATAAATTAATATTTATAATATTAATATTTCAATGTACATATTTAAATATTATACATTATATATTTATTAATTTATTTATATACACGCGGAGACATATACTTGGCCGTTTGTATATTAGCATTTTTATTGTATTAAGAAAAATATAATTTGTGAAAATTATTTTAAGAAAATATATCTAGTAGTTATTTTAAGAAAAAAAAGCTATTTAATTAGTTTTAAACAAATGTATATATTTTAGCAAATAGAAAGATTGTTTTTATTTATTAAAGAATATAATCATCTGATTAAAAATAACACAAAAGTTAATTAAATAAAAAAATTATCTTTTATAATATATATACATAGAGAGATGAATTTTCCTTTATCAATTTTATTCTTATATTAATATTTATTTTATTATTTTATCTTGGATATTTCAGCTATTCTATTGTTTTTTTATAAGTATTTAATAAATAACTAATTATTCTTATAATTAATAAGAAACTATTTTTTAAATTAATATTCTATCAAAAGTAATTATTAATTTTAAATTTTAAATTTTAAATGTGGAGCAGTTTATTAAATGTTTTGTATGACGTGAAGAAGTCTTTTTTTTCCATATTTTCATCTCTCTTAAAAATCATAGTTGTTATTCTTTCTTATCATTTGGTTCTTATAATTTTTTTGCAAAAAAATATGAATGAATGGCAGCAACAGTTTCTTCACCGATGACTCAATCTGTGACTGTGACCTCTGTCAACAGCATTTGGTGGACGACCATCTTCGAATGCCTCGCATGGGCGATCTGGATGGAGATGTGAACGAGGAGCAAAACAACTTATTCTTCTTCACTTCAATTACATCCTTCTTCACATATCACCTATTTTTCTCATCACAAATATGACATTGAAGCTTCTCCAAATTTACCCAATAAAATTTTGAGTCTATGATTTCTAACGCGAGACAGTGAAGAAGTTTGTTGCATAACTATTACAGAAGATTGAGTCTTCGTACCTTAGATTTGCAATGGTAGCTTGTTGTTTATCCTGTCTTTCGTAACCAGACTTTTAAAGTCATTGTTTTGGGGCAGTGCTCACACGCTCTTCTTGACAGGTTCGCTTTTTATTCCTCTTTATCAAATTGATCATTCTTTCATTTTCTTTTATTTTTTCGTTCCATTAAATTGAGAATTATAAATAAATATAAAATATTGACTCGTTTTTTTTTTCCAGATTGATAATAGTAGATTGATAAGGCAACGTAGTGGAGATCACCAGGTATTCATAATGTCCTGAATGTGTTCTAAAAGCTGTCTTCCACACATCTTTGAGATTCATCCGAACTTCATTATATCCTGCACATAAATCAATTTTCGAAAAAATAGTAGATCCTGCTAATTCGTCCAGTAAATCATCAACTAATGGAATGGGTAATTTGTTCTTGACGGTGCCCTTATTCAAATCTCTATAATAAACATAGTCTCCATGAGCCATCTTTTTTGTTCACTTGAACCACGAGGCTGGCTTAAGGGTTGCTGCTTTCCTGAATCATTCCTGATTGCAAATATTCATGTATAAGTTGGTCAATAATATCTTTTTGGTTTTTTGCATACGTGTAAGACCTTTTGTTGACGGGATTAACTCCCTAAATCAATGGAATATGATGATCATGGCCTGGTCGAAAAGGTGGTAATTGTTGCGGTTCTTAAAAAACATATGCAAATTCTTGTAATAGATTCGCGATCTCAGTTGGAATCTCCTTTTGTGCAACATGTGTAGTCAAGGAATGCAACAACATCTCCTCCTCTGCACCAATGTGCATCATAGATAAATGCACACCTTCAATAAAAGCTTTACTCAAATGTTGCTTGTGTGCAGGTTTGATCTTGGGGGCCATTGAGCCACGTAGAAGATGTCGCCTTTTCGAAATTCCATAAATTATCGCCCAATGTTATGAGCACTTCAATTCCCATCACTTAATTGCAACACCCCAAAGGAAGGAGGAGCATATGAACAGTAAAAGTTGTGTGCTGAATTAGACTCAAAATATTCGTTAGGATAGATTCGAAATGACTTTGATATCATGTCAAGAAGTGGATTTTAAGCCTAACTCAATCCCATAAAATCAACTCATAAAGTGAGGTTTGCACCCACTTATATACAACGAAATGTCCTCATCTCTAGTCGATGTGGGATCTCCAACATTGACTGGGATTTGTGGCTCCTTTTTTGCAATAATTTAGTCGCATCACAAGGAGGACTATCATGTGAGTCATCTTCTTCCTCCATCTCCATGACGTGAAGCTGTAATTTCTTGTGTACCCTACTGTGCTCCATTGAGTAGGATTTCTCACATGGAAGAGGTTCGTTGCATTATGAAAAAACAACTATTACGGAAGATTAAGTCTTCGTAACTTGGATTTACAACCAGAAGTCAATTCTTGGGGACTGTTCTCACATTCTCTTCTTGACAAATTCGTTTTTTATTCTTCTTTTTATCAAATTGATCATTATTTCTTAAGCAGGGCAAACTTTTCTGGTTCAAGGACTCCACTGTTTCACGCGCCTCTCGACCACGCGGCGTCGTCTCCGTCGCCAAGTGCCGAAGACATCCTCAACAAGTCGGACGCATTTGAACTTTCCACGTGCTCCGACACCATGTACTTCATTGCCAATTCCGAGAAGGAGAAGGAGGACTGGATCAACTCCATTGGTTACTCCATCGTCCAGAACTCCAGATCCGATTCCGAGATCGTCATTATGCTAACAACTCTGTCAAGCGCTGATCACATGCTCTGCAATCCACTTTCCTCTTTCGGCGAATTCTCCTTTTTCTTTTGCTGTTTTACTGTGTTTGTATATATTATAATGATTATTATTACATTAATCGCCGATCGTGCTCGTTTTTGCGATGAAACTCTGTTTATGTACCTAACTGCCACCAAATTGTAATGTTTTTGGGTTTCGTGGATTGGTCCAATCTTTTCAATGTAATAGTACAAGGAAAAATTATAACAAGTTATGTATTAGAGAAATCATCCGTTCATAATTCAATCAGAATTTGGGAAATAGCAGAAAGTAAAGGAAATTTGTTTATTGTCCTCTTCCAACTCTGGATCAATGGAAACCCAAGGTTCAGGAAAGCAAGAATGGTGTCAAAAGGAAGCTTTCCCAGAAATTGGAGAAGGAAAACAAACATTTCTTGCGTGACAGTCGATCAATGTTTGATCATTGTAAGTATTGCAAAACATATTAGAGATAGCATTTCAATCAACAAAATTATCAACACAAACTCGAAATTGTACCCTAATTTTCATGGCATGCTAAATACAATTTTAAAATTTAACTGGTTTATTAGTTTAGTATTGATATTGTTTTATCTGAAGAAATATTGTTCTTCCGTAATAAGGATTACTACATGCCTATAACAACTAAACAATTCATAGTTTAATTTAATGCCTTGGCACATCTAGTTCTAGTTCTATAATTTTCTATTCATTTTTCTCAAAGTTCATTAGAACATTCAGAAGTAATTACCTAATGCTGCCTATAATTGTTTGACTCTCTCCTAACTGTTATCTTAGTTTTTACAAGGATGATATTAATGCCTCTCACGGATCATGACAAATGATTTTTTATGGTTTACCATATGGCTTACACAGTTAACTGTGCATTACTGCATTTCACCAAAGATATTGCATGTTCACATATTTACAGCGAATGAAACGAATTAAAGACTCTGAATTACTGAAATAATGGCATGCACAGAACTCACCTCAATGATGATCACAACACCTAATAGGGAAGTATGACCTTGTGTGAAGTTCAAGAACTCTGACAATGTTAACAATGATACTTTCTCGTTGAATTTTGGGTTTCTATACAAATTGAATTCGCTAAACAGGTTCAACATTGAGACTGCAAGCAAAAGGAAGAAACGAAAAATACTGCCGTCAAATATTTGCTTTTACATTTTTGTATATTGATAGGTAAAATATATTCATACAAAAGAAAAAGCCACTGAGGGAAAAATAAATAAATAAAAAATCATGACATTAGTCTTTCAAGCAGTTACAAATAACTTGAGATTTGTCAGAGCAGGGATCAATGCACCTCTTTGAGGTCCATATCCAACCTTAAATCATATATTTTACACATAAGAACACCAAAACAATTATGATCAGTGTTTTCGAATTACTTTTTCAGTATTTAAATTGATCCTACGAACACTAATTCAACGGGGAGGAAATCCCTCTAGATTGGATGTGTCCCAAATGATAGGAGATACTTGAACTCAATGGCTTAAGGTCAAAATCATAACAATAATTAAAATTGGTTATCGTGTGAAGAGAAGGTCAAAATTCATTTTGTCCCAATTATTCCTAACAGGTGATTTGCTTGTGTTTTGTATTTATATCTCATTAGACATGAAATTTCACTTAATTGAGGTATATAACATTCAATGTTTGATAAGTGTCTTATATAAATAATTGTGTGTGTTGTGTATTTATATCTCATTAGACATGAACTTTCACTTAATTGAGGTATATAACATTTAGTGTTTGATAAGTCTATTATATAAATAATCGGAATGAAGAGTAAAGGACCATTTGACTTACGACTCAAGCTTTTTATATCATTCCATGCCAAGTCGAATGCAAATATTCCATCACCAGCTTGGATCTCTGGAATAGATTTGCTTAGGTTGCTGAAACTTGATTTAGCAACATTTGTGCTCTTAATAAGATCAATAGAGTTAAAGCAAAATGGTATTCCATCCTTTGACATTTGAACAGGACAGTCAAGAATATCCACACCATCTAAAATAGCCTTTTTATATGCTAAGTCGGTACAAGGAGGATAATCTCCACTTGCTCCATATTTTGAGATGACCAAAGTGTTAACTAAGCATGAATAGAATGAATGTATCTGGTTAACAATGATGCAATTTTCAATTTACACTAGCGTAGAAGTGTTACGCATCAAACAAGCAGGGATAAAGCAACGATATTAACACACCTTTTTTTGGAGCATTGAGGCCCATGTGCACAAAGCAGTCTGCATAAAAAGAACAAAAATCAATAGTCATTTAAAGGGGGAAACTTTATACTCATGTATATACGCATTCTGAACTTAGTCAGGTTAGAATTGTTTAGTTTTGTAGAATCCACATGCAACTAAAATCAAGTACAGAAGTGCACACTAGTTACAGAAGAAGCATAAGCATAGTAAATTGATACATAAAATTTCAGCTTGGAAAAGTAATATAAAGGAAAAATATTTATATTTGGGTTAATGCAATTAGGAAAATAAACACCATGTTTTGTACATGGTCGCCGAAAGTATATAGTTGGAATTTGCCTAAAGAAGAAGCCTAGTCTAAACTGGACATGGCTTAAAAGTTAGCATAAAAAGAGAGTTGGTAATGGTCGCCTAAGAGATTTTGAGTAAGATTTTGGGCATACAATATCCTATATGTGTGATGGTCAATATAAGTTCCGCCAGTTACATTTCTTTGATCAAGAATTCTATGATATAACTTTCTGAGTCGCAACCCCGTGGAAAGGTTATCTACCCGTTACCTAGATTTAAAATAAAAATAAAGTAGCTTACAAATCAATAAGTTAGAATGTTGATCCCAAAATTTTACAATCATACAAAATCAAAGACTTTAAAAATTAACATAGTAAAATTGCATAAACTCATTTAGGGTGATTCATCAAAATGTTATGCACACAAGCCTAGTACTAATAGTAGTAACAGGATCATAGGTGCATTAACTTCTTCCTAATGAAAAAATAAAATCTCAGTAGAAGAAATGGTAATAACAGACAAGATTTAATCAGTTTGTATGCATTATATACACGGAAGGCCATCCTAACAAAAAATGAGTAAGACATAACATACCTATAGCTGCAGATGACGTTAGGGGGAAGTCAGACAACACACCATCAACAGAAAAGTTTCCATTCTCAATGAAACTCAGGTGCTCGAAAAAAGGGTCATAGCTATAATTATAGCTGATTGGAATATCATTTTGAAAAGTTGAAGCAAAGACTTCTAGCCCCACTTTGTGCGCATCGGAGACCAAAGATGTATGTGGTTGTAGATAGTGACTTGTTGGATCCACAGGCCATATGTAATCTTTGGGAACAAGAATTCCTGAAGCAAATGTCTTGATAAATGTTAGATTTTGTAATAGTGAACCATAAGTCTGTTTGGTTGATGGATCTACTTCCTCTTTTCCCAGAAACCTGAAGACCAGTTTTGTTATTTTTGGATTGATGTCTGTTTTTATACTTTTGAGGAAACCAGCTTCAGGTGATGAGATGTAACTGACATTTACTGTTGTGTAAACAAAACGTATGAAATTTTTCATACTCAAATTGTGTTGAGTGTAGAATGCATCATGCTGCAAAAAGATTGAAAAAAAAACGTTTAGTTTTGTGTAGAACTAGAATACTACGTGAATGGAAATGCATTATACCTGTATGTTCAACCACAATCCTTGCGGGAATGTTGTTTTAACCACATCTTTCACCGTAAGAATTTCGAATACTCCACCTAAGGTTGGTCGAGAATAATCTCCCTGAACCACTGTCAAGTAACCAAAATAGTCAACAATTAATATATATATATATATATATATATATATTTGTACGTATGTATTTCATTTAATACATGAATAAATGTCAGACATTACGAATCATTAATGTAAAATTTACACATGCTTCAAAATCAATGACCTACCTGAAAGTTGTTTTGGAGAACAAGATTAAAGATTTCAATTCATTTATAAAGATTGAGAAAGAGATTTTGGCATGAATCTATCAAAAGATTAGTTGTTTTTCTATTATCATCACAATCCATATCCCATGCTCATTGTAATAATCAAATAGGAGTACGTAAATAACTTGTACAATCCAGGATCTAGAATCGCGAATCTCATCTCCAACTACGACATACATCTTAGTTAAATAAATCTTATTATGGGGACATGTGTCTTTCCTAAATAATTAAGTATGATTAAGCATATATATTATACTTAAATTCACTCTAAAATCATAAATAGGACCCAATTGAGCCTTCAGTAAGGCTTTGTATAGGTATAAGCCCATTAAAACATTAAAACTAGTGTAAATAGGGAGGTACCTTAGGTAAAAATATTTTTAAATGATTCATTATCATTGTCTACTTTTGAACATCAAGATTATATTGACTTGATAGAAAACCAGACCGAGACTTATAATTGAGACCAAACTAGACTAAGACCAAGATATAGACACAAATTGAGGCACAAAGTAGCATGAAGACTAGGAATAAATGAGCAGTAGGACCAGAAAAAACTCCTTAGCAAACTATATGTTGACCACGCAAAACATGATAGATGACATATGCCAACACAAGGAACCTCAGGATAACCCGATTGATCATATTGAAATGATGGAGTTACGAAGAGAAATAGAAACACTCAAGAGAAAGAATGTGGAAGAAATTGATGCCCTTTGATCCAAAAACACAAGAATGAGATAGAAGGTGGAAGACCACACCTCTGCAGGTCGACACCGAAAACAAAGACTCAATTGGCTCCAATGTACCAACTGTCCAAAAAATGCAAGAGTTTGATTTTGAACAAGGTGTTTTGATGTTTCTAAATCCGCTTTGAAGACTTGAAGAATCTGTTGTTGTGTGTGTGTGTTATTTAGTAGATTTTGAGTTGTAAATTTACATCTAGTATTGATCCAAGTTCACTTGATTTTTAATCTCTTTTGAAAGAAGTGTTTTCTAAAATCCGTGTTAATTTTAGTCAGTTGTTTCATGCTTTTAATAAGTTGAAACAGCTTTTGTTCAAAGTCTGGTGACTACAACAATTTTTTCATCTAGTTGATTTATCATGACAACCGATTGAATTGCACTTAGTGTTTTTCAAAGAATTTGAAAAAGCTTTGTTTTATGTGTTGTCCTTAACAGAAAAAAAATCAATCAGTTTGTTTTAAAATCAATCAACTATTTTTTAAACAAAATTTTGTTATGAATTTCAAACTGATTTTAAATGATTTTAACTGATTTCAATTAATGATCAAACGATTTTAACATCTTTATAAAGTCTATATAAAGATTTTTTTTTATCAATTGAAAAAAAAATTATAAAACAAGTTTTCAATAGAAGATCAAGAGCTTTTGGATCATTGCTTGCGTGGGTTTTCTATTCTTGTGTTCTACTGCTTTGTGAAGTCCAAGTGTACTTTTACTCTTTCTTTTATGTTGTATTGTGTGTGAAATCATTTCAGATAGGGTTTCTATAAACGGTGGTATTGCTAAGAAGTGTTATGTGTTCTTAAGGGGTTTAAGATCAACATTTTTTGTGTGTTTTGTAATCTAGTTTTGATTGCATAGTGAATTATCGGTGGTTAGCTGAGGACTGGATGTAGCTCTTGGTTAAGAGTGAACCAGTATAAATCTCTCTATATGAATCTCTTTTTGCCTACTTTCATATACTACTTTAAATTATGTTCTTTATTTTTTGTTGCATTAAACTGTCAGTTGTTTCGATAAAACAACTGGTTGATTTTTCATAAAGAACTATTAATCTGATAATTAATTCCAGTTGAACAGAAAAATCAATTGATTGATTTTACAAATCTTTTCACTCTACTTCCATTCTTTGCGAAAATCTTGTGAAAACAATCACCCCTTCTCTTGTTTTGGACATACATTCTAATAGTTGTCAGTTTTCAGAATGCTCAATCCCAACCACCGGTCTCTATGTTGCTTTCCGTGCCTCTATTCGTTGACACCCCTTCATGGAAGGTATAATAGAAACTCCCTCCCATCAAATTGGAAGAGCCTAGATGGTCCACAAGGTCAACTATTTATAGATGTAACAAGGCATGAAGCAAATAGAACGTCACATCTATCCCAACTGTCTTATCATTTCATCACAATGACTACAACCTTAAGACCATTCACATTCATAACATGTGCTCTCTCTGATCACCCTAAACCTTATATACTCTTTGAAACACTTCGCTCTCCTTAAACCTGGGTGACAAGTATACCACTTGAGACAAATAGTATCTCGACAAAAAATAATAAAAATTCTTGCAATGGCTCTTGTAGTAAATCCACTTGATTCTAGGGGGCTAATGTACTATCTAATACAAAAATAAAACATCTCAATCAACTAAAAACAATTGAATTCATCTCCAACTATTGACATACATTTCAGTTAAATAATCATATCCCTAACAGGTTCAACTGACACGTGCCTAACTAAGTATAATATAAGTAGATGATTATCCCTAAACATGTTCTAAAACTGCAATTAGAATTCACTTAGAATTCACTTAGCCCGTCAGCAAAGTTTCATATAAGTATAAGCTCATTAAAATTAAAACTAATATAAAAAAGGGTCATATTGTGTAAGAATAAAAAGCATCATTAAGATGAGTTGAACTTACAGAAGACATTGGAACGTAGCTCCTTTAGGGTGTAGTCCGCAGAAAAATAGCCATCGGTTTGTACACCATTAACTTGGTAAGACTTACTTTTATATTTATTATTTTGAGCAATATCAGTGGCATTTTCAAGCTTCACGTTTGGGACGCAGATCCCCTGCGAATCTTTCGTTAATTGCACGTCACACCATACTATCACATTTTTTAAACTAGCTGTTACACCAAAAATATAAGCACTTTCACTCGAATCAGGAAATATCCCTGAAAAACCACCACGTGCTATCACCAACGGTGGATTTCCTGCACCAAAAACAACTCCTCCAAGTTAGCTTCAACACACACTACACATCACAATTTATTATCAGAGCGAACATCTATTACACAAGTTTCAAGGATTATTGAACCCATTAGGGGGAAGTTATTGGAAAAAACATGTATAACAACTACAAGATATATAGGTCATGAAAGTTTGAAATGAATTTATCCAATTTACATTTTATAGAATTTTTTTAGGAGAAACTTCTTTGAGTAACACAATTGCTATCAAAGGTTTCGAGTTGTTTCAGACCTTAATGTTAGCTTATTCAATAATAGATGTAGGAATTTTTTGTGGAGGATTAAAAAAATTACAAGTATTTTGAATTGCAAGATTCTATCTTTCCTTTTACATATTTAAGAATAGCAGTAGGGGTTATTCCTAAAAAAGAAGCTATATGGAACTCGATTGTTGAGAAAAAGAAATTAACACTAGATGCATATGGAGCTTAAAGTGGTTAGGAGTTGGTTGATAACCACACAGGAATGTTGACAAATGTTCAAAATGACTAGGCATGGTAGTGATGAGTAGAATGGGAAAAATATAAATAGTGTGGCTTGTACATATGAAATCTTGCATGGAAAGTGTAGGATCATAGTTACAACCAATCTGGTAAGAAATATGGAATATCAAGGCACCCCTGAAAGTTCTTTGTCTCACTTGGAGATATGAAAAAGAGTTTTACGCTATAAGACTATTTGAATTTGTGTTTGAAGGCAAGCAAATACATGATTCATGTTTTATTCACAAAACCATGATAAAATAAAATCCAATTTTTTTCTACACTCATCACCCCTTACAACTCCTAATACTACTATTTTAATATTTTTTACATCATTTAATTATAATTTTTTATTATATTTTTTTATTAAAATGGTCGCATCAAAGGTTATATACATTTTCATATGTTGTTTATGTATAGTTTATGAATAAAATATGGAAAACATGTTATTCTTAGCTAGGATAATAACTTGTTTCCAAACTAAAGTGGTTCTTCATTTTTTTGCAACATATTCAAGGGATGAATTATTATATAAAGAAGGATAAAATGTTATGTAGTATGGTGTACAATCATGCGATCGTATTGAAGAAAAGAAATTGAGTAATGTTTAAGAATTAAGGCTTTGTAATGGACGGACTCATATCAAAGATAAATTTTTCTTTTTGGTCTTGGATGATATTGATGATCAAATCGTTCCAATACCCTTTTATGCAATTGATTGTCAATTTTGGACTCTATTTACCACGAGTATAAAAATATTTTTAATAGTAATTTTTCAACAAACAAATATTTTAAACCTAAGATCTAAATATTTTAAACCTAAGATCTGACATTTAAAATATTTTGAATGAAAAAAGGAAAGATCTCCACCATAGAGAATGAGTTCTTCTACTATAAGAACTACTTTTTTAAATTCTCCCCCATTACAAAAAAAAAATCATTGTAGAACTTGAAAAAATTATTTAAGATCTTAAAGTGAAATTTATCATTAGAGCAAATTTTGAATGAGATCTTGAAAGATATTTTATCCTAAATGGAATATAGTACTAAAGATGTTCTAAGAAGGTATAAAATATACTGGTGGAGTTGTAATGGGGATTTAGTGATTGAGAGATGATGAGAGTGGTGTGGTTTTTTCTAATGAGAGTGATCAAGGATGGGTATTGTAGTGGTAATGTGGGAAAAAAAGGGATGAATAAGTTACTCAATTATGAATACATCAAGAGATGTGGGAGCTTGAACTCGAATTGGTAGAGAAGAGTCTACTCTTAATCTATAAATAATGAAGGACGAATCATGTTAGCACATAGTCGCTTTCGGTTATGATTTTTTCTTAGACATTTTGTTCAATCCAAAAATATATCCAATATAAATTCAATTAATAAAATATGAATTTCAGCTTTAAACGAATCTATAAAGATTAACATAATTATAAATTATATTTAAATATTTGTATTTTTTTCACACCTTTATGTATGAAAAATGATTATAGTGTCACCATCATTTTCACACCTAAACCATGCATGGTAAATAATATGTTCACTCCAACAATTATTCACATGTTTCGTTTTAGTACAGTTCGAAAAGAATTAAATTCTTGATACAAGAACTTTAATGATTAATATAATTGAATATGTGTTTGGTTTAATTTTTAATAATTTTCATGTGTTAAAAAAAATTAATATGTAATTAATTTTAAAGAATCATTAATTATATTATGTTATTTTTTTCTCTAATAAACCCAAACCATGTAACAATTATTAAAGACGAAACATATATTCAATTACCTCAATTATTAACAAATTGAAATAAAATTAATGAAATTAAAATTTTTCTATTAAAACTATAATTCTTTTATTATACTAAAAAAAATATGTTAATATCTATTATACTAAATCAATTATTTACTCAATTAATTCTAATATAAAATAAAATAATAATTAATTATATAAGATATAAGCTTAGTATACAAATGGTTGATGATGACTTAATAGTTTATGTTTATGACTAATATTACTTTAGATTAAGATGGTAAAAATGGGTTGGGTTTGCGAACCCACCATCATTTAAACCGGGCGACTTAGCTTTTTGAATCCGTCAATACATATTAGTCTGGTCTACTTAACCTATTAACTTGGTGGGCTACAAGTGAGGTGGGACGGGCTGACCTGCCAACTCGTCTTTTTTTAGTACTTTTAAAGATGGATCTCATATTTTTTGAATAAAAATTTGTGATCAATTTTTATATAGAATTGAAGTATTATTGATATTTACTTTATTTTGTTAGGTATTAAACTTTTTCATTAAAATTTGGTTTGTTCTTTCTTGTATTTTTATTTTCTAAAAAGTGATATCAACAATTATAACCAAGTAAATATATCTAAAACAAAAAAAATTAAAAAAATATGAAAGTGGTGGGTCAATCCACTAGTCTGTCCTTGACAGGATGAATTACTATTTTTAGTTCGTACAATCTTGATAGGTCAGTCTGTCTCACCCCACTTTTAACAGTCAAATGAGGGGTCAGGACTGGCCTATTTAGTCACCCCATCTTTTCTTGACAATGATGATCTTCAGTAATAAACATACTATACATACTATGTATATATGTATATGTGTATTTATTGAAAAGTGTCCCTAGCCAATTTTGAAAGTTAATTTAAGTAATATAAGACAAGATGAAATTTTTTAAATTTAATTTACTATTAAAAGAATTATATCATTCTCTAATCAAAATTTAAAGTTACATTGCAAAACTTTTTAAACTTATCTAAATCATAACAATTCTTATGATGATGTAAAAAAAATATTTGAAAAATTAAAAGTCATTGGTGAGATTTTAATAATTATATCCAAATCAAGCTTTAAGAAATGGAGTTCTTTGAAGATATTTAGTTATTTCTTTAATGATGTATGTCATCTTATTTATGCTTTATGTTTTAGTGTGTCAGAAGGTATATTAAGTTTTGCTCAATTTCTACTGAAAATAACTTTAAAAAAAATATTAATTATAAAAATCTATTGATGATTTAAATATATATATATATATATATATATAACTAAAAAGAACACTATTTATAACAACAAGTTGATTCTCCCACTCCAAAATACTCACTTCCTCATCCACTCTAATTCTGATATCATCAAATTAACTTATCAATATAATTTTCAAGGCACAAGAAGACGGTACAATACAGTATATCAATCCTCAGCCTCATTTATCACCCTTTTCACCAACACACTTCAATTAAAATTCGTATCTAATAATTGCACGGATAATATTCCTAATAACAACTTAGAATTAACACGAACTCCACGGAGAAGAACCAAAGGAACGTTAAATCAAGCTAAGGTAAATTTGAATTGATCTCAGATCACTCTTCTTTTCATTATACGGGAGATAAATATATTCAACTGAAACATAGTTAATTATATAAGTTTAGAATAAGGTTAAGGTAAACTCCTAAAAACTAGATAAATATCTTACTTATATTAATAAGATCCAAAATTAAGCTAATTACAATATTTGAGAGCAATTATAATTGTAACGGATGTTTGACTCTGTAACAGTAATTTCGTACAATTCCTCTGTTATTAATTTTTGTGATTTGTTTTCTCATCAACATTATCCACACCAAAAAAAGATAGAAGAGTAAGAGGAGAGACGAACCGGAGAGAGTGTCCCAAGTGGTTGCGTTGGATACTTGTGCAGAAACCAGAGGCAGCGCCGAGTGAAGAAGAAGAAGAAGATGAAGGAGAAAGAGTGAACGGAGAAGAGAGCGTGGTTTCCACATTCCAGCGGAATTTTAGTTTCCGGTGAAGTTCCGGCAATACTTGGCGGAGAAGAAACTTAGAGTTTTGGCCACTCACCACAACCCTCGAGGGCTATATATGATAGTGGGCTAAACTACCGTTTAAGTCACGCCGTGTGTCGTTTAGCTATCGGCTAAGTCGTATTTGTCCCTATAGAAGAAAAAGTGAGAAGGCGAAACGACAGCGTCAACGTATTTGTCCCTATAGAAGTGAATACTTGACTTTACATTTAGCAGAAATAGTAACTTTCCTCCTTACACTGTGATTGTTTTAAATTAGTTTTTAAATGTTAATATATTAAAGAAAAGTTTTAAAAAGATACAGTAGTTTTTTATTTTAAATTTATTTTTTCGTATTCTGACAAATAAAATCTAATTTTTATGTTAGAAAATTTCTATATGTTATTATTAAATATAGTTTATTGATGACGATGTTATTTTTAAGAATTGTTTTAGTTTATTAATTATAAAAAAAATTCTTAATTATCATCATAAATATTCAAGAATTAAAATTACTATCACGACTTATAAATTATATTGTAGTTAATGTGTGTCTTGAACTATTTGATAAGCTTTAATTAAGTCTCAAAACTATTTTTTTATTGGATTTTAATTTTGTATTTTTTTAATTAGATCTTTAACACTATTTTTTTTATTAGATTAAATAGAATAGACCTGCAAAAAAAGTAAATACAAGTTCAAGAATTTTATTGAAAAATAACTAAATTGTTTACGGACCTTATAAAAAAACAATTACACTAAAATATACAAACATTTTCTGTTTTTTACTCTCACACTAATTATTCTTTAAATGATTGAAAATATTATGCCAGTATTATTTTCACATTTTAATTATTTCAAAAAAAATTATACCGTATTTTCTTATGAGGGATTGTTATATACATTAAAAATATGTAAATTAATAAAATCTCATATTTGATTAGCATAATTATCTCATGCTATATTCACATAGAATATGTTTGGGAAATTTTTTTCATAAATATTAGAAATGAAAAAATAGATAATTTTTATAAATTGAAACTAATTTGTCCATAAGTTAATTAATTTATAGAAGTTCTTTTATCTGTGTATAAATTAATTTGCCCATAAGTTAGTTAATTAAAATATATTTTTTTAAATTTGTGTATAAATTAATTTTAATGTATGAAAAAAAATATTTTTTAAGAAAGGTTTATGAACATAGACTTATCGTAATAGTGTGGACTAAGAGTGAAGAGCAAGAGAAGATCTCAAATATTGCAAAGTAAATGAGCAAACATACATATTTCATTAGTCACATTCAATATTCATAGGCAATTTCTTGTGTTCCTCACCACCCATTCTTCCCTTTCTTTTGATAGTAACCAGAAAATAATTTTAGCAACACTTTTGAAAAGTCATACTACTTTGAAAATGACCTTTTTAAATTAATGATTTAAAATACGAATATCTATTTAGACATTAATATTTTATAATAAATTTATTTTACACAAAATATCTTGAATCAAACTCCTATATGTTTAAAGATAGATTTATCTCCAATTATATATAACTATTTTGATGATAATCTTGGTTAATAATTTTAGAGGAATAAAACTAATATATTCCAAATTTGAAATTTATATATATATATATATATATATTATCATTATTCTAGAAAGTCAAATATGGAAAAGTGTTTTGAAACTCAAATCCAAAAATGTATTTCAGAATACATTTTGACCTACATCCTCACTCCTATTTAAAAATTAAAAAAAAAATATTTTTGTCATTTTAGGTCAATGTAGGATGCAAGAAGTAAAAACTTTAGTAGAAACAATAAGTTTATGTTTTACTTTTTTTTTTTTGGTAAATTCTTCCTGCACCTTCATATCTTTCTCTTGCATTTTAATACTTTTTTTTTTTAATTTCAACAATACCCTTTTTTTTGAGTGTGGTGGTAATTGCTTATGGTGGCTGGTGGTGAAAATTGGTGGTTGTGGTAAGTTTTGTGATAATTTTACTGGTAATGATTGTGTTTTCGTTTGCTATTTTCTTTCTCCATTTTTTTTGTACACTAGGCTGGACAATCTATAACACTGTCTTAATTAAAATTGTATTTTGGATTGTACAATCTAGAAGCCACAAAATCCTTAAAAAAAACACTAGTGAACAATAATAATGAAATACAAAACTAAAAAAAATAACTATACGGAGAACGTAGACTGCAACAAATTCTTATCAACTTTCTAACACACGCTCAAATATCAAATGATAGAACTCCTCTTCCTAACGTTAGAGGTGAAGAAGAATGAAGGCATTGAGGCTGGAAAGAAAATGCGTGGTTAAAAAAAAGTACGAGAGGAGAGGTAAGGTTATTTAAAAATATAAAATTATACTTTATTTAGGATTATTTAAAAAAATTAAAAAAATAAAATAATTTTTTATAAAACAATGTATCAACGTGGAGGGAGAATTTGACTTTTTTTTTAAAGCAAAATTGAAACCATGAAAAATGAGAAGAAATAAAGTTAAGATAAATAAGAAATTTTAAAAAATTTGTGGATCCATGATGTAATAAGACGTACTTATATGATAATAATAATTATAAAAGTAATATTTTAATAATTATTAAATTCATTTATCAACAGTTAACTTTCTTTACATTTTAATTATATTGCATTTTGTTGCACTAGCATGCCAATACCAAATTGAATATAGAATCAAAGAGTTATTTAAACTCAAATGTTCGTAAAATTACTGATTGCTATTTTATTAGAAAATCTGTGCAAAGAAATATTAATAAATTGATAGTTCATATTATTTAATGAATTGATCTCGTGATGGAAATTAAACATGAGACTTGATATTTGGTTTAGGTAATAACACAAATTACAATATACTAATTATAACATTTATTAATAATATATATATATATATATATATATATATATATATGTGTGTGTGTGTGTGGTGATACTGATATGAGTTTGTCTTCTCCTATTTGGGAAGAATCAACTATTTCTTCAGATATTGACAATGCATTGTGAGCCTGTGATTTATTTCCAATAATTAATATAATAATGAAGGTTTAGTTTTATTCAATATATTTTTTTTTCAAACTATGAAATCATTTTCCAAAATATAAAGAACTATGTTTTTTTTAAAACAAATGTTATTTAGGATTATCACCTATTTTCATTAAACACAATATTTTAACAAGTATTATTTCTAAAGAATAAAAAAATATTTCAAAATTTTGATAGATAAAAAGTTATAAAAATTAAAATCATAATTAATTAGCACTTTAATTTTTTTTCCCAAAAGATAAGCAAATGATGTCCAAGTATATTTGGATAAGAGTTTGAAAGTTTCCATATACTTTTGGGTCCGAAAACTGAAATTTTGTTTGGTTGTTTCTAAGGTTGATATATGACCAAAAACATTTATAATAATTTTTGAAAATTATAATTCCAATATGTTTGGTTAATAAAAGAATAATTTATAGAAATATTTATATAAGCTTCTGAAAATTAAAGATTAACATAATATTTTTATCATAATTTTTTATTATTTATTATATTAAATAATTTAATAAGTGTAATATAATATTTTTATTACAATAAAAAAATTTAATTTGAAAAGTTATATCCTCACTTTTTTTATGAAAGTTAATTGAAAAATATTATCAGAAAGTATGATTTTCTAATAATGCTATTTTCTAAATACACTCTAAATATAAAAAACAACTTTTTCAATTTTGAAGTTTCAAAAAATTAAAATTTTTCTTTTTGTCCTTGAGTTATTTTTTTCCGCCTTAGAAAGGCCTTGAATTGAGTATTACTCCAAAACTCGGATTTTTTTATCAATCAAATGCAATTTCACCTCTTAATTAATTAATTAATTAATGAAATAGGTAAAATTTTAAAAAATTACTGAAATTGATTCATTGATATCTGATATACTAAAGTTGTGAGGTTTATGACTAGTTAAGGTTTTTTAATAAGATTTTTGTATTAAGGTTTTCAATTAAGATTTTTCAATATCTTTATTGAAAATCTTAATTGATTAAGGTTTTCGATTAAGATTTTTTTATTAAGGTTAAGAGTTTGTAGCATCTCAATTTAGGATCTTACCATCTTTATTAATTTTTATACATTCATTTTATTTAAAATAACACAACTAAATATTTCTTAAATTATTTTATCATTTAAAAAAAATTAAAAAGTTTTTTTTTCTAAAAAAAAAATCCACTTAACTGAAGTGGTACATGGTAAACACGATTTCTTTTAACTAAAGTTGTCAACATTTTAATTTAACAGTTTTATGGTGAAGTCGTATTTACTATGACTTTAGCATTATTTTTTTTACGAATCAGTAGTAGTAATTTATATTGTCTGAGATAAATACGATTTCTTCACCAATACAATCAGCACACTATTTAGCCAAAAGTTGTATCCTCCAAATACGGTTCCTTCAAAACTTTCTTATTCACACAACTTGTTCAATTTTAAAATAATAAAAAAATGCATGACTTAATTCTAAAAAAAAAAAAGACTGTCAATTTCAGAAATAACGAAATCAAATTACACTATTTTGCGGGAAAAAAAAACCATTCTTGTTAACTCCAAGTTTAATGAAAGAATAAAAAATGGCACAATACTAATAATTTTTTTGAAATAATTATCTTCTCTTCTCATTTAAATGAATAAGAGACTAACCTCGATGCAAGTATTATCATTGGAGATTAATCTTACTTCCAATAACTTAAAATATATTGCAGAAAAAATAAACAAATATAATATTTAAAATTGCATTTAATTTTGAATGCAATTTCAGATTGATTATGTTTCAGTACGTCCAATCGATTATTTAGAAATTGAGGTTAAAGAAAGTTTATATATATCTTACTCTCTTGACTTACTGAAGTGTCTTTTCAGGATAAAACTGTGACGAAATTTCGAGTTCCAAAACGGATAATAACTCAGATACAATAATTTGATCTTAGCGATATCATCTCAACAAACTTAAGGTCGAAACAATTCAAATATGTCCAAAAGAAAAATGGTCCCACGTGGTGAAAGGTGTACGGTTCTTTTATGGCGGTGGACAATGTGAATAGGATAAGTGTATAGTGTAAGTGTGTGGCTGAGATTATTTGTCTACATGTTCTATGGTTCCATTTCTAACTTCAAATTAATTTACTTTTTACTTTTCTTTTAGCTAATAATATCTTCATCAATATCAATATTTAGAAGGTTGAATATTCTTCAAATTTATATACACGCAAAAACAAACCTTTTAAAATGATTGTACTGGCTAGGCCGAAAGGCTGAGAGAACGTCAGCATATGATGAAAAGCTAAAATAAAATAAATAAATAATAAAATAAGGGAACACTGTATCAAAGTCCAAATAAATAGGTCTAAAACAATTACAATATATTTAAGGTGCAAAGAGTAAAAACCCAATTAAATCAAAAGTCTAACAAGTGAGTGCCATAAATAGGCGATTTGCTTAAGAGGTAGGTAGAGTTATTTTTATCTGATAATCAAACATATTGATTATGACTTTATCATCGAAGCCCCTTGCAGGTACACATACTCGCTCGAGAGTTGACCCTAAGCTCAGAAGCTGAAAGTTCAACTTGACCAAGCTTGATAAGTGAGAGTCCATATCCTGTACCCAAGAACCAGGCTAAGACCAAATTAGTGGACCTTGTAGCCTAAATCCCAAGTCAACATCAAGAGACTGAGAAGTCGAGAAGACAAAAGGATAAAGAGTTAATTGTTTATGGGCCCTGTAAGAACATTTTGGCGCCCACAGTTGGGCCGAGAAGCAAGTTAGCTGAAGAAGTGAGGTATGGTGAGTAGAAAAAGAGATCAACCAGGATAAATATGAAAGAATCCAACTATGGATAAATATGATGGAAGTACAGATCCTGATGAACATATAACAATTTATACAACACAGGTAAACCTGTATACATGGAATGATGCCATTTTATGCTGAGTATTTCCAACAACCTTGAAGGGAGCAACTTTAAGTTGGTTTACTGGGTAGTCGCCACTATCTATTGACTGTTTTGATACATTAGTTGAGAAGTTTGGAGCTTAGTTTTCCACAAGTCGGCCACATCATTTAACATTAATTGCTTTGGTAAATATAAGGCAAGAGAAGGAAGAATCGTTAAGGTTATTCATGGAGCGCTTTGGAAAGGTTGCACTGAGTATTCACAATCTAAGTCCAGAGGTTACGATGCATCATATTATTACGGATTTAAGACCGGGACCATTTGCCGACATTCTTTGTAAAAAACCGACAACAAATCTTGATTTAGGATTAGGCAAAATTTAGTTCCTTTTTGTCTTGTGGATGTATGTTTTGGATTGTGGAGGAAAAGGTAAATTTGGAGGACAATGAGGGAGGTTTGGTCAATGAATTATTTGATGATGGAGAAGAAAAAAAATTACACAATTTTAAAAAAGTTGGGGGATAAAAAATTTAGAAAGAAGAAAAATGTAGATGATTTATGTAGGTTGTACACATTGCTTACTGTTCTAGCCAACACAGATAACTCTTAACTAGAGCATCAAAGATAATCCAGAAATAATGGTTTCCAGTTCTAGTGTTGTGTCTTCTGCTCGACCTCCCTTCTCCTTTATAGAAGGCTCATCGCCTATCCCTCTTTGTAGCAGTCTTTCCAGACTTAATTCCTTCATTAATTCCCGTAACCCCCTTCAAGTAACTCCTTCAAAGCTCTTTATGGAGATTCTTAAAGTATCATCATTAGGCCTTCGGTAACAGGGCGTTACGACATCCTAACTGGGTTGACCCCTGACCTCACTATTGAAAACAAGCTTTGATGTCTCCAAATCCATGAAGATTGGTTGAAGGCTTTGCCGCTGCTTGTGTGTGTGGGTTTTGGGTAGTTTGAATTTGTAATCCACTCATAGAACTAATCCAAGTTTATTTGATTTTTAATCCTTTTGAAAAAAGATGTGTTTTCAAAGAGAAATGGAAAATCATCTTGTTGAATTGTTGTTTCAACAAGTTGTTTTACATTTAGAGGTTTTTTAAAATGATTTGAAACTGTTTGACTTTGCTGTCAAACCAATTCAATGAGTTGTTTCAAAAAATCAATCGTTTGCTTTTTTATTTTTCTTAACAGAATTTTGTTAAGTTAGTTCAATCTGTTTTAATTAATTTAAAACTGATTTTGTTCTTGCATTAAATGTTTTTAACAATTGATTGGAGTATATATAATTTGTTTTACGCTCTGGTCGTTATTAATTCACAAGATTGGTTAAAGCTTTGGATTCTTTCGAAGAGTGGAATAGGATTACACTGTATTTTATTCTTTTCAATTTGTGATTGTATCAGGTGTGATCATTCCTTTTCTCTTAACAATTGTATTTCTGTAATGATTGTTGGTGTGCAGATTCAGAGGGTGTTCTGAATTCTGTGTTGTGATTGCCAAAGGACGTGTGTGTTCTTGAATGGTTCAAGATCACCACTTTGGTGTGTGTTGTAATCAAGGCGTGTTTGACTGCATAGTGGAATACTCAGAGGTTTTATGAGGACTGGATGTTGCTCTTGGCTAAGAGTAAACCAATATAAATTTACTGTGTGAATCTCTCTACCCCTCATCTCTTTAAATTTGTTTTTTGCTTGAAGTGTATAATTGCTGCTATAAACAATCGATTGTTTCACAAAAGCAACTAGTTGATTTTCTGTTGTTTCTATGAAAACTATTTTTAAATACAGCTGAATAGATTTATGATTAATTGATTCTCTTTTATCTTCATTGTACCTTAAAAATTTGCGAATTTTTTTATAAACAATCCCCCCCCCCCCTTTTGTTTAAGACCTACAATTCTAACACTCACAACCTCTTAGTCTCAGGCATGAGCCAATGAGGCTTAACAAGCCTTCAAACGTTACAATATCCTAACTGGGTCGGCCCATGACCTCACACTTACATTATGTGTTTTCTATCTTCCTATGATTGTTTTGTATATTATGTTGACAGTAGTTGAATGTTTTTTGAAATGGCATAGTGTTGAATAAATAAATAATATATTGTTTTGTGTTTTGATTTTGTAGTTACGAATTAGACACAATGTGCACAATGCACATATTGTAGAAATCAACCGTAACCTTATGCCTTTCAATGACAAAGGATTTAACAAACACCATTTAAATGAATGGTTGAAGTAGACAATGTGTTGAACATTTCTAACAGTCTTCTCTAAGAGCTAATGAGTAGATGGTCAGCGAATATAATGCATTTAGGATTAGGCAAAATTTAGTTCCTTTTTGTCTTGTGGATGTATGTTTTGGATTAGAGTTGTTGGTTGTGGAGGAAGAGGTAATTTTGGAGGACAATGGGGGAGGTTTGGTCAATGACTTGTTTGACAATGGAGAAGAAATAAAATTACATACAATTTTAAATAAGTTGGGGGATAAAAAATTTAGAAAAAAGAAAAATGTAGATGATTTCTGGAGGTTGTACATATTGGTTGCATTATGTGTTTTCTATCTTCCTAGAACTTCTAGGACATTTCCTTCTTTTCCTTTTAAACTGTTAGACAATTTAAATGCCCTACATGTATATAATTGGGGGGTGCAGTTCATAATTTATTAGTTTCCAGTTTGATAAGGGCATCTAAAGTTTATTATCAAGACAAGAATGCCCGTGAGATATATTTGGCAGGTTGTGTTGTCGTGTTGCAGGTCAATGAAAATTGTGACAAGTAAGTTTGTAATGAATTGGTCATTATTTGAAATGTTAATTAGTTGTGTATTTATTTTTTTTAGAAATAGGTGTAGGCAGTTCATCATGTTGGTGTTGGGAACCGTGTTGATTGTCCTTGTTTTCCATGCTTTTTGCATTGGCCACATGTAAGAAAGTTACGTGAAGGATTTTTATCTGTTGGAGGTATTTTATTGTTTGGTTAAGTTTTTGGTGCATATTGTTGCATTATTTTTTAATGATTTGAAAATATTCATTTCCAGATTGTATGGGATTGACTAGTGAGTGCAAATGACAAAGGTTTGGAAATGGTGTTGAGGAAGTTGGAGAATTTAGTTATTGTATAAGTGAGTGAGAAAAGTTACTTGAGCAACATAAAGTTTGTGAAAAACCAGGTGCAGGTAACCAAAAGAGGATAGTTGATTTGGATAAGCAAATCAGAGAGGTCCAAGAACTTGTTCATAAAGAAAACCATTGATCACTTGGATTTGTTTCTACTGAAGCCAACCAACCTCTACTGGTCTAAGCTCACCTGGTTTGGATCTGTTTAGGATTTATAGAACGATGTGTTTGTTGCAGGTTTACACATGAACCGATAAATTAATATACCGAATCTGTGACATAATTTATGTTAGTGATTACTTGAGTTATTATTTTTGCATGATTGATAAATTGGTGTTAATGTTGTTGTAGTGTTATTGTTGACATTGAAAAAGAACATATTGACGGGATTGGACTTGTAATAATTCAATTCGTGCTCAAGAATTGATAACACGATAGAAATTTACATAACGTTATGTTTGTTTATGTACATATTCTTTGTTATATTATTTAGTTATTTATGTTCAATGTGTTTGTAGGTTATGTTATTTGTAATCGAGTTGTTAAATTTGAATGAATTTGAAATAACTGAAGTAGTGAAGTGGTTTTGCTTTAATATTTTGTTTTGCGGTTAGTGTGGATTTAAATTTGTTGTTATTTGTTTCAAGTTTTTGGTAATAGTACTAACTTAGTTGGTTCTTACAGAGTCACGTAATTCAAGAAATGAAATTGAAAGTAAGAGGGAGATCGTGGACCAATTCTTATTACAACTCCTTTTATGCAAAAGTTTTATTTCCATTTCAAGCAATAACATATTCTGATTTTGTAAGTCTATATTAGTCATCTTTTATGTATATAAATGTTGTTGCTCTTTACAATGACGATGTTGAGTGAATTTTAAATTTTGCACTTGTAGGTATTTGTGCCAACAGTCTTCAACACTAAATTGTGGCACTAGACAATTGCATGTGCTCTACTCACTTGGTCATACAATTGAAGCACAACACAAAATTGATAAAGCAAAAATAAAATAGTAGCATATTATGTAATAATGGATGAATTTTAAGCTTGAGATTTCTTTATGATTGTTGTTATATTAATGTTGTGGGTTCATCGACTTGAGCATCTTTATGGAATTCTTGACGACTTCTATGGAAAGTGTGATCGTCGTATTAAACTGATTATTATTTATTTTGATTTCATATGAATTTTAATTATTGTTGTATTTTAATAATTTCTTTGATGTAGACCAACTCTAATTTCATTGTCACCAACTCTAACATCCATCCAATGCATAATACGAGAATATTTATTTCCACTCCTCCGCACGTGACGTTTGTAAGAGAACAAATGCTCCATCGCCCATATCTAAATAATGAATATCAAAAATTCATTTATTATGAACTCAAACACATGGAAAATTATTACAAACAATTCCCAATACCGTCAAAATATTTCATATTACCTGCAACAAGTAAACACAACCATCCACATAGATAGACGAATTACTTTCGTTGGCATACACATCGAAACTAAACACAAACTATCAACCAAAAACTCATACACTACGAAATCATATACCAATTTATTATTTCCCTATCTCTCCTATTTACCAAACTAAGCATGTGTTTGGTTTGGTAACATAATTTATCTAAATTATAAATGGAATTAGAAGATGGAATCACTAGTAAAAAAATAATCACGAATTATTATGACTTATTTGATAATATTATTTCATGTGTATTCGACAAAGATGATTTTTTTTTATAACTTTTAACTTATTTAATATCATAACTTTTCAAAATAATCTACTATGATGAAAATTATATTTTACCATCAATACTCGATTTTCTTCATAAACAATATAATTTTATTTGATATTTTTTAAAATAAAGAAAAAAAAGTTATTCTAAAATTCAGTAAGTTGAACTAGTTATATTAAGTCAAGCCGTGTTCAATAATGACAATTTAAGTTATATTAAGCTGAAATTGTATTTGGTAATTACGATTTCAGTTGTATCAATAATTTTCACATTTTATCTTCTATTGTAAGATATGTACTTACTTTGTCCTTTGCCAAAATCAGCTTAAAGTTGAACAATTTAAATTAAAAGTGTTTGGTAGAACTAAGTTGTTAAAAGATAAATAAGAATATAATTTGTTATTGAATTAAATATTAATATTAAGTAATATTTTTAATAATTATACTTTAACATTTTAAATTTTCTAATCTAAAAGTTATAAATTTTGAGTAATATTTTTGTAAGAATTTATATTTCATTATAACTTTAAATAGTTATGTTTTTAATTAACATATTTTATTAGAAATAAAAGAAATATTTAAATAATTAAAATATATTAATAATATAAAAAGCGCGTAGCATAGAAGCAATATCTAAATACCGTAGTAATAAGGGTTTCTTCATTATGGTTTATTATTATTAAGGAGTATTGAGGTTTTCTTTTCTAAATAGTGTAATTTTATTTGATATTTCTTAAAATAAGTAAAAAAAAATACTCTTGAATTAAATAAGTTGAATATGTGAAGTATGGCTCATCTATAAAATATTTCATATACAGAATATGTACCTGTAATAGTTACTACTACATCAGAAAGAGAATGGAGAATGGGAATAATACTTTACTTATCATACCAGAAACAGTTAACAACAGCAGCAAAACCTTATCGCACAATATTTCTTCTGAGATGGAAATAGTTTACTGGTACAAGTAGGAAATCAAGATTTATGAAGCAGTGTTGAAGCCAAAAGCTTGATGCTACCTAACCCAGAAAAAGAAAAGTGGAAATAGAGGGTTATAGCTAGAATAACCAAGCTTGCACCATCAAAGTAGAAGAGAGGCTAGAAGCACTGTCAGAGAGGACATGAAGAAGCAGACAGCAACCTTAGCCTGTGCATTTTGTGGTGGTTGTGCTCCTGGTGCAGCTCCATCAATGGAGTTAGATGGGGCTATTTTAGAAAAAGGAGCCAAAGGGGGTTCTGTAACATCAGCTTCGGTCAGGGAAGGGGCTGGAGCCATAGCTGGTGGTAAGGAAGATTTGTCTACGAGTTGAAAAAGACCACCTATTGGAACTGGTCTCATGTAAGGAGGAGGAGTGCTGTCACCCAAATTTAAGCATCTGTTCCCTGCAGTAGGTTCATGAAAATCATATAATCAGTAATCAGATATGAGACTTAATTGTATATTTGAATTTGATAATAGAGGAAATCATAAAAGAGTGAGACTAATCAACTGTTTGTTATATGGTTATGGCTATGGCTAAGGGAATTATGAAGGATAATTTACTATATATGGAAGAGGATTGGAAGTAAAAGGTGCTTAAAAGCCTACAGTTATTTAACAGAAAATATGAAAACCAAATAGTTCCAAAATTGCATCTTTAGTGAATTACAAGAACAATAAAATAAAAGGTTTTGTATGCACTTACTTCTGTATCTATTGGCTGTTTGAGGGAAGCCTGTGATGACACCATCAATTCTAGCACCCTAAACAAATGTGTTGATCTGCACAGTTGCATCTGAGAAGAAATCCCATGCCTGAGATACATACTCATTGTTGAATGTTTGTACATAAACAGAGAGATTATAAGAGTTGAACTTTGACACAGTTTTTGTAGAGCCAGTCACGAAGAACAAAGCATTTTTCGGGTACACAGAGTCCCTTGCGACAACTACAGAATGAGCAAATGTTTTGATATCCGAAAGAGCTGAATCAACTACATCACTAACTATCTCTGGAATGGAGTAGACAAGTTCATACTTTGTTTTCTCCTTGAATTTCAGTAGTACAGAACTATCACTGGACTGAATCATGACGTTTGGAGTCCCTGGTTTGTCATAACCTGCTTTGCTCAAAGTATCACTCACTGCATCAATCACGCTTAAGTTTTGTTCCCTTGCAAGGTACGGTGCACTCTGATAATAGTAGAAAACAACATAATTACAATACAAAATACTCAAGTTTCAACTTGTCATATAAAATTTCCTTTTTCTATAATTATAATTAATGCAGTACACTATTTAATACATATTTTATAATCATATTTTTTTAAGCTAATAACTAAGAGAAACACTTTTCTAAAAGATATATTGTTAATGTTTTTCATTAATCACACTTTAAGATATAAATTGTATATAAATATTAATATGTATTTATACAATATATAAATATAATTATATTAAAATAATACTGATTTTATAACAAATTAATATTTCAATGTACATATTTAAATATTATATATTATATATTTATTAATTAATTTATATACAAGCGGAGACATATACTTGGCCGTTTGTATATTAGCTTTTTTATTGTATTAAGAAAAAAATAATTTGTGAATATTATTTTAAGAAAATATATATCTAGTAGTTATTTTAAATAAAAAAAGATATTTAATTAGTTTTAAACAAATGTATATTTTTTAGCAAATAGAAAGATTGTTTTTATTTATTAAAAAAATATAATCATCTAATTAAAAATAACACAAAAATTAATTAAATAAATAAATTATCTATATACCTACATGTAAAGAGGATTCCTTTTCATAACAATTTTTTTTACACAAATTTTGTCTGATTCAAAACTATTTAATAATATATCCCATTTTATTAGTACAATATTATTTAAGAAATAAAATTATTTTTAATTTTTTAAATTAATGTTAAGGAAGTTTTTATATGCAAACTAATTTCTCACTCTTCTCTTAATTCTTTATTTGAAGACAACAAAACAACATAAAGAAAGAGTATGGTCTTACCCTAATTTGGTTCCACATCAAATCTCACATATCAAATAACATAACTTCCATTTTCTATTCATTCTCTCCACTCCATTTCAAGTAACTTTATTATTTGGTAAAAACATAATTCTTTTGTATCTATCATCAAATAAATCATAACTTTAACATGAACATCATGACACTCTTCGTAAACTACCAATGAAAGAAAAAAAAAACTCAAACCCTAAACTCAAACTAAAAGAGAAGAAGAAAGAGTTTGATTAATTTATTTACATTTTTTTTAACATATTATTTATTGCTTTTCAATTTTAACTTATTCAAAATTGTTTGTATGTATGTTAAATTTCATCGTAAAAATTAAATAGAACGGTCACAAAAATACCTTTTCTGCTAGTCTTTTATATATATATATATATATATATATATATATATATATATTATTATGTTTTAAAATATATTTTAAGGTTAGCATTATTTTTATTTAATTTTTAAATTAACACTGACCACCCATTCATTTAACCAGTTCTCGTCTTTAAGCTCCGATGGGGAGCCTTTGGCGCGCGGCGATCGACATGTCGGAGAATCCCACCGTCTACAACGGCGTCGAGTTCTGGTCCAACCCCGAGCGCACCGGCTGGCTCACCAAGCAGGGCGAGTACATTAAGACCTGACGACGCCGCTGGTTCGTTCTTAAGCAGGACAAATTTTTCTGGTTCAAGGAATCCACTGTCTCACGCGCCTCTCGACCACGCGGCGGCGTCTCCGTCGCCAACTGCCTTACCGTTAAAGGCTCCGAAGACATCCTTAACAAGCCGAACGCATTTGAACTTTCCACATGCTCCGACACCATGTACTTCATTGCCGATTCCGAGAAGGAGAAGGAGGACTGGATCAACTCCATTGGTCGCTCCGTCGTCCAACACTCCAGATCCGATTCCGTGATCGTTATTATGATAACAACTCTGCCAAGCGTTGATCACGCGCTCTGCAATCCACTTTCCTCTTTCGGTGAATTCTCCTTTTTCTTTTGTTGTTTTACTATGTTTGTGTATATTATAATGATTATTATTACATCAATCGCCGATCGTGCTCGTTTTTGCGATAAAACTCTGTTTATGTACCTAACTGCTATCAAATTGTAATGATTTTGGGTATGGATTGGTCCAATCTTTTCAATGTAATAGTACAATGAAAACTTATAACAAGTTATGTATTAGAGAAATCATCCGTTCATAATTCAATCAGAATTTGGGAAATAGCAGAAAGTAAAGGAAATTTGTTTATTGTCCTCTTCCTACTCTGGATCAATGGATCAATGGAAACCCAAGGTTCACGAAAGCAAGAATGGTGTCAAAAGTAAGCTTTCCCAGAAATTGGAGAAGGAAAACAAACATTTCTTGTGTGACAGCCGATCGATGTTTGATCATTGTAAGTATTGCAAAACATATTAGAGATAGCATTTCAATTAACAAAATTATAAACACAAACTCGAAATTGTATCCTTATTTTCATGGCATGCTAAATACAATTTTAAAATTTAACTGGTTTATTAGTTTAGTATTGATATTGTTTTATCTGAAGAAATATTGTTCTTCTAGTAATAAGGATTACTACATGTCTATAACAACGAAACAATTCATAGTTTAATTTTATGCCTTGGCACATCTAGTTCTAGTTCTCTAATTTTCTATTCATTTTTCTCAAAGTTCATTAGAACATTCAGAAGTAGTTACCTAATGCCTCTCACGGATCATGACAAATGATTTTTTATGGTTTACCATATGGCTTACTCAGTTAAATGTGCATTACTACATTTCACCAAAGATATTGCATGTTCACATACTGAATTACTGAAATAATGGCATGAACAGAACTCACCTCAATGATGATCACAACACCTAATAGGGAAGTATGACCTTGTGTGAAGTTCAAGAACTCTGATAATGTTAACAATGATACTTTCTCGTTAAATTTTGGGTTTCTATACAAATTGTAGTCGCTAAACGGGTTCAGCATTGAGACTGCAGGCAAAAGGAAGAAAAGAAAAATATTGTCGTCAAATATTTGCTTTTACATTTTCGTATATTGATAGGTAAAATATATTCATACAAAAGAAAAAGCAACTGAGGGAAAAATAAATAAATAAAAAATCATGACATTAGTCTTTCAAGAAGTTACAAATAACTTGAGATTTGTCAGAGCAAGGATCAGTGCACCTCTTTGAGGTCCATATCCAGCCTTAAATCATATATTTTACACATAAGAACACCAAAAAAATGATGATAAGTGTTTTCGAATTAGTTTTTTCAGTATTTAAATTGATCCTACGAACACTAATGCATCGGGGAGGAAATCCATCTAGATTGGATGTGTCCCAAATGACAGGAGACACTAGAACTCAATGGCTTAAGGTCAAAATCATAACAATAATTAAAATTGGTTATCATGTAAAGAGAAGGTCAAAATTAATTTTGTCCCAATTATTCCTAACAGGTGATTTGCTTGTGTTTTGTATTTACATCTCATTAGACATGAAATTTCACTTAATTGAGGTATATAACATTCATTTTTTGATAAGTGTCTTATATAAATAATCGTGTGTGTTGTGTATTTATATCTCATTAGACATGAACTTTCACTTAATTGAGGTATATAACATTCAGTGTTTGATAAGTCTATTATATAAATAATCGGAATGAAGAGTAAAGGACCATTTGACTTACGACTCAATCTTTTTATATCATTCCATGCCAAGTCGAATGCAAATATTCCATCACCAGCTTGGATCTCTGGAATAGATTTGCTTAGGTTGCTGACACTTGATTTAGCAACATTTGTGCTCTTAATAAGATCAATAGAGTTAAAGCAAAATGGTATTCCATCCTTTGACATTTGAACAGGACAGTCAAGAATATCCACACCATCTAAAATAGCCTTTTTATATGCTAAGTCGGTACAAGGAGGATAATCTCCACTTGCTCCATATTTTGAGATGACCAAAGTGTTAACTAAGACATGAATAGAATGAATGTATCTGGTTAACAATGATGCAATTTTCAATTTACACTAGCGTAGAAGTGTTACGCATCAAACAAGCAGGGATAAAGCAACGATATTAACACACCTTTTTTTGGAGCATTGAGGCCCATGTGCGCAAAGCAGTCTGCATAAAAAGAACAAAAATCAATAGTCATTTAAAGGGGGAAACTTTATACTCATGTATACACGCATTCTGAACTTAGTCAGGTTAGAATTGTTTAGTTTTGTAGAATCCACATGCAACTAAAATCAAGTACAGAAGTACACACATAGTTATAGAAGATACATAGTAAATCGATACATAAAATTTCAGCTTGGAAAAGTAATATAAAGGAAAAATACTTATATTTGGGTTAATGCAGTTAGGAAAATAAACACCATGTTTTATAGATGGTCGCCGAAAGTATTTAGTTGGAATTTTCCTAAAGAAGAAACCTAGTCTAAACTAGACTTGGCTTAAAAGTTAGCATAAAAAGAGAGTTGGTAGTGTCCGCCTAGGAGATTTTGAGTAAGATTATGTGCATACAATATCCTATATGTGTGATGGTCAATATAAGTTCCGCCAGTTACATTTCTTTGATCAAGAATTCTATGATATAACTTTCTGAGTCGCAACCCCGTGGAAAGGTCATCTACCCCTTACCTAGATTTAAAATAAATATAAAGTAGCTAACAAATCAATAACGTAGAATGTTGATCCCAAAATTTTAGAATCAAACAAAATCAAGCACGGTCACTTTAAAATTAACAAAGTAAAATTGCATAAACTCATTTAGGGTGATTCATCAAAATGTTATGCACACAAGCCTAGTACTAATAGTAGTAACAGGATCATAGGTGCATTAACTTCTTCCTAATGAAAAAATAAAATCTCAGTAGAAGAAATGGTAATAACAGACAAGATTTAATCAGTTTGTATGCATTATATACACGGAAGGCCATCCTAACAAAAAATGAGTAAGACATAACATACCTATAGCTGCAGATGACGTTAGGGGGAAGTCAGACAACACACCATCAACAGAAAAGTTTCCATTCTCAATGAAACTCAGGTGCTCGGAAACAGGGTCATAGCTGTAATTATAGCTGATTGGAATATCATTTTGAAAAGTTGAAGCAAAGACTTCTAGCCCCACTTTGTGCGCATCGGAGACCAAAGATGTATGTGGTTGTAGATAGTGACTTGTTGGATCCACAGGCCATATGTAATCTTTGGGAACAAGAATTCCTGAAGCAAATGTCTTGATAGATGTTAGATTTTGTAATAGTGAACCATAAGTCTGTTTGATTGATGGATCTACTTCCTCTTTTCCCAGAAACCTGAAGACCAGTTTTGTTATTTTGGGATTGATGTCTGTTTTTATACTTCTGAGAAAACTAGCTTCAGGTGATGAGATGTAACTGACATTTACTGTTGTGGAAACAGAACGTATGAAGTTTTTCATACTCAAATTGTGTTGAGTGTAGAATGCATCATGCTGCAAAATTTAAGAAAAAAACGTTTAGTTTTGTGAAGAACTAGAATACTACGTGATTGGAAATGCATTATACCTGTATGTTCAACCACAATCCTTGCGGGGATGTTGTGTTAACCACATCTTTCACAGTAAGAATTTCGAATCCTTTACCAATTGTGGTTGCTCGACTATGATCTCCCTGAACCACTGTCCAGTAACTAAAATTGTCAGTAATTAATATATATATATATATATATATATATTTCATTTAATACATGAATAAATGTCAGACATTACAAATCATTAATGTAAAATTTACACATGCTTCAAAATCATTGACCTACCTTAAAGTTGTTTTGGAGAACAAGATTAAAGATTTCAATTCGTTTATAAATATTGAGAAAGAGATTTTGGCATAAATCTATGGAAAGATTAGTTGTTTTTCTAGTATCCCATGCTCATTGCAATAAGCAAATAGGAGTAGGTAAATAACTTGTACAATCCAAGATCGAGAACAACCGATCTAGTGTCATCTCCAACGACCGACCGACATTCATCTCAGTGAAATAAATCTTATTCTGATACGTGCATCCCTTAAATAATTAAGTATGATTAAACAGACATATTATACTTAAATACACTCTAAAATCGTAATTAGGACCCAATTGAGCATTTAGTAGAATTTTGTATAGGTATAAGCCCATTAAAACTAGTGTAAATAGGGAGGTATCCTAAAGTAAAAACATTTTTAAGTTATTCCTTATAATTTTTTACTTTTGAACATCAAGATTATACTGACTTGAAATTCAGAGTGATTGCAGGTACCCTTACCGAGACCATACCAGACCAAGATCAAGACTTGTATCTAAGATCAAACTAGACTGAGAACGAGATATAGATTGAAACTAAGGCACGAAGTAGCATGAAGACTCAGAACGAATGAGCAATAGGAGTTGAAGAGAGTGGTCCTATAGGGACATTTTGGCCTTGTAAAAATATTTTGGCGCCCATCGATGGACCGTAAAAAACTCCTTGGCAGACTACATGTTGACCACGCAAAACATGACAAATGGCATATGCCAGCACGAGGAACCTCATGATAACCTAGTTAATCATATTGAAATGATGATGGAGTTACAAAGAGAAATAGAAACATTCAAGAGAAAGAATGTGGAAGAAATTGATGCCCTTTGATACAAAAACACAAGAATGAGATAAAAGGTGGAAGAACATACCTTTGCAGGTCAACACCGAACACAAAGACTCAACTAGCTCCAATGTACCAATTTTCCCAAAATGCAAGAGGTTGACAATTTTCAAAATGCTCAATCCCAACCACCAGTCTCTATGTATGCTTTCGGTGCCTCTATTCGTCAACACCCCTTCACGGAAGGTATAATGGAAACTCCCTCCCCTCAAATTGGAAGAGCCTAGATAGCCCACAAGGTCAACTATTTATAGACTCAATAAGGAATGAAGCAAATGGAACGTCACATCTATCCCAACTATCTTATCTTTCCATCCCAATGACTACAATCTCAAGACCTGTCACATTCATAACATGCGCTCTCTTTGATGCACCCTGGACCTTTTATACTCTTTGAAACGCTTCGCTCTCCTTGAGCCTAGGGGGCAAGTATACCACTTGGGATAGATGGTATCTTGGCAAAAAAAAATGATTTTTTCTTACAAAGGCTCTTTGGGTAAATCCACTTGAGCCTAGGGGGCCAATGTACTATCCAAGACAGAGAACATCTCAATCAACTAAGAACAGCTAAAGTAATCTCCAACGAATGACATACATTTCAATTAAATAATCATATCCTAACATGTTTAACTGACATGTTCCCCCTAACTAATTAAGAATGTTTAAGTAGATGATTATTCGTAAGCACGTCCTAAAACTGCAATTAGGACTTAGTTGGGTCGTTAGCAAAGTTCCATATAAGTATATGCCCATTAAAACTAGTATAAAAAGGGGATATCCTTAGGTAAAAACACTTTTGAGTGACTTATAATTGTCTACTTTTAAATATCAAGATTACACTGACTTAAGCATTTGGGTGATTGTAGATACCCCATTGAAATTAAACCAGATTGAGATCAAGACTTATAACCAACATTAAACTAGACTAAGACGTAGATATAGACTGAAACTAAGATATAAAGTATCATAGAAACTAGAATTGATCGATCATTAAGTGTTGAAGACAATAGTTTTATGGATATTTTTGCCTTATAAGAAAGTAAGATTCTTGAGTAGTCTACCCCCCTTCGAATGCGGAAACGGCTGCTAATACTCGGTAGGCTGAGGAGCAAAAGGAGGAATCCGCCCGAGGAGGGGCTCGCGTCTGATTAGCTAGTTGGTGAGGCAATAACTTACCAAGGCGATGATCAGTAGCTGGTCCGAGAGGATGATCAGCCACACTGGGACTGAGACACGACCCAGACTCCTACGGGAGGCAGCAGTGGGAAATTTTCCGCAATGGGCGAAAGCCTGACAGAGCAATGCCGCGTGAAGGTAGAAGGCCTACGAGTCTATCAATTTGTATTGAAGATAAGTTACATCATTACCATTACAATCTACTATTATGTGAAACACATTTTTCTTGAATGTGTAAGTTGCAACTAAATGATCAAAATAATAACCATGTAATAATTATTCAAGACAGTGATCATATGCATGGAGGGCATGCCCTCGTCTAGTCCAGAGGTGTAACCTTCCAAGGTTGATAGGCGTCTAAAAGTTTTCATATTACAAATATTATGTATTTATTTATTACATTCATATCTTTATATAGAAATATTTTTGAGAAATTTATTTTTTAAAAGATTTTTTTCCATCTATTTCTTTATCATTATTCTTTCTACCTTTAGACACATGAATATCCATCTATATCAATTAGATATAAGGTGAAATCATAAATGATACAAATATTTTAATTTTGTGAGATTAAATTGTTTATAAACCTATATAATAAATTAGTGTTAGAGTGTATCTTAATAAATTTTATTGGAACTTTCTCCCTCATAAGTAATTATAAGTAAGGATGGTTAAAATATTATGTATTGTAACTAAAGAGTAACTAGCCAACAAATAGGGATGAATTATATGATATCTATAATCTATTCTTTCAAGTATTTTATATTTATTTTATTGGTGAATAAATAGCACATCCCATGAACCATTCACCATGAGTATAGTCAGTTTTTCTAAGTGAGCTAACCCACTTCTCATATATTTTAGGTGGGTTGATTTTATTCAATCTAACCCATGTGTTAACACTTTGTATTCTTGACAAATATATATAACTAACTAAATTAATAAAAATTTTAATTTATGCAAACTAGTTAAAAGAATGTTGTATATGCAGAGATGAAGGCGTTATATTGTGTAAGAATAAATTAAGATGAGTTGAACTTACAGAAGACATTGGAACGTAGGTCCTTTAGGGTGTAGTCCACAGAAAAATAGCCATCGGTTTGTACACCATTAACTTGGTAAGACTTACTTTTATATTTATTATTTTGAGCAATATCAGTGGCATTTTCAAGCTTCACGTTTGGGACGCAGATCCCCTGCGAATCTTTCGTTAATTGCACGTCACACCATACTATCACATTTTTTAAACTAGCTGTTACACCAAAAATATAAGCTTTTTCACTCGAATCAGGAAATATCCCTGAAAAACCACCACGTGCTATCACCAACGGTGGATTTCCTGCACCAAAAACAACTCCTTCAAGTTAGCTTCAACACACACTACACATCACAATTTATTATCAGAGCGAACATCTATTACACAAGTTTCAAGGATTATTGAACCCATTAGGGGAAGTTATTGGAAAAAACATGTATAACAAGTACAAGATATAGGTAATGAAAGTTTTAAAATGAGTTTATCCAATTTACATTTTATAGAATTTTTTTAGGAGAAACTTCTTTGAGTAACACAATCGCTATCAAAAGTTTCGAGTTGTTTCAGATCTTAATGTTAGCTTATTCAATAATAGACGTGGGAATTTTTTGTGGAGGATTAAAAAAAATTACAAGTATTTTGAATTGCAAGATTCTTTCTTTCCTTTTACATATTTAAGAATAGCAGTAGGGGTTATTCCTAAAAAAGAAGCTATATGGAACTCGATTGTTGAGAAAAAGAAACTAAGACTATGGAAGCATAAACAACTCTCCTGTACAGAAAGGTTATGTCTTGTTAAGTTGATCATTTCATCCTTAACGTTATTCTTCCTATTCTCTTACAAAATACCGAGTGGTGTGGTCAGAAAGATAAAGAATATTTAGATGATGCTCTTCTGGGAAAGTGAAGAGGCTCAAAGGAAGATAACTTGGGTTAGATATAAGGATATATATGTTGTCCTAGGAGCCATGGAGTTTGCGGGTGAAAGATGTTAAACAATACACACTACTTGGATTGTTTCTTCCTGCACCTCCGTATCTTCTGCCACCTCCATACACAACATGAAAATACATTTTTATTTTTTTGTGTCATTTGAAAAAGGACTTCCAGATTACATAATCTGAAAACTAAATAAGACTTCCGAATTATGTAATTCGGAAAGTAATCATGCATCTGAAAAAAGGCTTCCAGATTATGTAATCCGGAAGCTAATTACAAATTTGAAAAATGACTTCCGAATTACATAATCTGGAATATTGTAGAGGGGCATTTTTGGAAATTAAAAAAATTATGAAGGTCCTAGAAGAAGGTATGGAGGTGCAGGAAGAAACAGTCCACTACTTAGCAAGTGGGCATAGAAAGTCATTCATCAAAAAGGGTTCTCTATGGGTTTTTTTGTATGGGAAGGGTGGAAAGGCCTTCAACTTAGGTAGGACACAAATGGGTTTGTGTATATGTGGTGGAGGGACATAAAAAGGGTGTGTAGAGTGAAAAATTACTCTGATTGGTTTTGGAAAGAGGTTTTGTGAAAAGTAAGGATGCAATATAAAAAATGGAAGGCAATTACTTACTACACTATATCAAATTTGAATATCCATTCGATTTTAGTGTGAAACAATAAAAATATCCTTAAATAAAATAATGATACGAATAAAAATATATTCTGATTTTTTTTTGAAATATATTTTGAATTTTTTTTTTCTGAAACACATTTTTTATGTTCCATAATTGTTTTTTCAAAATGAGATTTTTATTTTGAATTTTTATTTTCAAAAAACAATAATTTTTTTCCATATCTGTTTTTCCATAATGTATTATTTCCAATTTCTGATTTTTATTTCTAAATAAAAGATATTTTTGGAAATTTAAAATTGTGTAGGATGCAGGTTTAAAAATGTTGGGTGTAGAGAGAATTTGGCAAGGTGATAAGTGCATGGCAATGACTATCCGAGGCTATACCTAAGTTCGATGTTAAAGGATATGGGTGCATGATTACAAACTAGATGCATATGGAGCTTAAAGTGGTATAGGAGTTGGTTGATAACCTCACGGGAATGTTGACAAAATGTTCGAAATGACTACGCATGGTAGTGATGAATGGGGATGGGAAAAATATATTGGTGGACAATATAGTGTGGACTCTTTCTTCCCACACCTCCCTCCTTACCTTCTTGTGTCACCCCATATTAAATGTTAAAGTACTGTTTTATCCTTTTTTGTGTCACCCCCATACATAATCCGAAAGATTTTTTGGATCCAAAAGTGTTCTTGAGATTTATAAAATCTAGAACTCTTTTGGATTTGAAATAAGCCTACGGATTATGTAATCAGGATATATTCCAGATATATTTCGAATTACATAAACTGGAAGTTAATCTCATACTTAGAAAAGACTTCCGGATTATGTAATCCAGAAGCTAATCACACATCTGAAAAAAAAAGATTTCCGAATTACATAATTTAGAAGTCAATCTCATACTTAAAAAAGACTTCCGGATTATGTAATCCAGAAGCTAATCACACATTTGAAAAAAATAAAAAAGGTTTCCAGATTACATAATCCCGGAAGTCTATTCTAAGTAAGAGATTGACTTCTGAATTATGTAATCCGGAAGCTAATCACAAAAGAATTCCAGATTACATAATCCGGAAGCTAATTCTGGATCTAGAAAATACTTCCGAATTATGTAATCTGGAGTATTACAAAAAAGTATTTTTAGAATACAAAAAACTTATAGGGGTGGCACAAGAAGGTATGAAGGTGCATGAAGAAGCAGCCTATAGTGTGGCTTGTATATATGAAATCTTGCATGGAATAGTGTAGGATCATAGTTACAACCAATATCATAAGAAATATGGAATATCAAGGCACTCCAAGCGACACAAATAACTTTCAGGGGTGCCTTTTGTGCAATTGGTGTCAATTTTGGGCTTTATTTGTCACGAGTATAAAAATATTTTTAGTAGTAATTTTTCAACAAATATTTTAAACCTAAGATCTGTCATTTAAAATATGTTGAATGAAAAAGAGGAAAGATCTCCACCATAGAGAATGAGTTCTTCTACGATAAGAACTACTTTTTTAAATTCTCCCCCATTACCAAAAAAATCATTGTAGGACTTGAAAAAATTATTTAAGATCTGAAAGTGAAATTTATCATTAGAGCAAATTTTGAATGAGATCTTGAAAGATACTCTATCCTAAATGGCATATAAGAAGGTATAAATATATTAGTGAAAGTTGTAATAGGGATTTAGTGATTGAGAGATGATGAGAGCGGTGTGGTTTTTTCTATTGGGAGTGATAATAAGTAAGGATTTAGGGTGGATAAGTGCATGAATGTATTCTGATATAAGGAAAAGGAGAAAATAGAAAATAATACTAACAAAAGGTAAAGAGGATCGAGGGAATGATTTGAGTCTGGTTAATCAGGGATGGGTATTGTAGTGGTAGTGTGGGAAGAAAGGGATGAATACATAAAAGAGATGTGGGAGCTTGAACTCAAATGGTAGAGAAGAGTCTACTCTTAATCTAGAAATAATGAAGGACGAATCATGTTAGCACATAGTCGCTTTCAGTTATGATTTTTTCTTACTTAGACATTTTTTTTCAATCCAAAAGTATATCCAATATAAATTCAATTAATAAAATATGAATTTCAACTTTAAACGAATCTATAAAGATTAACATAATTATAAATTATATTTAAATATTTGTATTTTTTTTTCACACTTCTATAAAGATTAACATAATTATAAATATATTTAAATATTTGTATTTTTTTTCACACTTCTATGTATGAAAATTTATTATAGTGTCACCATCATTTTCACACCTAAACCATGCATGGTAAATAATATGTTCACTCCAACAATTATTCACATGTTTCGTTTTAATACAGTACGAAAAGAATTAAATTTTTGATACAAGAACTTTAATGATCATCAGGTTTGTTTAAATCTCATTAATGATTAATATAATTGAATGTGTTTGGTTTGATTTTTAATAATTTTCATGTATGTTCATTAAAAAATTAATTTTAATATGTAATTAATTTTCAAAAAGCGATATTAATAATTATAACGATCTAAAACAAAAAGAAATAAAAAAATATGAAAGTGACGGGTCAATTCACCCGTTTGTCCTATGACAATATGAATGACTATTTTCAATTTTGTACAATCTTGATAGGTCAGTCTGTCTCATCCCACTTTTGATGATTAATGACGGATCGATTCAAAATGAATTGGACTGACCTGTTCTGTCACCCATCTTTTTTTTGGCAATGATAATCTTTAGTAATAAACATACTTTATACATATGTATTTATTGAAATGTATCCCTAACAAATTGTAGAAGTTATTTAAGTAATATAACACATGATAAAAAATTAGAAATTTAATTCTTTGAAGATATTTAATTATTTCTTTAATGATGTATCATCTTATTTATGCTTTATGTTTTAGTGTGTCATAAAGTATATTAAGTTTTGCTCAATTTCTACTGAAAATAACTTTTAAACAAATATTAATTATAAAAATCTATTGATGATTTAAATATATATATATATATATATATATATATATATATAACTAAAAAGAACACTATTTATAACAACAAGTTGATTCTCCCACTCCAAAATACTCACTTCCTCATCCACTCTAATTCTGATATCATCAAATTAACTTATCAATATAATTTTCAAGGCACAAGAAGACGGTACAATACAGTATATCAATCCTCAGCCTCATTTATCACCCTTTTCACCAACACACTTCAATTAAAATTCGTATCTAATAATTGCACGGATAATATTCCTAATAACAACTTGGAATTAACACGAACTCGACCGAAAAGAACAAAAGGAACGTTAAATCAAGCTAAGGTAAGTTTGAATTGATCTCAGATCACTCTTCTTTTCATTATATGTGAGATAAATATATACCACTGAAACATAGTTAATTATATAAGTTTAGAAGAAGGTTAAGGTAAACTCCTAAAAACTAGATAAATATCTTACTTACATTAATTAGATCCAAAATTTACCTATAATTACAATATTTGAGAGTAATTATAATTGCAACGTGTGTTTGACTCTGTAACAGTAATCTGTACACTTCCTGTGTTTTAATTTTTCTGGTTTATTTTCCCAGTAACATTATCCACACAAAAAAAAGATAGAAGAGTGAAAAGAGAGACGAACCGGAGAGAGTGTTCCAAGTGGTTGCGTTGGATACTTGTGCAGAAACCAGAGGCAGCACCGAGTAAAGAAGAAGAAGAAGAAAATGAAGGAGAAAGAGTGAACGGAGAAGAGAGCGTGGTTTCCACATTCCAGCGGAATTTCAGTTTCCGGTGAAGTTCCGGCAGTACTTGGCGGAGAAGAAACTTAGAGTTTTGGCCACTCACCACAACCCTTGAGTGCTATATATCAGTGGGCTAAACTATCGTTTAAGTCACGTCGTGTGTCGTTTTAGCTATCGGCTAAGTCATATTTGTCCCTATAGAAGAAAAAGTGAGAAGGCGAAACGACAGCGTCAACGTATTTGTCCCTATAGAAGTGAAAACTTTACTTTACATTCAGCAGAAATAGTAACTTTCCTCCTTACACTGTGATTGTTTTAAATTAGTTTTTAAATGTTAATATATTAAAGAAAATTTTAAAAAGATAAAGTAGTTTTTATTTTATATTTATTTTTTCGTATTCTAAAAAATAAAATATCATTTTTATGTAAAAAAATTCTATATGTTATTATTAAATATAGTTTATTGATGACGATGTTATTTTTAAGAATTTTTTTAGTTTATTAATTATAAAAAATTAACTTAATTATTATCATAAATATTCAAGAATTAAAATTACTATCACCACTTATAAATTATATTGTAGTTAATGTGTGTCTTGAACTATTTGATAAGCTTTAATTAAGTCTCAAAACTATTTTTTTATTGGATTTAATTTTGTATTTATTTTAATTAGATATTTAACACTATTTTTTATTATAAGATTAAATAGAATAGACCTGAAAAAAAAAGTAAATACAAGTTCAAGAATTTAATTGAAAAATAATTAAATTGTTTACGGACCTTATAAAAAACAATTACACTATAATATACAAACATTTTCTGTTTTTTACTCACACTAATTATTTTTAAATGATTTATGCCAATATTATTTGCACATTTTAATTATTTCAAAAAACATTATACCATATTTTCTTATGAGAGATTGTTATATACATTAAAAATATGTAAATTAATAAAATCTCATATTTGATTAGCATAATTTATTCTAAATTGTTTTTATCCCATGATATTATTCACATAGAATATGTTTGGGAAAGTTTTTTCATAAATACTTAGGAATGAAAAAATAGAAAATTTTTATAAATTAAAATTAATTTTTCCATAAGTAAATTATTTTATAGAAATTCTTTTATCTTTTCCATATTTTTTTAATTTGTGTATAAATTAATTTTAGTTTATGAAAAAAATATTTTTTTTAAGAAAGATTTATGAATATAGACTTATTGTAATAGTATGGACTACGAGTGAAGAGGAAGAGAAGACTTCGAAGATTGCAAAGTAAATGAACAAACATACATATTTCATTAGTCACATTCAAATATTCATAATATTCATAGTAAATTTCTTGTGTTTCTCACCACCCATTATTTCCTTTCTTTTTTTTATTAGCAATAAAAAATAAAAATAAATAAATAGAAACTAATTCAGGGGTGGTCCAACCCTTATACAAAAATACACTTTATCTTTCTCTTAACTAGAACCGCCTACTAAACTGACAAAGTCACTACTTTAAAAAAATACACAAAAAGGCATAAGGAGACCAACCTCATATATCCAAAGGATCCAAACTCAATTAGAATAAGAAAACGAAGTAGAATGAGACTTCGCATAAATCTAAGATCAAAATTTTACTTGCGTAACACTTCTGACACATATACCATTTCCCTATTAAAGATTACAAAGTTCCTGTGTTTCCAAATTTCACTCACTACACCAACTCAAATTGCACCCCTAACATTATTAATCGAATCTGGAGTCCGGCACATCCTAAACTGTAAAATATTTGACGTATGATCATTGTAAATCACGAACGACACTCTAGACACCGTTAGTCCAATTCCCAAGCTCTACCACCTTTGCATCTTTGACCGAACTTACAGATAACAATCTCGAAAAAACTCCCTTCAAGACACCACAACTCAACCACCTGTCCTCCCATAAAGAGATATCCTTTCTTTTGATAATAACCAGAAAATAATTTTAACAACACTTTTGAAAAGTCATTCATACTTCTTTGAAAATGACATTTTTAAATTAATGATTTAAAATACAAATATCTATTTAAACATTAATATTTTATAATATAAATATATTTTACACAAAATATCTTGAATCAAACTCCTAGATGTTTAAAATAGATTTATCTCCAATTATATATAACTATTTTGAATTATATATAACTATTTTGATGAAGATCTTGGTTAATAATTTTAGAGGAATAAAAATAATATATTCCAAATTCAAAATTTATATTTACATTATCATTATTAGTAATGCAAAAAAATAATATATAATTTAATGTAATTATAACTATAAAAAAAAATCAAACATATTTAAGTGATGATCCTTCGTTCCCTTAAATTTTTAAATTCATTAATAATTGAATCAAAATTAAAATTTTGGGAGATTTAATTTTTTTTAAAATAACAACTCTTAAATTAGTTAGTGTGCATGAGAAAAAAAAAATAGAAACTCATGTATAAGAAGTATTTTACTCTTAAGTGGGTCAAGAGAAAGTTACATTTTGAATTAATTTTATTCCCAACAATATCCTTTTAAGTATGATGGAAAGTGTGAAATCTTCTTCATTTTTAAGTGGTGGTGGTTGTTTGTGATGGTTGATGGTGAACATTAGTGGTTGAAGTAAGTTTTGTAGTGTTTTTATTGGTAGTGATTGTGTTTTGGTTTGCTCATTTTTTTTCTACATTTTTTGGTGTATAATAACACTCCATTAATTAAAATTGTATTTCGGATTGTATAGTCTAAAAGCCACAAAATCTAGAAAAAAACTAGCGAAGAATAAAAATAGAGTACAAAATTAAAAAATAATATCTAGAAAACATAGAATCCAACAAATTCTCGTCAACTCCCTCACACACACTCAAATGTCAAATGATGGAATTGTTCTCTATTGCCATAGTTGAAGAAGATTGAAAGTGTTGTGACTGAAAAAAAGTACGTATTTGGAAGGGACATAAAGAGTGGAGGTGAAATTATTTAAAAATGTAAAATTATATTTTATTTAAGATTATTTAGAAAAAAATTAAAAACTAAAATCGAATTTTCACTTTAGTGCATGAAAAAAAAGTACGAAGGTGGATGAAAAATTTCTGTAAAAGTAAAACTGAATACATAACACTTAAATATTTCTTTCTCTTTCAACTTAATATTTTTAAGTGACGAAACTCAAAAATTTCAAAACAAACTAACTATAAGATCAGAACATATAATACAATTAATAGTTTAATAATTATTAAATTCATTTATTACTTTAACTTTCTTCACATTTTAATTATATTGCATATCGTTGCTTTGCGTGCCATCCCAAAGTGAATATAGAATCAAAGAGTTATTTAAACCCAAATGTTAGTAAAATTACTAATTGCGATTTTATTAGAAAATCTGTGAAAAGAAATATTAATAAATTGATAGTCGATATTATTTAATGAAATGATCTCGTGATGGTAATAACACAAATTACAATATACTACTATATATATATATATATATATATGTGTGTGTGTGTGTGTGAGAGAGAGAGAGATACTGATATGAGGTTATCAAATTGCACAACTTTTTTGTCTTCTTCTATTTGGTATTCTCAAGAAGAATCAACTATTTCAGATATTGACAATGCATTGTGAGCCTGTGATTTATTTCCAAGAATTAATATAATAATGAAGTTTTAGTCTTAGTCAATATATATTTTTTCTTTTTAGGATTATCACCTATTTTTCATTCAACACAATATCTATTAACAAGTATTACTTAAGAATAAAAAAATATTCCCAAAAGATAAGCAAATGATGTCCAAGTATATTTTGGATAAGGGTTTGAACTCTTCAAAGTTCCCATATACTTTTGGATCCGAAAACTGAATTTTTGTTTGGTTGTGTTATGAACAAAAACATTTATAATGATTTTTGAAAATTATAATTCCAATATGTTTTTGGTTTAATAAAAAAATAATTTATATAAGCTTATGAAAAATAAAGATTAACATAATATTTTCATCATAAATTTTGATTATTTATTATATTAAATAATTTAATAGGTGTAAATAATATTTTTATTACAATAAAAAAAATTGAAAAGTTATATCCTCAGTTTTCTATGAAAGTTAATTGAAAATATTATCTGAAAGTATGATTTTCTATTAATGATATTTTCTAAATACATTCTAAATATTAACTTTTGCAATTTTGAAGTTTCAAAAATTAATTTTTTCTTATGTCCTTGAATTATTTTTTCCGCCTTAGAAAGACCCTGAATTGAGTATTATTTCCAAAAATCAGATTTTTTTTTTATCAATCAAATGCAATTTTACACATTAATTAATAAAATAGATAAAATTTTAAAAAATTATTAAAATTGATCAATTGAGAGAAGTTGTGAGATTTCTAGTTAAGATTTTCAGTTAAGATTTTCGATTAAGATTTTTTATTAATTTTTCAGTTTATTTTTAACATCTTAGATTTAGAATATTTTCTTCTTTATTAATTTTTATATATCTATTTCATCAAAGAAATATAACTAATTATTTCTTAAATTATTCTATTATTTAAAAAAATAAAATCTACTAAAATCATATATAATAAACACAACTTCACTTAACTAAATTATAGTTACCATGTATGATTTTAGCATTATTTTTTTTTCGAATCAATAGTACTAAATTACTAATTAATATTGTCTGAGATAAATACCATTTCTTCACCAAAAGTTGTATTCTTCAATTACGATTTCTTTGAAAGCTCTTATTACACATGCATAACTATAATATGCAATTTGTCTGCATGTTCCATGGTCCCATTTCTAGGTTCAAATTAATTTGTTTTTCTGCTTTTCTTTTAGCTAATAATATCTTCATCAATCTAATTTTTAAAAGAAAATATTTCTACCCTCACTTCTGTCTTCAGAAAACAACAAAAAAGTAAAATACATACATTTAACAAATTATTATAATAATATTTTAAATTAAAAAATTAAATAAAATATAATTAAAATATTAATTTATTTGAGTGTTAAGTGTATATTTTTTATTGTGTAAGTGTTAACATATCAGCACCATGGTTAAAAAGGTTAAATATTCTTCAAATTTATTACACGCGAAAAACAAATCTTTTAAAATGATGTGTTTTAACAAACTTTAATTAGATGAATTTAGAGAGGAAAAATGAATTGAAGTTTTTAACAAATTAAAATTAATTTATTGACAAATGAAAATTAAAAATTTTAGAAAAACTATACCAGATAATTTCTATACATTAAATTGTCGAAAAGATTATTTTGTTTTCCTTTTATTTTTTATTTTAAAGTGTTTATGAAAAGGTTTATTCGAGTTATTAATTTTGTTAATAACATTTTTTTTAGATTTGATTGATTAGTTTCAGTAAAAAAAATTCGTTGAATTGCATGTTTTATCATAAAATTTAATTTATGAAATATTGGTTAAACCACTTTTTCTTTCTAATGTTCTTCTTATTTCTTACTTCTACATTATTATCTAAATTAAAGCAACTCTTTCTAATGTTACTAGAAAAAGAAAAGAATTTTAACAGCAGTTAAATAATTTATAATAATTATTATTGATTTAACTATTGTGAAAAGTTAAAACAATATAACCAGTATCAATTTGGTTGACATACAATATTAATTACGGGAATCATGGTTAGACATATTATCAGTCTCATATCATTAGGGATTAAGATAAAGAAGAATTTACATATCATTTTCCAACAAAATCGTAACAAAGTGAAAAAAATGGATCACTTTTAATTGGAGTAAAACCCATAAAAAAAAACAGTTTGGCTGAGTTTTTGAAACCAACATCGTGGAGATTGTTTGAGCTTGTAGATAACTTTGTTGAGCTTGTGATTCTGATTTGGATTTTAAGAAGTAAAGCCTGGAGGTTGGTCATGAACACAATTTCTTCTAAGTCACCATGGAAAAAAAACATTCTTTATTTCAATTTGATGAATTGGTCATTTGGAAGGGAGGGCATGGTCTATAACAAGGTGGATAGTAGCAAACTTGATCACAGGACTAAATGTTTCAGTATAGTCAAATCCTACAGTCTGATAAAATCCCCTCGCAACCAATCTGGCTTTGTCACGCTGAAAAGTGTCAACAACAATTAACTTGTTTTTATACACACATTTACAACCAACAACACTAGCACCAAAAGGAAGATTAGTGATAATCCAGGTATTGCTTTTAACAAGAGCATTATACTCATTTTGTGTAGCATTGAACCAAGCTGGATTGAATATTGCTTATTTGAAACTATTGTGTTTAGTATGAGCAGGAGAGGCAGAGATAGTAAAAAATTTATTTGAAAATACGTACCTTTGCTAATGTAAATCATAGGATGATTATTGTTTACTTGTGGTGAAGAAAAAACAAGTGTGTCATCTGCAGACAAAATAAAGTTACAGGGAATAATAGAATCATGCGCATATTGAGAAATATGTTGACTATTAGGAGACAATAAAGGTTGTCCATTGTGGGTATTAGAGATAGGTTGAACAACAATTAAAGAAAAATTATGTGTTGTAGCTAAAGTGGTGGACGAATCAGACGGTTCAAAAGGTTATTAAGTATAGTATAATGAAGATGATTTTCATTAAAAATAACGTAACACGATATATATGGTTTTTCAGAGGGTGAAAGACAAATATATCCTTTATTTTGGAACTAAAAAGAAACAAATAGAACACAAAATCAAATTCATACTTGTTATATGGTTGTAATAAATGATAATGTGGACAACCAAAAACTTTGGATAAGGTATAATCATGTTACTTTTAGAACAAAACTTTATAAGGAGAATATCCATGAAGAACAATAGTGGGTAAAAATCATTGATAATGTCAGATGCAACAACAAAGCATTCACTCCAAAATTTATGAGTAAGAGAGGCACCAACAAGAAGAGACATGTTACAATATTGGGGACGATTTCCTTTACTAGAAGATCCAACTAAATCTAGTTATGCTGGTTGTTGGAGAACCATGGACCTGAGGCAAGATTGGCTTGAAGATAATTTTTCTCACCAACTTTGTGATTTGCAAAATGTTCTTCCTGAGAAAAGAGTAAGGCTTCTATTTCTTTAACAGTGTAAGGATCAATTCGAAACATAACAAACATGACAAAACTATCATAGTCTTTAGACAACCCGTCTAAGATTACTTATATGTGATCATCACTGGAAATAGGAGATCCAATAGCAGTCAAGGTGTCAACAAACTTCTTTTTTCAAGAAGATAATCAGAGACGGAACGATCTTTCCTTCGATGTGTGCAACTGAATCTTGTGTTTGTTCACCTTTGCTACAGTCTTAGAAGCATACTTAACACGCAATTGGGTCCAAATTTGGAAAGAAGTATCAAGATCTACCATCTTGGTTAGAATAGGTGAGGTCATATCAAGAAACCAATCCACAAGTAACTGATCTTGTTGTTCATAGTTGAGATATTCTTGGTTGATAACATCTTCCGAAGTGTTGAATTTCATAGGAATATCTTGGCCCTTCAAGAACTGTGTCAATTTGAGTTCTCAAATAATGACTAACACTTGTTGTCATATAAGAAAGTTGTCATAATCTAATGTAAGATAGACAGGGTATAGAAGGTGGAAGAAAAAAAAGAGGCAACAAAAAAAAATTTCTGAGTTCGTTGTGGAAGAAAAAGAGGTGGAAGCCATGGTAAGATTTATGAAGCTTTGATACCGTGTTAGAAAGCAGAGGAAGAAGGAAGATAACAACTATTAATCATAAAGTGAATGCATGTTACAACCACACACAATGAGCAAAGTTGAGCCAATATATATAGCTCAAAAACAAAGAAACAAAACACTGATATAACATACCAACTTAGGGGAGGCAATGTGGGCTGACCCGTCTCGCGTTTGGCCTGCAAAATGCAGGTCGGGTTAGCCCCATGTACAAGGAATGCAGACTCATTTCACTGGCCTACCTCACATAAGAGGTAGCTTGCAGGTCAACTCGTGTAAGGAAAATATTTTTAAAAAATAAAATAAAATTTCATTAATTATAAAAAGTACATATTTCTGTTGTAAAATATTAAAATTTAATCATTGTTTCAATTCATTCAATTAAGATAAAAATATAAATGAATTCAAGTATGTGTTAGAAAACTTGATTAAAAATAATTAAAGTTTTGTGCTTGCATCTATTTTCCCTCTATATGTATTTAAATGTACCAGATTATCTTATCAAAGTTTTGTTACAAAATATTTTAATGAAAATGACTAATTTTTTAACCTTATTAATTATTTTTTTATATTATTTTTTATTAACAAATTTTAAATATAAAATTTTACTTAAAACTAAATTGTCACTCTTAATATTAACTTTTTTTAGATGAATAAAATAAAACATTCCTTAAAATATTAAATTCGATTTTTTAAAATAAAATAAAATAAATGTAATACTTAAGTGTGATTTTTATTTTCAAAAAAAATAAAATAATAATAATTTTTTATTTAAGTGAACTAGCAGGTCAACTCATCCCATCTCACTATTGACCCTCCGGAACATACCTAAACGGATCAATGAGCTAGATTAATGAATCTGTTATGTACTTTTTGATAGCAAATTGTGGATATGCCTGCATGATACACCCGCATTGACATTCCTAGACCTACATATATATAACAAACTACCATTTCAAATTGTAGTAACTCGAATTTTCAATATCACTGTATGTTAATTTTTATATTTATAATTTGATTTGTGATTATTTTGTTCTGTTAATAAATTAATACTTCAAAAAATGTGACAGTTATAAAACTCTTGAACATATGCTAATAGTTGAGATTTACTTCTAGATCAAACGTGGTGCATAGAAATTGTTCCGGGTGGATTTGCAGGGACGAGATCCTCTTCTAAGAACTTGTGTCCTTGAATCCTATCAGTCGTTTAGATATGTCGGTCTTCCAGACGCTCAATTTATGTCGAAATGTATGCATTAGATTTCTCATGCTGTGTGACCTCTCATTAGTCAGACTCCCGGTACTACAGATATTGTTTAGCATTTGATAGAAACAACTAACAAGAACAATAATTGATAAAAAAAAGACACTATGGATCATCACAGTAGCAGCTACCATAATAACTCTAATGTTCAATTCAATAAAAAAATACTTCTCATACAAAGACATTCTTTCATTCCCTTTCCAACAATGGAATTCCCCAAGGTAATGGCATGAATATGCCGCACTTGTTTTTATTGTTCACTTTTCTTTATGCTTTGATGGGGCTGGAGCTACTGCACCCACTTTTGGAGCAGCCTAGGTTGTTGGAACTTTTCCAGAAACACTAGGCAAAGGTGCCTCTGTCACATTACTATCAATCAAGACTGGGGGTGGAGGAGGAAGTGGTGGAAGGAAAAAATCAGAAATTTGTTGATAAAGTTTGCCAGGTTCAATAGGGCTCATGTAAGGTGCTTTGTTGACATTCTTTAAACACAAGTTCCCTGCAACAAGTAGAACAAAAATCAAATCAGCAAATTTCTGTTTTCATTTCTTATTTTTATAACCAGTCAGAAAATTATCACTTGATTTATATTATTTCTTATACAAATATTTAAAATCAGGAAATGAAGTAGACTTGAGGTGACAGTTTTGAGATTATTTGTGCAAACAGAAAAAATGTTTTCATAGACCAAGTAGACTTTGAGCTTTCAAGTTTGTTTGTACCAACACAAAGAAAGGACCAAGTGCTGTCAATTTTCCAAAATCCTTGTTCAAGAAGCAAATGTTGACATAAAAGGTTGAACTTACTCCTATATCTGTTAGCTGTCTTGGGGAAATCAGTAATGATGCCATTAACCTTGGTTCCAATGACAAATGAATTTATCTCAATAGATGCATCAGAGTAGTAGTCCCATGCTTGAGATACAAATTCATTGCTGAAAGTTTCTACATAAACTCGGAGCTTAAATGATTTTAGCTTTGCCACAATGTTTGTAGAGTTAACTAAAAAGGCTGAAGTTTCAGGAAAAACAGACTTCTTTCCTATTACCACAGAATCAGCAAATGTTTTGATGTCCTTAATAGCCGAGACAGCAGCGTCGCCAATGTTCTCATCAACCTTGTAAACCCTTTCAAATTTGGATTTATCAAATATTTTAAGCACAGAGCTATGAGTTGACTGAATCATAACTTTGTATGATGTTGGTTTTGTTTTGTTTAGAGCATCAAGAACTGCATTGATCACACTTAAATTCTGCTTCTCTGCCAGATAGGCAGCATTCTGATAACAAAATAAATGAAAATGGCATTAAAAGGTGAACCATTCTTTATAATAGTGAAATACAATACAGCATTGTCTAAGTAAGAATCACTTGGACTTCACTTATTATAAAGAACCGAGTTTAATTGTAAAAAAATCAGTGATGTGAAATTCACATGAATTTTTCAAGTACCAATACCTGTGTATTTAAATTGGTTTCTTTATTACAAAATGGTAGAAAATAGTATGTGGAACAGAATGTAAGATGCAGCGAAAAGACTAAGATGATGCATAAAATTAGAAGTTGTAAATCAGAAACCAGCAATCTCACCCAAAAGGGTGCATAACTGACTTCATATACCTCAGCAATGCAACATTCATAAAGTGTTACAATGAATAGAAAAACTATGAAGTTCCTCATCAGGAAAAGCAAAAAGTAACCATGATTCATGACTAAGCTAAAAGAAAAAATCATTATCTTTCTAGGCATAAACAACCTCTTAACCAATGTTACAAGTACCCACAAAAGCAGAACAAACATTTAATGGTAAGAAAGATAAAAATCTCAAACTTTAACACATAATAACACTCGTGTCTTTTAATCCCTAGGACAAACAAGATCCTTTATGAAGCTATTTTTTCTAACAAAATATTCATCATATGATCAAAAAATAAATTTTTAATATCAGTGTAATAGCCTGTTGAAGTCAACATCTCACACACGAATGAATCCTGATAAAAAAAATATACAAATTGAAGAACTCACCTCTATGCTGATCAAGATGAGAGAGCCTTTAGTCAAGGACAAAAACTTAGACAAGGTTATCAGCTTTCCTTGATTTTTGAGTTTTGGATTCCGGATCAAACTGTATTTCCCATAAGGTTTCAATATTGAGGCTGCAATGAAAAGCAAATAACAGAAAAAATGAGGGATGTAGGAATTTTTTGAGAACAAATTGCATTTTTTGGTTTTTGTTCGTCCCTTAACTTTCCAAGAACTTTGACTGAATAGATTACCCAAAGTGAAAACCAAAATTTGTTTGGCATTAAAGAGCATGGCCAAAGAAACATAAACATTTTAATTTCTGTCAAATCAAATTCATTATTATTGTTCATTCAGGAATTCAAGATTTGTAATACTTTAGGGAACATATTATAAGCAGAAGAAAGGATCTAATTATTAATTTCATAAAAGAATATTTCATTCTATAATGCAAAACAATAAGGTATTTTTTTAACCCTCTGGCAATTCTTTATTTAATACATTCATCCGTTACTGCCTGACATAGTAAAAAGTACCTCTAATAAAATTATATATGGAACTTTCAGCTACTGAAGAAATTTAGGAATAGATGATTTGAACAATTTAAAACAATTTAAAGTTCAAACTTATACCCTACATGGATAATAAACCAATGAGGGAAATTGGTTAAACAATACCACACATAAACAAGAAACATTCAAAAACATCATGCAACTTACGAGTCAATGTTTTTATCTCGTCCCATGTCAAGCTGAATGTATATATGCCACTGCTGTTTTTGATCTCCTGAATAGTTGTAGAACGGGTTTTGAAGTTTGTATCAGCAACTGTTGTGCTTTCTGAAAGGTCTATAGAGCTTAAGCAAAAGGGTGTTCCATCCTTGGACATTTGAACAGGACAGTCAAGTACATCTGCCCCGTCTGATTTAGCTTTCTTATATGCAAGGTCAGTACAAGCAGGATTATCTCCACTTGCTCCATATTTTGTGATAACCAAAGTGTCCACTGTATCATGCAAAATATGAAAGAAGAACAAAATCAATAAAGACAACTTAAAATATTATGTTCCCTCTGGAGAATTTCTCACTTCAATTCATAATTTGTACAAGCTAAATAGTAAGTTTAACAACAAAATGAGGTAATACATCAACAGGGAGAGCTAATAAATTATACCTTGTTTAGTGCCATTTTTCCCTTGGCCAGAAAAGCAATCTGCAGTAAGAGGTGAGATTTTAGAATCTGAATGGGATGCTGATTCCATAAAGTTGATAGTATTAGATAAATGTAATATATCATTATCTATTGTAATAGTACTGTCTATTGACCACTGTCACTATTTAGTTAGAGTTAGTTAAAATGCCAACCGTCCATTGGTAACAGTCACTAGTTATGTAGAGTTAGTTATATTACAATAGAGAGTATTAGTCATCTATACTTGCATGGATGCATTGAAAAATAGAAATTCCATTTAAAAGGTGAGCATTAGTTTGGAAAATAATTATAAAGCTCTGAAGAAATGTTTAGAATTGTATACAAGGAAAACTTACTTATGGCTACAGATGGAGTAACTGGGAAGTCAGACAACACACCATCAACGGAGAAATCACCAACGTTAAAGAAAGATAGACACTCAGCCACAGGATCATAGCTGAAATTGTAGCTAAATGGAACATCATTGATATGGTCTGATACAAAAACTTGCAACTTTTCTTTGTGAGCATCTGAGACAAGAGAGGTATGTGGTTGTAGATAAAGGCTTGAGTCTACAGGCCATATATAGCCCTTGGGAACAAGAATTCCTGAAGCAAATGCCTTGATTTGCGCAAGATTTTTCAGGAGTTTACCATAAGACTGATTGGTTGTAGGTTCAATCTTAGACTGCTCTAGAACCCTGAAGATCAAGCTGGTTGTTCCATGACTAAAGATTGATTTAACTCTCTTTAAGAAACCCACATCAGGTGATGAAATGTAACTGACAGTTACATTTTTAGCAACGAGAGATCGTAGAAAGGTTTCTACACTCAAATTCTGTTGCTTGAAGAATGAATCATGCTGCATTGTATTTTAAAAATGCAAAAACATGATTAGTCAACAACAGATATTAAATTTTAGGATCTGCTTTGAAACAAAGAATGTATTCCAGTTCAAGGACAAGAAACAAATACTCTTTTTCCAATTACCTGAATGTTTAACCACAGGCCTGTAGATGGTGATTTTATCAGGTTAGCTACTTCTTCAACATGGAGAATGGGAAGCTTGTTGCCATCGAACACATTAGTCCGAGAGTAAACTCCCTGAACAACTGTTCCAATAATAATATGATTATCAGTGTTACAAGCATATAATAACCTAACAAATAGGAGCAACGACAGTGAACAAGTTTCCCAGTTCTGACGTGTTATGATCAAAGGCAAGCACCAAGAACAAGTTCCATGAATAAGCTATCAATTTAGTCTCTGAAATAGGCATTGCCAATCAACTTGGTTCTATAATTTACAGTCAATTTGGTTCCTAACAATTATCAAATCAGTCAAACATCAGTAGATTTGCTTCCTAATGTTAGGAATCAAATTGACTAATAAAGGAAAAAGTTGAAGCTACATTACTTTTTTGTAATGTCAAGAACAGAATGAATTGATAGTTGTTAAAGTCAAAAACTGAATTTCCATTTTTTAAATCTCTAGGGCCAAGCCAAATTAACGCGTGTTGCCAACCAATTCAGGGACCAGACCAGATTATGCTTTCCACGCTGTTCCATGCTTGAGCACTCAATGCCACCACTTACCCCACCTTATCTTTGGAAAATATCTTACTTGATAAAAAAGATATAAACATCATTCAAACAAGAAAATAAAAATGCTAAGGTCTTGAGATAGATTGAACTCACGAGAGACATTTGCTAGTTCTTGGAAGTTGTAGTCTACAGAAAACCATCCCCGGGTTGGGACCCCACTAACAAAGTGATCCTTTGCCTTGCCTTGGTAAACAACTGAAATGTCAGTGGCATTGTCGAGTTTAAGCTCTGGGAAACAAATCCCAGTGCCATCCTTTGTTAATTGCACATCACACCATAGAATCACATTTGGGCTACTAGTGTTAAGTGCCAAATTATAGGCAAGTGAACTTGAATCTGGAAATATCCCTGAAAACCCACCACGTGCTATGACCAGTGGTGGAGATCCTGCATAGCAAATGAATTGCAATCAAATACACATGGTCCTGAATCCTAACACACGATGTCAAGAAGACAAAAGTTGGGGTGCTTTTATGCATATAAGTTCATGCACAAGGTTGAATTTCTAGCATTTATTCCTGAACAACAAAGAGATGAAAACCCATTGAGCAGTTAACACCATCAACTTCTAGATCATTATCTGTAGTTCATTGCCATGTCTTGTCTCTCTGCTATAACTTTTTTAATGTCTCCTTTAAACTTCTGTAGATGAATTAAACTCTTTGTTATAGTTATTGATTCGAGAGTTTTAATTTCTACTCACTGTCAGCCAATCAGAAATCCTATGTTGGGTAAGATTTTTAAGATAGTTATTCTAAAATCAAACTTATTATATTTGACAATTGTGAGTGAATGACATTGTGAGTGCATACACTATTTGCTCTCAAATTAATAAAATAGCATGTTACTTCTTATTTTCTTTTTGAGGTAGAAAAACTTATGACTATTCATTGCTATGATAATTGCAGAAACAAGACTCAAAAGGGTTGTCTTAAAAGGTCTCAAACTCTAGAAAGAGAATCAAATACTCAATTTCCTTCCAAGCATGAGACTCAGCAAGTACACAAAACTAGCAATTAAGAAGATAAAACAGGGACCACAGTAAACACTACAAGACTGAATGGAAGAAGAAATAGAAACACACCTTGCAATGTTTTCCAGCCACTAGGTGGTCCTGCTGAAGAAACCAGTGCTACCAATGAATACTGCAGAATGAGTATAGGAAGTACCCTAGAGAGAGCCATGAAGTGCCGCATAAGTTTCAAATCTTACCAAGAAAATCCTTATCTGGGATATATAACTTTAAGCAAGTACATACAGATTATGAGAACTATGCAAGTTCTAAGAAAGATAGCCAAAAGTGAAAGAACTTGAACTGTTCAGCCAGAAGAACTAGGCTATGATGAACTTGAATTGTTCAACTGTAGTGGAATATTCATAGGCATAAAACAACACCCTTTACTCAACCTTGGCTTCTTCAATGATAAAATCTACTTAGAAGGCAGGGTCAACCATACAGCTATTTTCCAAGCTGTGTGATGACTTTTGTTTTGTTATATACGGTCACGCGGTTTTTGAAATTTTCATGCAAATGGCTCAAAAGTTATGCAGGACTTGTAAGCTTTCATCTGCAATGGTTGAAATAAATAATAAGAAATTCATAATAATGTGTATTGACAGAGAGAAGATGAGTGGAAAAATAGAGAAAGAAAGGTGAGAGACACAGAAAGATGGAAAAGAAAAAGGGTGAGATAACTCGTTTTGTAGCACTGTCCTATCTGTAGCTGCTTCTAGCTAACATTGCTGTGTTTATGTCTGCATTTAATGACCACTGCTGCATGTACTCATCTGTAACAAATAAAACAGATCCTAGAAATTTCATCCAAATGCTTATTTTGTTTTTAACGTGGTTTCCATTCCAGAGTTTCAGATACCAATTTTTATTTTTTTTTAATTTGCAAAATTCATATCATTTTTATTATTATGTGAATTTTTCTATTATTAGTTATGTCATATTTTTTAAAATTTTTGTTATTATTTAATTTATAAAAATTAGTTGTAGGAAAATAAGTTATTTACACATTTTAAGGGCATAATTTTTTCTGCAAATCATGTATTTTTTTTTTGTAAAAAATGAAATTCAATTGATTTAAAATTTTTCTTTTTGTTCAAGATTTAATTCAAACTCTAAAGACTCTTAGTTGGAAGGAAAAAAAATTTACCAAAATTATCAGAAAAATCCTTCCACATAAAAAGTAAAAGCTGGGAAATATTCCATACCTATAATATTATTTAAAAAAACTTATTGTTTATATATATATATATATATATATATATATATATATATATTATTTGATCAATTTTATATAACAATATCCCCGTGAAATTTGGTGTTTCCGAACTATGACGTGGTAGGGGTTAAAATTCTTACACGTGAAATAACAATGTAGTTTCGGAACTTATTTATTCGTGAGGTGACTTTAATTTTTAACGTATGCGTGAAGAGAAGTATTAAAATACTCTTTATTATTGTATTGTAAAACAATACACTTTATTACCTCTTTTATCAATTTTTTATTATTGGATCGAAATATATTTTAAAATATTATTTTATTTAAAAAAAAATTATAAAAAAAACTATAACAGAGAATATTAATCCTTTAAAAACAGAGAATATTAAATAAAGTTTTATTTTAACATTTTTTAAAGGGGTGTAAACTTGTATTCTCATTTTTATTATTAAATAGTAAAATATGATTTAACTATTAACATGTATTTCTATTTTCAAATATTTATACTAATATGAAAATATAATTTTTTATTGATTTACATATATTTTTAATTTTTATAAAATTACCAAGTTTTGATTAGTTACTTTTTTTAGTTTTCTAGCCAAACAAAAAGGTTGAGAATTTGTGTTCTGGCTCTTGTATTTAACATGGATTAAATGAATATTTATAGTAATACTTTCTTGTATATTTGGTATAATATTGATATAACATATTTCCAAAAAAATAATTTTCTTAAAAGGAGAATACTAATATTAATTAATAAAAGTAGTAGCTACATATGTTTTTTAATTAAATGGTTGATAGGATTGTTAGCATCTTTTGTTTTTTAATATTTTGTTAGCGGTGAATAATCCATATTAATGTATGAAAAAAAATTACTTTAAAATGAATTTTAGGGATAAAAAATATTTATTTTAGATTTTGGAAGGATTAAAATTTTAAAAAAAATGCATTTTATTTTGGGTCAAAATACAGATTCAATAAAAATCAACGATTTAGATTAAATATAACAAAATGTTTATATATAGATCAAAATTAAAAGGCATTACTTTTGTAAACAATAAAAACATATTTAAATCTTTTTTATCTTCTCTATTTCGTACACAACTCTTTAAAATTAAGAAATAAACTAAAATTTTACAATTAAAAGTTTAAAAGAAAATAAATACGAAAAAAAGAAACACTTTTGTGCTAAGGTTTTATAATATCTTTCAATAACTTTAATGTTTAATCAATTATATTTAGTGAACATGATGGGAAAAAAGCTTACATTAGAAGAAAAATTATTCACGTTTTTCATATCTAGTTTTATTTTTTTATGAAAGAAAATGTGTAACTTTCCATATAGATTATATTTATAACTAATATGACTTGGTTGATCTATGTTAATATGTATCAATATAAGATCAATTTTAAGCATAATTAATTGACATAAACTTTTACACCAACTTTAAGAAAGGATCATAATTAAAATAAAAATATACATATGTTCTTTAATCTTAATTATTTCAGTTGTAAACTCTAAATCTTAAAATATTTTGAGAGATGATAGAATATTGTTATAATAGTAGAGTCAAATCTGAACTACATTGGAATGAGTACTATATGCATAATATTTTTAATTTATATGTCTGATATTGCACTCTAACTTTGTTTTAATAAATAATTGGTTGTCAAATAAAATGATTTGAGACATTCCATAGAACGTGATAGGCTTAAATATATATTTTTATTAGGTTTTTAGGATGTATTATTGAAGCAAGACCATTCTTATGATTTAAGATTCAACCATAATTTTAACAATTCATATCAGAAAAATGAAGAACAATAATTGAACAAACATGTACTGTTGTTCTGAAAGGAAATGCTATCACGTTTGCTTCAAGGTCAATCCGATAATAAACTTTTATATATATATATATATATATATATATATATATATATATTAATTAATTAATTAATTAGTGTGTGTATATATGGAAATAGACCAAGTCAAACGATAAAGAGAGGATGTATCTACTTATGATTTTTTTAAACTTGTCTGTCACGTGTAATCACAGTAATAAGATGCAGTCACAGCATTAATATTATGAAAGAGATTAGTTTTTTATTAAGTGAATATTAAGAAATATGGAACAAAAACTTTGAGTTGATAAGAAATTTTGATATGGTTATTTATTTAAACATGAACTCAACTTTCAAACATCTACGAAGAAGAAACGCATTGACGTTAATTTTAGTATTAATTATAAGGATTAAACATATTTTTAAGTATTATAATATGAAATTGGTTGTTGTTATTAGTTCAAATTTTAGATTATTTAAATACTTGTATTATAAAAATGATTGGAATAAATTTTTATGTACGTGGAATTGGTTTAGTTTAAAATTTAATTTTATCAATCCATTAAAAATAGTTATACTAGTCATCTATACGTAATCATTTTTCTAGTGAAGAACTTATTTTAATCATTTTCATACTACAAATATTAATATGATTTAAATTTTGGATCTCATATTTAATCTTGATTAACATAATTAAAGAAATATATAGTTAGTAGGGTGTATTTTATAATATATTAAAAAATAATAATATTAATATAATTAATGCAATATGAAAATTTATTTTTGAAGTTAAGAAATTATATTATTAATAAACATTTATTTCAAAATACTTTTGTACAAATTAAAGGACATTATATTAAGTTTGAAAGGACCTTAAATATTATAACTCACGTATTTTTAAAATATATTATATATAGTTTATACCACTCTAACTAGTAGAGGTGGTAAAGCGGGTCAGCCCGTCTCGCACTTGGTCGGTAAAAATGTGGGTCGAGTGGGCCCGTCTCGCAAAGTTATTGTGGGTTTGAATTTTCGACCCGTCCCGCATAAGAGCTGATCCGCGGGTTTGCGGGTCAGCCTGCGTTTTTTTTTTAAAAAAATTAAATATTTTTTTTACATTTTGTTCTTAAAAAATTGTCAAATTAAACCTATATATTTGTTACTATCAAACCCAATTTTTTTTCTTCCTTTTCAAACATAGTCAAACATCAAAAAATTAAACATTAAGATAAATATCAAATATCACTATTCTTCCACTTCCAAAACATTAAAAATACCTAATTCCAAAACATTAACATAAACATTAATTCAAAAATATTAAACATAAACATTATTGACATTCTTCCATTTCAATAACATCGGATGCCGCCTTAGAAGAACTTTCATCCATTTTTTCATAATTATAATCTTTCCCGTCATCTGCACACATTAAAACAATGATAATATTTTTTTCTTGCTGGTTAGCGGGTCAGCCCGCCCCGCATGGGCCGCGGGTTAGCGGGTTGAAAAGGTTAGTCCGTCCCGCGTTTTTTACGTGCGGGCCGTGGGCCGGCCCGCATGGCCCGCCCCGCTTTGCCATCCCTACTAACTAGCAAAGAAAAAAAAAATCTTTGGATTCATTAAATTAGAGAGATAGATGGATCATAAACACACCTAATCGTTTTCGTACCGATTTCTTTTTACACCCTATAATTTTCTTTTGCATCCCAAAAAGTATAAAAATTCCTATTTTTTTTCTTTTAGTTTATGAAAAATAATTTTTAAATTGCAGATTGTACAATTTGAAATTTATAAATTACCTTTTAATTGTGTAATTCAAAAAAAAGTTTTGAGTTTCAATTTGTATAATCCAAAAGTTTTTATTTACTTTTAAATTATACAATTTTGAAGTAAAATAAAAACCCAAGCATCCACCCAGGATTCGAACCCAAATCCTTCCAAGGAGGTAAGGGTTAACCACAAGACCAGAGAAGTTCTTTGATCATATTATCATTTTTAGTATACTTATTATTATTAACATAATTTATACATATTAATATTATATTAACATTATTATTAACATTATTATTAACATTATTATTAACATTATTATTAATATTATTATTATAATTAATATTATTATTATAATTAATATTATTAATATTTATTAATATTATTAATATTTATTAATATTATTAATATTTATTAATATTATTCATATTATTAATATTTATTAATATTATTCATATTATTAATATTTATTAATATTATTCATATTATTAATATTATTACTATTATTATTATTAATATTATTATAAATATTTTTATTAATATTATTATAAATATTATTATTAATATTATTATAAATATTATTATTAATATTATTATAAATATTATTATTAATATTATTATTAATGTTATTATAAATATTATTATTAATATTATTGTAATGAATAGTTTCCAATGTCTGATTCTTCAAAATTTGATACTGCAAATGTAACTAAAAAATAAATTATGATGATGTATATATGTGATAAGTTAATGTCACTTCACACACAACTTATTTTTACTTATTGAAATTCATAAAAACAATCTTTAAGAATTGAATAATAATTTCAATTAATGAAGTGCCTTCTAACTTCAATTAATGAATCAACCTCTAAGACCTAAGTTCAAAGCATATTTAAATATGTATACCAGTTTAGGCTAAACTCACTAAAAAATTTAATTATATCTATTTATTAAGAATTGAGAAAATATAAAATATTTTATTGATGTTTTACAATAAACTTTTGACACTTAAAAAAATTAAAAAAACTCTATTATTTTGATGAGATTTTAGAATAAATATTTAGAATTTAACGAAGGTTTTAAAATAAACCTTTGGAAATTAACGAAGGTTAAAAAAATCTTTGTTATTTTATGGAGGTTTTAAAATAAACCTTTGTAAATTAACAAATGTTAAAAAAACCTTCGTTATTTTGTGGAGGTTTTAAAATAAACCTTTGGAAATTAACGAAGGTTAAAAAAACCTTCGTTATTTTGAGGAGGTTTTAAAATAAACCTTTGGAAATTAATAAAGGTTAAAAAAACCTCTGTTATTTTACTGAGGTTTTAGAATAAACCTTTGGAATTTAGCTAAGGTTAAAAAACCTCCGTTATTTTGTCGAGATTTTAGAAAAAACCTCCATTAATTAAATCAATTCCTAAGGTTATATTAACCTCCACTAAATAGCCTCTATTAAAACCTTTTTTTCTTGTAGTGATTTATACTTTAAAATTATACAATTTAAAATTTTTTTTGACTTTTGGATTGTGCAATTTACAAAAACAATTTAATGATCTCCAAATTACATAATTTAGAAGTTGTTTTTTCAAAAAAACAAATTTTCAAATTATATAATCCAAATGTTTTTTTAATTGTGAATTGTATAATTCAAATTTCTCTTTCGCACACTCACAATGTCCTTTCTGGATTACACAATCTCAAAGTCCCTCTTGGATTCCACAATCTGAAAACCTTTTTATGCAAAAAAAAATGACATCTAAATTGCACAATCTAAAATATTTTTTTCCTTAAGTTCATCTATGACACAACACATAAAAAAAAGATAACATCAATAACAAGGGAATGATGACAACAAAGAGACAATTTACTCTTTTAACTATCCTATAAAAATACACATAAAAACTATAAAGGTGTAGAAAAAAATACTCACTTTCATGTGAGAAGTGAGAGAAAAATCTTTAATAATATAATAATCAAAATTAAAAAGGTTTTCAAAGTCACGAAATTACTTAAAAAATTATATACATACTTTTAAAATAGTAAATTTTTATTATTATTTTAACTTTAACTTTAATTGAAGGAATTGAATACAAATATTTATTTATCTCATCCTAATCCTAAGTCAAATTAGTTATAATACAAGACATTTATATATATATAGAAAAAGAATGAAAACATATAATTGTATCAATATACCCTATACTTATCTGTTACAGGTGATATCAATTTTCCGTGACGGAGGTCAGACAATCGAATAATGGTGCTTGAGTTGTCACATTCTTAAGCAGAAAGAGTTGTGTCTTGACTATCAGTTATAACTTTTGCTTAGTGGTAAGCATTCAATCCAACAATTGTATCAAAGTCAAGGTCACGAGTTCGAAAAAATTGTTGTAGGTGGAATCAATTGTAACTCTAGTACCACTAAGATAACTTCTTCATCCTGATACCAACACAAAGAATTCATACACTTCCTCACATATAGAGCCCCTTAAGGTATCATCTCGATGCTAGCATGAAAATTGTTATTGTAAGTGAATTCCACTAAAGGCAACATCTCATCCTAACTCTCCAAGTGATCCAATACACATGTCCTCAAGATATCTCCTAAAGATTTAATTGGTCTCCACTCAACTAATGCAGGTGGAAATGTTATCTCATTTCCACTCAAGAACATCTAATTGTTGCAACATTTCTCCAAATCTCTAGTGCTTCACCTTGACTTTTTGACATGTCAGACATGCAAATACATATTGGGTTACTTCTTTCTTCATGTCAGACCAATAAAAGGACTCCTTTAAGTCCTAGTACATCTCAATCGTGCTTGGATGCAAACTAAGATGAATCTTATGACCTTTATCAATCAACTCTCCATCTGCAAGTACACAAACTTTGCTTATGAATCTCAACACACCATAAACTCATCACTAAATCCTTAATCTGAATTAGACAACAATTCAATGATATGTCTCAACCTAGAATCCACGAACTGATTTTCCTTAACCATCCCAAGGAAATCATTAGTCATAGCTAGTTTGCCACAACTAATATGATCAGCATGTAACCCTACATCCAAGTTCAAATCTCTAAACACTTCAATCAATTTTAGCTCCTTCATCGCCATAATTGATACCTGAACTTATTCCTACTCAAACCATTTGCCACCACATTAGTCTTTTCCAACTGGTGGATCAATTGAAAGTCATAATCTTTGAGAAACTCCATCCATCTCCTCTATCAAATATTCAAATCCCTCTGATCAAACAGATATTTGAGTCTTTTATGATCATTAAACACTTAAAATTGTGCAACATATAAATATTTTCTTCAAATCTTCAAAGCAAACACGACTGTTTCTAGCTTTAAGTCACGAGTAGGATAATTTTTCTCATTAAAGCATAATTCACCACATTTTTCTCCCAAATTAAAACACAACACTACCTATGATGGGATGAATCAGGGTAAACCTCAAAGGAAATCCATGTGTTAAGAACCACCAAGGCTGATGAACTGGTCAACCTTTTCTTCAATTCCATAAAACTTGGTTAACATTTATCTGTCCAAGCAAAAGGTTGATCCTTGTGAGTCAGTTGTGTCAACGATGATACTATCCTGAAAAACATTGATAGTAACCAACTAAACTCACAAAACTCCTAAATTCTATGAAAGTCTTAGGACATTCTCATTGAAACATTGTCTCCACCTTATCAGGATCTACTGAAATCCCTTGAGTTGATATACTAAGAAACTCACTTTCTTTAGCCAAAACTCACACTTGGAAACATTTTTATACAATTGTTTATCTCTTAAAAGGCCTAACATTTTCCTTAGATGATCATCACGATGTTTAGAATAGTATGGTGTCTATGAAGACTATTTCTAAATTATCTTGAAATGGACGAAAGATCCTATATATGTAATCCTAAATAGGGTCAGATCATTTGTCACTCCAAAAGGCATTACCACATATTCATAGTGCTCATATATGAATCTAAAATCTATCTTATGTTCATCTTCAGACTTTACCAAAATGTGATGGTACCTATATCTCATATCTATCTTTTAAAACATTGTTGATCCATGTAAGTAATCTATCAGATCATCAAGCATTGGCAATGGATATTTATGTCTATTTTAAGCGAGGTCAATTGCCTGTAATCTACATACAATTGAGATCATCCATCTATCTTCTTTACTAACAAAATTGATTCCCCCATGGAGACACACTTGATCTAATAAATTATTTCTTCAACAACTCTTCAACTTGTTTTTTTCAACTCCATTAACTCAACTGGAGTCATTCTTTAAGGTGCCACTTACACTAATCTAGCCCCCAACACCATATCAATGGAAAACTCTACTTCTTTCTATAAGGTAATCCAAGTACCTCCTCTGGAAACACATCCAAGAAAACCCCCACCACGGGTATATTATTCACCTTATTTTCATTGTTAACTCTCATTTGAGTTAAGATTATAAAATATCTAACTTCATCTATCAACTCACTCCACACTTGTTGTGCAAACATCAGCTTTAACTCTTTGGAGTCTAGAAACACTGTTTTCTATTAACCGCAATCTATGATAATGTTATTGGCATATAATCAATGCATTCATAAGATCATATCCAATTACTGTAAAGGTAAACAAATCGAATTGACTTTAAATTTGTGTCCCTCTATCACCATAGGAAACTCTAAACAAATAGAAGAATTCCACACCTTCCCAAATGCTTGTGTTGAAACTACAACCTCGAACTATAGCTCTTTCACTAGCATACCTAGTTCATCTAAACAATCATTTAACACAAAAAAGTGTGTAGTTCTAGAAACGTACAACACTTTCAAACTTCTAACAAAAATAGAACAAACATCATGCACCAAGTTATCTGACTTTGAGGCTTTTGCTCCTGCTAAAGCAAAAACTCTACTTGCCACCTAGGACTTACTACCCCCTTCCTCTCATTTGCTGATAATCACTTGTATATGTTGTCATTTTCTTGCTAGGACAATCTCTGGATATATGTCCTCCTTTCTAACTTATAAAACATATTCTCTCTAAAGTAAATTGGGAACACACATTTATCATATGTGGCCACCACACTGAAAACATCTAACACTCCATGGTTGTGGTTATTGTGAATGTGTTGTGATTGTACTTGTCATGTGCTAATGGATGTAGAGAAAGGTTTCAGTTGATTTATCTTGGCCTTCTTATTAGAAGAGCCTCCATCATGAGAAAAGATTACCCTACTATCACCACTGTCCAACATCTCCACTATAATTGCCTTCTCCACTAAAGCAAGAAACTCCATGATACACATAGGAGCTACAATCCTCTTTAGTTCATGTCTTAAACCTTTCTCAAACTTTTTACACCTCTAAGCCTTAGAAGTATCTTGGTATAGAATCTAGTTAGGTATTTAAACCTGGTAGCATAGGCACTAACATATTTCCCTGCTCTAACTTAAGGAACTCAATTTCTTTTGCAAACTTTGCACTGTGATAAGTGTCATATTTTAGTAATATTTTATATTAAAAGACAAACGTTTGTGGATGTTTATTAATAAAATAGCTATAATTTAACCCTTAATTTAGAAATTTAAACCTTTTTACATATTTTTTATTATAATATAAATAAGAACGATTTATTCCCAAATTTATGTTAATTTCAAAATTCTAGGCAAAATAGGAGATGAAAGGGCTAAATGAGAATAAACAGGAGGAAAAGGGAAAGTTGGAACATTGGAAATTTGCCCAAGGCTCACCCAAGCAAGTTCACTCCAGTGAAGTTGGGCTTTTTCTTGTCAAACTCACCCAAGCAAGTAATAACTCACCTAGGCGACAAGACACTTAGCCCAAGCTCAACTAGGTTAAATATGAGGCGTGAGGCATAACCCTGGATAGGATTGGGAGAATAGAAAGAGATAGAAAACCCTAGAGGAAACAACAGTCAAGGAGAAACATCCTGGATCTTCTTTCTTGGTTTCCATGCTTGTAATGGCCAACATGAGTGGCTAATTCTTCCCTTTAGGATTGAGGGTAATTTGTTCAAACTCTTATGTATTGAGGTGATATTTATCTATAATATTTCAGTTATTGATTGATGGTTGGTATTATCATTTTATTCCCAAATCTTGAATTATTCATGATTTTGATCCTTAGATCTTACTGGAAAGTATTTTTAGGAATCTGACCTAAATGATAATGTCTAAAATATTTGAATGTTAGGAATAGATTTGAAATGTTAATTGTTTTATAACATCGGTTCATAATGATAAGGAGTTTTTATAAATATGTGAGGTATCGATATTTAGGAGACCCACTTAATAATTTTGTATACGAGAAATTGATATAAATGATTTTTATATGTGCATCAATATCAATCAAGATTGAATATTATAATCTTTTGTAAAAAGACAGAATGAATGACAAATATTTATCCAAGAATCTTGTTATGAAGTTCTCTCAATCCATCACCACAAATCTTACTTCCATCATTTGCTGGGCTCCCATCCACCAAAACTCTACTTCACCAGACAATAGATAGGTTGCAAACATCAACTTCTTATCTTCAATATAAAAGTCTTCTCCATCCCTTTGATCCATTGATCAGCTTGGTTGGGAGTGACATTACCACTAAATTTTGGACGATTTTATCTCATGAAATTAGTCAGTCCCAACTGCTCTTGGGGATGACTATAAGAAATAGTCATTGCATCCATTTTATTTGTCTCACATTGATGTTGTCTCCCATTGATGTATAACTTCCAAATGATTTTGAGTCATTGCCATGTTTCTTTTAACGACATTATTCATCATCAAAATAACCCTAGTTATTTTGGGTTTAGGGTAGTTATTCATCATCATGAAATTAGTCAGTCCCAACTGCTCTTAGGGATGACTATAAGAAATAGTCATTGCAGCCATTTTATTTGTCTTACATTGATGTATAACTTTCAAATGATTTTGAGTCATTGCCATGTTTTTTTTAACGACATTATTCATCAGTTATTTGGCTTATTTCAGAAGATGGTTGGGTTAGGTAGGAAATCTAAAATACATTCTATAAGACATAAGAGAAAGGCTTAGAAACTATCTCAAAATCTTCAAGCAACTATATCAACTTCCTAACTACCCAACATATAAAACTAAAGCATAGCAACCCCATTTCCCTCAGGTTACCTAAAACATGACATGCTCTAATACCAAAGATGTGATATCCCCCAATTACAACTACATTATCTAACACCCATGCAAAACTCTCATCACACACACACACACTCATTTCTCTATCAAGAATTTCTCAAAAAAATAAATTCCCTCCTCATAGGAAATCAAACTGGCTGCACATATTAGCATGTCCTAATTAAGAAAAGAAATTAACAAAACATATATAAATTCTTCTTCTAACTCCTTAACCTACTTATGTTGGGATTTTCCTTCTACAACATCCTACACTCCTACAACATTTAATAACTAAAAACGCAAACAACAAAAACAGGGTAAGTTAGAGTTTGAAAAACTTTCATATAACACATCTCAAATTCATTTCATTCATGTACACTGATGAATATAAGTTTCAATTTAGTCATTTAAATCAAACACAAAATAAAGTGTCTACTCATTAGCCTATAGACTGCAACTCATTTCATAACATTGTTAGCATCATCACAAAATACTTGACTTTACTTCCGAAATACACATGTGTTGAATTAGACTTAAAAAAATTTACACATGTCATATTACCTTCATTGTGTTGTCACTACAACACAACTACAAAAAAATAGGAACTCAGTCCACAGATATGACAAGGTAAATCCCTATGACCTACTAGACCAATTATTTTTCACACTGCAAACTAGGTCATAGGAACCTTCTCGACTTTCACCACTTGATAATTTTCCTTTATGAGATTCCAATATCAGTAGAGTCAGGATATGTCCTTAATGAATCTCCAATGACATTTGAACATAATATTATCTTCCTAAAAATGATTGTGCTTACATCTTACCTCATACCACATTACAATCATTTATACAATTTCAACTTAATTTGAATGCTAATAAATTGAAATTCATCATACATTATCATAATAATGTTCAAATATAATATATTAGTCAAATATAACAATATAGTGAAAGATTAACAAATTTTATCATTTAGAATATTTAAAATCATATTTCTTCAAAGTTTAGAAAAAACCTACTTCCTCAGCCAGCACTTGGCTCGGCCAACAAATTAAACACATGTTGCAATTCGCCCAACCACCATTTTTCTCTCCCAACTAAAGGCGTCAGCACACCGATCAATTTTTAGTTGCCTAGTGAACAGATTATTTGCACATTGACTACATAATTGGGAGTCTTTTATTAAAACATCTTGCGTGACGAGATTTTGCTCTCCTACCGACCAAATCAATTAGAGCTTTTATTTAAAAATCTTGAAGAAGAGTTTGCTCGTCCAACAACCAAAATTTTTGGGTTTTTAGTTAAACAAATTTCACCTAGAGAGAGATTGGCACAGCCAGCGACCCATCCATTGGGAACTTTTACTAAACATCTCACCCAACGAACTTGGCTCGCTCAAGGACCAAAGCTCTCAGATTTTTAATAAATAAAAAATCGTTAACAAGCGCTTATCTTGTTTATCGAGTCTATGTACAAATAAGGGGTTTTTTTTCATAATATTACATAGATTCAATGTGGTCTAAGAATGTGCTTTTCATTTCCTCTTTCTACCTTACACTAAAATAAACTATTTTTAATTAACCACGACTTGAACCCCATATTCAGTATTCTAAAATAAAACTAATAAAAGCACACAATAATTCAATTTATTCAAAAATCGAACAAAGTTCATTTCAAGCTCAAATCAATCAACACACAATCCTTGCAAAAACTCAATATAATATATGATCACGCCACCTTCACATCTAGATCATATACCATAAGATACTATTGAAAACTTAAATAGTTCCCCTTATTTGATTATTTTTCTCAACACAAAACTAAGTTTCAACTCCACATAACTCATGAATGTTAAACATGTACACAGGAAGCCCTGATCAACGACCTAAACATACCTATGTGATCATGAACTAACAAATACCCATCCTGACTCTATAAATCCCACATGCAAAGTCTCGTCTCCCAAGTATGCAAAATTGCTCAAAACTTACTCAAGAAAAAAGATGGATAGGAACTTACCCAAATATATTTGGATAAGATAAACTTTTTATTTTTTCCACTAGTTCTCCTAAAACAAACTTCTATCTATAAAAAGATAAACATATTTGTCAGAAATCTAGAAAGTGGTTAAAAAGAAAGATTTTAAATAAATGTTGATTTGTATGAAATGAAATTTAATTAGTTAAAATTTTCTATTTATAAACTTTATTATTAGATAATAAAATATTCACAATTCATCCTCTCAATTATATCACTTTTACTTTTAAATAATTCTTTGAATTCTTACATTTTTTATTAAAAAATCTAACTACATGTAATAAACTAAAATTATTATACAATTTTAAGATAAAATTAAATTATAATATATATATATTAACTAAAAATAGGCAATTATTTTCTAAATTTATTTTAATTTAGTTTTAAGAAAATAAAAAGTCTGAAAAGAAAAATATGTAAAAATAAATAAATTGTTTCCTTTAAATTATTTTGAAACTTTTTAGATTCAAATTAAATTATAAAAAAGAGAAGCTATCATTAGACATTTAAGAGATAAAACTCCTCAATATTTCTAAAGTTACTTTTATGCCACTTTGAAGTTTTTTTTTTAAATCAAACACTATGTTATTGAAAAAAAAAATAAGTTTAGAAATTTCTTTTAAACATCAAAGTTGTTTGATAAATTAAGATTGTGTAGGGATACCAAATAAATAAAAGTTTATTATACTCTATTTATGTGTATCTTATTATAAATACGGGTTAACCATCTCTTGTTGTGGAAAGCTTAATACATTGTAGATTAATTTTATTATTTTCTAAATATTATTAAAAGGGTTATCTAATTTTTATTTTTAGTATTTCATATCTTATAAAAAAAAATGGGTTGAATACATTTAAAAAAAACTAAGAAAAATTAAAAAAATAAATAAATAGCTTTTCTATCATTTTTTACTGTGGATAGTAAAATTTTCATATGTCTTTATTTTTTGCGTTTTTTAATGGTTTGGATAAGATCCAATCACATCCTATATTAGTATACCATGAGAAATATTTTCATAGGTTAAATTATTTTTATTTTATTTTAAATTATCTATAAAATTTATGTTTTGTATTTTTATTTTATTGTTAGTTATATTATAAAATTATAAAAAAATATATAAAGAAAATTCTTTTTTTAATACCTACACTTCATGTTTATTTTATTTTTAATTATATTTTAAATTTCAAAAAATTATTTAAATACTAAACTATATATTGCAACCTTACAATCACTTATTATTTTTGTATTTAACCACCGTTATTAATATTTTTTTATTCTTAAAACAGAGGCACCCACTATATTATAATTTTAAAAAAATTTAATAAAATAATATTTATATTTAAAAAAAGTATTATACACTATTAGTATTCAAATTTAAGTTCAAAATAAATATGGTTCATATCATAACAAATACCTTATAATTTTTATTAAAAATTAATTTGACATAAAATATATCAATTATTCATTAAATTGTAATTATAGATTAATAAAACCAAAATTAAATAATCTATTAATATATATATATATATATATAATTTTCTATGTAATATACATTTTGTTTGTTATCTTTAATGGATATATATATATATATGTGCGCGCGCTATTTTAATGAGAATAACAAATAAAAAATATAATTTAAAAAATGAAATATAATAATAACTATAAATAAATAAATTATAAAATAAATATTTTATTAATTTTTATAATATTATAATTATAAAAAAATTTAAAAACACTATTATTTATTGTGAAATAAGTTATGATAAAATTAATAATAAATTATGTTTAGTTATTAAGATGTGATTACAATCCCTTATAACTATAAATTTACTTGTATAATGCACACATTGTAAAAGGAGAATTGAAATTAAAATATACAAAAATTATTTATAAAAATAATTTTGACATAATAAATGTCTATTAAACTAGTTTTTAATAAAAAAACAAAAAAAATACAAAATTTAATTTAAATTTTTTAGTACTAATATCTCATTAAAATTATATAAAAATAAAAAATATATTAATATTTTCTAACATGCACATTTTATAAATCAAAATAAGACCAAATATATGTGAATATAACTATATTTACTAATGAATATTAATATTTAAAGTTACACATAATATTTACTGATAAATGTTTAAATATAACTAAAAGATTGAAATAGATTAAAATTATAATCAAATAAAATTATAACTTTAACCATTGGTTTTTAGTTATACTTTTAAATATATGACAAATCTTTATTTTGTAAATGATTGTTGTGAAGTAATTTGAGTAACTTAATACAATGTGATGTGACCAAGTACAAAGTATTAGTTTAACTTTGCATGGTGTCAGCCTTCAGATCTTAGACTGATTTCGAGAGTGACACGTTATTTCTTCATGCACTGTTTCCTTGCTATCATCGCTACACGTTCTTTATGTGTCGTGTTTGTTTCTGTTTATGATATCAATCCTAGAACAGCAAACAACATCATTTGAATTCTTTATGTTCTGTGATTTGTTGTTTTCCAACAAAGTTAGCTTTATATCCATTATTATGTATATAATAACCTAGTGATCTGAGTTGTGTGAGAACAATAGAAAGTTACTAATTGGAGAGAATAATACTTGACTATGGTGCCACTGAGTTGGATCTCTGACGAAGCCAGGAATTTGGCTCATGAACATGCACAAGTGGTGCCAATTTCACTTTTTGTGGCTGTTCTCTGCCTTTGTTTGGTCATTGGTTACTTGCTTGAAGAAAATCGATGGGTTAATGAATCCATAGTTGCCATTATAGTAGTAAGCTGCATTCTCTCCTGATTCTGAATTTTAATCATGATGTTTGTAGGGTTTTCTTTCTCTCCATCTCCATTATCAACTATGCATGTTTATTTCTTGATAGAACAAGAAAAGTTGAAAGATACCTTATGCAGAATCAGATACTATATGATTAGTTTCATGGTAAATGGGTTGTTTGGGAGGGTGAGGACTGAATGTGTATGTATGTCAAGAAAATTACTCAGTGATAATGAATATGAACATGTCAATATTTAAAAAGACACTCAGAACAAAAGATGAAACATGGGGTCTTCTCAAAGAATGAAGTTTTTTTAGTAGTTTTCCTGCTTTACTACATTGATTTAGATTTATCAGTGCAAGTGGTTCACCAACTTTAAGGTTTTCTTTATAGAGATGATAAGAAATTAATTAATAGTATATGAAGATGCTTCATTATTTGATTGCTAATGAAAATGTCTTTCTTTAAATAATATGTATCCTCTTCAAACTTAATGCAAATTAGTAGCAATGACATGAAGAACATGTGTAATTTGTTTCTATGTGATTTTTGGTTTTTTTAGAAATATTTCCAACAGGAAAGAGTTGTTTTTTTCTTCTTATTTCTTTAACAGGATGATTTTTTTCAAACAACTAATAAATACTAACACTTTATAGATAGTTTTGTAGGATTATTAAAAGAAGTTAATGTTGAATACACACTTTCACTAAGCCTCTGTGCATCTAACTTTCTCCTTGATAGGGAATCTTTGCTGGAATTATGCTGTTATTGATCACCAAAGGAAAGAGTTCTCACATCCTTACATTTAGTGAAGAACTATTCTTCATATATCTCCTTCCTCCCATAATATTCAATGCAGGGTAAGAGTTTGTTTCATATTAGAGTTAAAGCAGCTCTTGTGATTCAAAACTTTTTTTTGATGTATAGAGTTAACCCTCCTAACAGATTTCAGGTGAAGAAGAAACAATTCTTCCATAACTTTTTAACCATCATGATGTTTGGTGTCATCGGTGTTTTCATTTCAACTCTTGTAATTACTTGTGGTAATGATGTAATCTCTTAGCTTTTCCTTGCCTTGTAGTTTGCAACAGTGAAAAATTTTCAAGAATAATTTACCTATTATTCCTTGTATTTGGTTCATTTAGGTAGCTGGTGGATATTCCCCAAGTTGAAGTTGCTTGGCCTGACTGGACAAGATTTTCTTGGTGAGATCATTGCATCATTTCAATACTGCACAAATACACACTATATTTATAATGAACCATGTACTTAGATATATCAGATTTGGATGAAATATAATTAGCTTATCTCAACTTGTTTCAGCTATAGGAACAATTTTCTCATCAACGGACACAGTTTGTACTCTGCAGGTTGGTTACAATTGGTAAAATGTTGACTTTCATCAAACTCTTTTTGTATGCTCATAATTGTCAAACACTGAATTTGGAATCTGTTGTAGGTTCTCCATCAAGATGAGACTCCTTTACTATACAGCCTAGTCTTTGGGGAAGGAGTGGTAAATGATGCCACATCAGTTGTTCTCTTCAATGCAGTGCAAAAGCTTGATGTTTCAAAATTTAGCAGCAAGACATTCCGAGTTATTGGAGATTTCTTGTATTTATTCTTGTTAAGCACTGGTCTTGGAGTTCTAGTGAGTTTCATTAATGAAAAGTTGTATGCAAATTTGGCCTAATAATTTTCTTCATGTGTTTTCAGATGACTTTGTGAATTTCTTTTTAAACTCTTTGATTAGTTTCTTGTGTTTCTTTCACATGCATCTTATGTTACCTACTTGTTGCATGAAAGAGCATTCATGAGTGAAATTTGCAAAGCTTTTATCTTGCTTATCTTTTAGTTTGTACCAGGGAATTTACATTTATTCAAAACATTGTTATCATTTTTAAGTTAGACTTTTATGGAAGAAATTTGCAAGCTGTTTCCATGCTTTACTTGCACATAGCACTTGTAAATGTATTGTGTTAACACAATACATGACTTTATAAAGAGTATTGGGATTGTAAAATTTGGTTGTCAGCATGAAATTGTGAAGAATGGGAATCTTTATGAAACTGAAAAGTGTTTTTCAGTGTACGTAGTCTCCTATCATGATTAGTTTAAAGGTATTAGAATCAAGGAAGAGCCAAATTGCATGTTTATTTCGAACAAATTTTTAGTTCTTGTAATTAGTATAAACTACAAAGGAACAGAGGGACCCTCTTATTTTTCATCTCATCTCCTTTCTCTAAACAAATGCATGTTTATGCAGTCTGGCCTCCTCACATCATATATCTTAAAAGCCTTAAGCTTTGGAAGGTATGTATCATTCTCTTAAATTTCTCACAAATTAGGCTTTTTCAAGTGAAATTTTGAGCACACGTTAACAAGTTTGTCTCTGCATTTGCTACAGACATTCAAGTGTTCGTGAAATTGCATTGATGATGTTAATGGCATACCTATCCTACATGTTGGCAGAGGTATTGGAAGGAAGCTCATAGAATTTTTCTGCATTTGACTTGACATTAGTTGCAAGCAATAGAACTAAATGGTTTTGGATTCAGTCAGCATGTAGGTAACCACGCTAATGGAGATTAACCTCTCCTTAAGTTTTACAAGGAGCCACTTTAGTGTAAAACTTAGCATAAGATAAATTTTAACCAAAACCTGCTATATCTGTATTCAAAGACAGTCTACTTGTGTCTACAATGATGAACTAAACCAGAAATATAGAAATAATTTCCTTTCTTGTTTTTGGCCATCCATCTTATTGCAAATTCTTGCAGCTATGTGATCTGAGTGGAATCCTCACCGTTTTCTTTTGTGGAATACTCATGTCACACTATGCATGGTATAATGTGACTGAAACTTCAAGAATCACAACCAGGTAGGATTAATCCATCAAAGATTTCAGTAATTCCCAGATTAAACGATCTGAGGTTCCTGATTTGTTTCCCTTCTCTAGGCATGTGTTTGCAACAATGTCATTTATTGCAGAAACCTTCATATTTCTATATGTGGGCATGGATGCCCTTGACATTGAGAAGTGGAAGATGACTCAATTAAGGTCCTAATCCTTTATACAACTCTAAACAATTGTATTTTATCCAGATTTTACTTGTCACTAAGACATAACATTGATGACATGTGTTTATCATCTAATGTAGCACATTTAATAGTTGTTGATTACATAGTGTTACTACCCCTATATTAAGAAGTGGACTTTAAGTCTATCTCAACCTTATAAAACCGGCTTATAAGGTGAGGTTTGTACCCACTTATATATTATAAATTGTCCTTATCTCTAGTTGATGTGGGATCTCCAACACACCCCTTCATGATGAGGTTACCAACTCGTGCGTAGGACTATATATTTATGGGTAGTCCAACAACAGGTGGCCTGATAAGTCCAACCATTCTTGCTAAGATAGGCTCGAAAATGGCTTTGATGTCATATTAAGAAGTGGACTTTAAACCTAACTCAACCTTATAAAATCGGTTTAAAGTCAACTTCTTAATAAACTACATAGATAAACTTCAACTACTGTTTCAACAATGTCCAAATATTTATCAGATTGTGATTCAATTGGCTTTGATCAAGAGAACATTACTTTTAATCATAAAGTCTGATCTTCTTCTTATTGTGAAACATTCAGAAATAATTGTTTTTATGAATAAAACCACATGTTAGCTACCTTATTTTCTGCTGCTTGAAATTGTTTTCTTCTTGACACACTATATCTTAAGTGTTTGTTATTTTGCAATATCTGTGTTTTTGAATTTTTTTTCAGAATTTGTGAGATATGTTGCAAAATATGACATTAGTATGATAAACCTTATTCCTCTCTAATAAAGATTCTCTTGTCATAACTCACTGCAGTTATGGAAATTTGCTGGGGATATACAGTTCCTTAATACTATTGATATTGCTTGGGCGGGCTGCATTTGTTTTCCCTCTCTCTGCTGTTGCCAATTATACGAACACACGTGCTAGTTCTGACCGAGCATCACGCATCACTTTCAGACATCAGGTTTCTAAACATGTTTTGTATGATAATCTTGTACTAACAGTTAATTAATTGAGCAACTATCTATGATTATTTATTGGCTTCTGATGTTGGATAAACCATCCAGATAATCATTTGGTGGGCCGGGCTAATGAGGGGAGCTGTCTCCATTGCTCTGGCTTTCAAACAGGTATATGCATGAAATTCAAAGTTCTACACAAATTTTATCAAATAAATGAGTGTCTCATTCATCTTTTGTAATCCTATCAGCATTGCAACCTGGCATTATTTACTATTGTATTGTGTATAGAGATTCATCCCACAGTTATGCAACAACCAATCACACTAACACCTTAAGAAGCTGGTGCCATTGATTTCTTCTCTTTTTTATTTATGCAGTTCACATTTTCTGGAGTTACTTCTGATCCAGTTAAAGCAACAATGATTACCAACACCATTATTGTTGTCCTTTTTAGCACACTGGTGAGTTCCTCTGTCTTGAAAGTGACAAATAACAACTTAGAATTGATCAGGTGGAGCTGATAAGATTAATTTCCAACTCTTTTCTTCAAGCAAAGGGAAATCAATTCTTGCATCTGCTGTCATCCAGCTTTTGATTACATGCTGCTTGTTCATTCTTATAAGTTGGCCTAATCTTTAAGTAATTGATATAGTTCCAAAATCATTACAGGTTTTTGGTTTTCTCACAAAACCATTAATCAGATATCTCCTACCCCACACTGCTACAAGGAAAAACATCAACCATGAAGAATCAGGCCCACAAATTGAGGACTTGAATCTACCTTTGCTGTCCCTTGAGGAGTCCGCAGCCACCAACATCAGCCGCGCAAAGGAAAGTTTGTCCATGTTAATAGAAAGTCCTGTGTTCACCATACATCACTTTTGGAGGAGGTTCGATGATGCCTATATGAGACCTTTTTTTGGGGGACCTCATCATAACGAGTCACAGTGCTAGCAGTATTGCAAATCATGGATATCTCAGTGATGCACTTGAATGTTGGAGCGCAAATGATGATCTATTTAAATCCAATTTTGAAGATGAGTAGCTGCAATGAGGATTCATTGCCAGTGCTTTTTTTATGCTCAAGTAATAAGGAAGTAATTGTTATTGGATTATCACACAGGAGTGTGAACTTACTTGAAGCTTTAAAGAAGTTCATATTTTTCTTTGGACATGAATGTTGTGGCACGTTAGCAACTGCAGACTTTTGAGTTAATTCATCCTGTTGATTAAAGTAGCTTTATTGACTTAAGTTCATGAGCAAAGTGGTTATCACATAATCTCTTGTTTTGGGTTGTTGCCTTTTGTGACCAGATGCTAGTGCATAGAAATCATTCAAACACTTCTGTTCTAATCCATTTATATCTCTGAGCATTGAATTCAGAAAAAAAGAGAGAAAGGCATTTTATTAGACTACAGATTGAAGTTGCATGATACATATCTTGATATTTTGAGTGGTAGCGCATCAAACGCCATTATAGACTTGATAGAAAACTGATACATCACACACCTTGCAAACATGTGAGGAAAAGGCAGAGATTGAAAATAAACTACTCAGTTATTTGAGGGGTAAAAAATGCCAATTTAAAAGCTTCTCCAATATTAATACTACACATAAAAGCAAACTAAAGACTGAAAGTGTGCACAAAATGGATCTGATTCTCAAGAATTTCTTCAAACCACTGCAAAATGAAGAATATTTAATCAAGAAACACTATCTAGTCAGTCTAAGTTGTATTTATGTTAATAAAAGTTCTACTCAGGCATAAGATTATTACCTCTACATTCCGGTGGTGTTTTCAGACCACATTTACTGGGCAAGGCCAAAGCATTGGTGGGGTTGAATCCAAATGCTGGTAGGATAGACTTGTATCTGCAAAGGCAAGGCAAATTGGAATGCTTAACAACATCACAGCATTTTTCATTTGGTTTTGGAGGGTATTGCCCAGTAACTGCTGCATAGCATGAGCTTAGTTTACTTGACTCTGTGTCACATAAAACAATAGCTTTGGCACCACCTAACATGGCAATGAGCAAGGTTGCTAGTAGCCACTGCACCAAAACATTGCCACTAGTATGTGCCATATCCTCCTTAACCAAGTTTACCAAGCAGCTAGGTCTAATCTACACTTGTGGTTTTGCCTTAATGTTAATTTATACTACTGCAGTTTGGAGTGTTGTTGGATTAATATTTTGTATTGGTTTCACATACTTTTAGGTGTGTCATGTGAATCCACTCTGCAGATGTTCACGAGATTGGTTTACTTTTTAGAATTAAAGATTTGGTCTCAAACACAACCAAACATAAACTTGTCCATTACTTGCTATTATGAAAAAAAAAATGACAAAAGAACCTTGCAATATAGTTTGAATGTGGTCATGGATGAATTTGTACTGAACCATATTTGGTTGTTTCTGTATTTAAAAAATATATATTTGTTAAAGAAGTAAAAAAAGTCTTTGACATAATACACGACACTTTATTCATGTGTTATTCTTTCATGTTACTTTATGCAAGAGATTAATTGGTATGCATTGAGTGTAAGATTCTTTTACTCCCATATCTGATAAAACTCATTTAATTAATAGTGTCAATATATCAATAGAGATAAGTCTAATGGAAATGACTGGTTTCACAACATTGAGAACCAAGTTTTTAATTCCTAAACGAGGTGTTTCTGTATAGTGACTTTGTATTGAATAGAAATATTTTCAAAAGAGAGTATAGAGACAAACTGAAAAAAAAAAGTATTTTAAATTATAAATTAAAAAATAAAATTGGTCTCCAACTATGTTTGGATTCTAAAAGAGAAAACAATGAAAAAATTAAATTAAAAATGGAAGTTGGTTTCTCACATATTTATGTCTTTATTGGATCTACTGGTACGAGTGGTAATATAATTGTCTTAAATACTAGAAAACAAAATTCTATTGTTCAGTGATCTTATCTTCTTTAAACATATTTTCATAAAAAAAAATACTTATTTTTTATATACTGTATCTATGATATAAAAATAAAATATATATACTCTAATTATACAAAAAACTAAAATAATTTTATTGATCAAAGGCATAACATAAGGGTCTAATCTAGCTATTATTATTTCTTTAGATAAGTCCAACATAGATTAACATCATTTTTGCATAATTTTCAGAGTCTTGCACAAACTTTTTTTGGTAAAGAAACCATCTTAATGGTCAACTTCTCCACTTCCACTCCAACCTTCAAGGTGTTTCCTATCACCCTTGCATTGAACACCATTTCACCATGATTTGGCAACAACAACAACTCACACTTGTTCACCAGCGCCTGAGACAAAGACCCAGAATATCCACAAAGGGTAACAAAGCACTTCACAGAAGAGTGCTCCAAAATGAACCTGTGAGGAACATATCCACCACTCACAACCCCTCTTCCTTCAACTCTCTCTTTAAACCCTTTTGGAAGTGCTGATTCCACACACTCAAAACCCTTAGGGGGTCTAAGAGCTGCCACAAAAGGCATGCCTGATAGCTCAAGCCCCAACAGCAGTTCCTGAAACTGACATGCTTCTAATCTGCACTCACTACCAAAGGAACAATAAACCACTCTGCCAGCTTCAAAATTTCCAAGCCATTTAGCCCAACTTTCATCAAAAAGGCACGTTGCTTCTTTTGGTACATTAACATGCCCTTCAACCAACACATGCCTCCTCCTATGATAATCAACATAAGCTTCTTCAATCACTGCACAACCTTTGAGTCCTGTTGCATAAGATTGAGTTAGAGTGCTCTTAGTACAACGTTCAGTGCGAACAATGCCTTTACCATGACCAACTTTCCCTGATTCAGCAAGGAGTTTTGGTTCATGCAACAGGCGATGATGTTCAGTAGTGTTGCAGTAGTACCCTTTAGATATCCCTAAAGGGTATGAATATGATAGTTCATAAGTCAATGATGAAGAGCTTATAACGTAATAAACTAAAGACTTAATTCCTAAGCATTGAGTTAAGCGTGGTTTTGGCACCCAATATGCATGATCCAAGAGCACAATGTTTGGTTTTAACTCAAGGAGGTGGATTTCAATGTCCTTCTCATATAGGAGCATTGGAGTCATCAAAAGTGAGACAGTGGAAGAAGGGACTTCTGGTGTGACTTCAGCAACATGGGGAATGCCATGATCATTCTGAGGAACACATATTGGGATAAGGGAGATGAGATGAGGGTGGTGATTGAGGTGTTGGAAGTATGCATGAGTGTGTTTTGGGATGAAGATAGAGATTTTGAGGCCTCTTTCTGCAAGGCTATTGGAGAGTTGCAGAAATGGTGAGATGTGTTCCTTTGCAAACCATTGGAGAATTGCTATGTGCAAAGAAGGTGAAGAAGCCATTGTGGCCAAAAGTTGAGGTCAACAAGAGACAAGGAAATCTAGGAAGGAGAAATAACAGTGTAGTGTGTGAGAATCAACTTGCTCATAACCCAATTTATAGAAGAAAAAAAGTTCATGGAAACCATGATGTTAAGTGACACTTATCTTCCTTTCAGCATAGAGAAAGCAAATAGAATTAGTAAAATAAAAAATAAATTAGAAAAATATCACCTAATTCATATTTCAAGTGTTTGTAAGCAATGTTATTTATAATTTCAAGTAGAAAAGTCGTGATCAAACATCGATAATAAGTTTAATAATTTAATAATTGTATTGGCACCACCGAACTACTTGAGGAGTTATCAGGAACTCGAATCACTCGATCACGATAAGAAGGTCACTTAATGACATGTGACCGACCGATCAATGACGACGAGTCATGGGTTGACCAAGTCAACAAGGTTAATCCATAATTAAAAGTTGTTTAGCATAACCCTAAACATGAACCAACCTCATAATCCGACCCATCAACGAAGGCCCATTAAGGTAATATAAATAGCACAGATCCCAAGAATCAGGTACGTTATTATCTACCGTACTCTGACAACCGAGTATTGACACCCTAACTGACTTATCGCCTCCTGCAGGTACACCCGTTCGAGAACAAAAATATTTTTTGATACGTGAATAACCTAATAATGAAACCTAAGTCTATAAAAAGATATAGAAAAATTATAAAAAGTTATAAACCGATAGTGAGGAGTATTTTTAAGATTTAAAGTTTAAGATTTAATAATAGAAATAGATTTAAAAAAATTATAAGATTTGGTGGAAGTGGTTGAAGTGTAATGGTATTTCTACACTGACTAAATATTTATTGTTTATAGCCTAAGAAAAAAGTTTTACAGCTACCTACTTAAATGCGTGTGGTCCTATTGTGTAGTATTATGTAGGATTGCTGTTGTTTTTAACCACTTTTGTCATTTTTTTTATCTATTATTTTTACAAAATTCGTTCGAATGACTATGAATAAATTTTTTATTAGTATTTAAATATTTTGTTATTTGATTTTTGAATTTTGATTTTATATATTATTATTATTATTAATTTTATTTTCTCTTTTTCAACTCATTTATTATCTCTTTTCATCCTTCTTCGATCACTCTGAACTTACAAGTTGTTCTCTAGGTTGGGGCATGAAGAATTATTGAGAAGATTCACTTTCCTCCTCCTTGTTGGTCGGTCGTATTGATCTTCAACTTCCTCCTTAGTTTCAACTCTCAGTCCTCTGGTGATTTTCGAATGGGGTACTTGTAGAAGACACTCCGACGCTCAAGTCAGCAAAAAGGTTCGATCCTCGGTTATCAGAATACTGTAGACAATGACGTACCTGGTTCTTGAAATATGTGTTATTTATATTATCTTTGGTTGGTTTTCCTTATTGGGTCAAGTTAAGGGGTTAGATCGCGTTTAAGGCTGCATTACCTAACTTCTAATCACGAATTAGCTTCGCTGACCTTGATTGGGTAAAATAAGACTTATATTATCGGTCGGTCCAATGGGTGCGGACCTCAAGTCGATCAGTCTAGTGATGAGACCAAGACATGTCATTAGTCGTTCAACCCATACTAGTAGACAAGTGAATTCATTTATTTCTTTTTTAGAAACAAATTGAAATATACAGCTAGCTATTTATGTTTAGAGTATGCCTAGTTTAACTCTTTGTTATGAAGAATAATTAAATAATATATGCTAGTAATATATTAATAATTTTAATACTTTAAAATTAGATAAACTGGATTGATCATTGCAATTGCAAAAATATTGTTTTAACTCCAAAAATTATCAAATTGACAAAATATTTTGATTTCTAAAGCTTTAAAATAACAAAGTTTCTTGAAAGCATGCCTACTAAAATGACAAATATTTAATTATTTTAAGGAATAAAATTATATTTCTGTAATTTTAGAAAACAGTCATTTGGGAATAGCTCAAACAAAATAATTTATAAATAAAACAAAAAGTAATTAATGATACATCAATTTCTACAGGAGGATATGCAAACAAAAATGGGTAAAATCCCCTTCATATTATAGTAATGTTTAAATACATTTTGATCTCTTAACTTTTTTTTTCTTCCAGATTCTCTCTGTGTGCATCACTTTTTTTACAAATGAAAAGATTTTTTTTTTCATTTAAATATCACTTCATGGTGTATCTTTTGTTTCCAAACTTTAAATTTTCTAGTGTCAAAAGGTTTGGTTGTCATTTTTTTATTATTGGAATCAACTATAAACAAAATTAACTGTTTTCTAATAAAAAGTAGTAGATAAATTTAGTATATTTGTTCATATAATAAAAAAAATACTTTACTAAATTATCTTTAATTAAATATTTATTGAGATGATACTTAAAGATGAAAAAATATTTTTTAAATAATAAGATTAAATAGGGTTGAATTTTCTTAAATTTAATTAAGTAGCCAATAACTTAATGAATGGCCTACATATTTAAATCACCTAATTGCAAATACAATTATCCTCTGTTTGTGAAATAATTCAGCTAAGGAAAGAGCATTATTATTCCTAACTTTTAATTTCTAACCTATATTCTGGAAATTCTTAAATGTGCACTTCGTGAGTTCAACTAAGTTTGTAGAGAAACATTAATATAAATAAAGAATAAAGGGTTGAAAGCACGTAATAAGTAACTTAGATGGAAATAATAAATTAATGAGATAATATTTGTTTAATTAGTAGACAAATTGAATTCGTTGAATAAGTATTTCTGAATGGAATTAGTTTGTATTTAATGTTCTTATAGATAATGAGATGATACTCTATATTTTAAATAGAAATAAACTATTTTCAATATATTTGTAAGTTGAGATCTTTTGTTTCTCGTTGAGAGTGGGTGGGTGCATTTATAAATTTAGTCTAATTAATAATCAAGTGAACAATAAATAGGCGTAGGGCAATAAAAGCATAATAAAACAAACAGTGCATTCACAGAGATTGTTAGCTATTTATAATATTTTAATACATGTTTTTCAAGTGAAGTTAATCAAGTTGTTCTTACCTAATACCAAATTAGCAATTGATTAGGTGATTAGTTGTGTTTTACTACATTACTCAAAGGTCATGTCAAATATAATCTTGATCTTGTCTCGATAACTGAGTAATATATTATTTCTCCATTCTTGGAGGATTGTCACGTCAGAGTTGTTTATGAAAAAAAGTTTTAATATATCACATGGGCTTTGATTTCCTCCATTACATCGTTATGCTATTGTTTGACATTAACATTATATCAGTACCTATAATGTTTAAAATTAATATCTTGCTTTCACACAAAGGCATCTGATAACAGAGGCATTGCTACATCTTCCAACTATAAAAAATACACTATTTGTATGCAAAGGATGCCTTGTCATTCACCACCTTTTATGAGGGTAACCATCTAATAATATGGTAATTCTGAGTGCATAATTTACACGGTTTATCTCTATCATCCTACACCTGGATTTATGTACATCCACTACATTAGCACTAATGTATATAAACAGATATATCTCTACTTTTGAATTCCTTGGATGCAAGTTTTTGAGCAAAGACATCAGAGTAGGAAAAGTAAGCTCTTGGGATTTTGTTAGATATCTTTCTATGATCATCCTTTAGATATAGTTCCAAATATATTCTCTTCGTCTACTTTTTCATTCTTAAAGACAACATCGTTTCCTTGGTTATATATCTTTTTCATTCTTAAAGATATCATCACTTCCTTAGTTCCATGTGAACCTAAGTTGATTATGAGAGGGTGATGACATATGAAGTTCGGACACTCCTTTTAAATGGCGTCTCTATGTCGAATACACATATCGGACACCAACACTCATCATATGACACTCATAAGATACGTATCGATGAAGTGTCCAATTCAAAAATTATTTATTAGATTTCTGACAATTCTAACATGATTCTAATACAATTTTAAAAATAAGAAATACATTAATTTTTTAAAAACTCAAATTTATTGTATAAATTTTTAGTATGATTATAAAAATAATGAACAAATCTTTTTGAATCAGTCATGAAAAATATTTTTATGCTAAAAAAAACTAAAACATATTTGTCCACATAAATCTTTATTATCAATTTATATAATTCATAATAATATAATATATAGATTTATGTACTCGTGTTATACATTTTAGAAATTAAACTATCTTTGTATCTGTGTTAGTAGATATTATGAAGATTCCTTACATACTTAACGTTAACTAGCTCACAACTGAATATTCCTACGAATTAAATGACCTTTAGTCGTCACTCTCCTTTTAACTAAAATGACAACTTTATTGTATATACAGGTAAAAACAAAAAAACAACTTTTGCATATAGGCCAAAAAAATTAAAAAAAAAAAAGTCAAGTGAATTGTCTCAATGACATGAATTCAGTTTTAAACCAAGTAAATTGTTTCCATGACAATCAGGTTTTTAATCAAGGAATTGCTATCCCATTCAAAGAAAGTTATTTCTCATTATGTTTGACTTAAGCTCCCCAAATATACAGCATAAATTTAACCAACTATATTTAACTTAAGATTATCTAGTTGGTCCAAATTAATTGACACTCCTAAAATCAAAGCGCAGTCATTTATCCCCTTCCCTTTAATTAGAAATCCAATACATAGATGAGGTAAGCATAAAGCACGCAATGTATTACTTTTAAAGCACTTGGTTCTCCTTTTTTAAGTTCTCTTGTTTGAGATATGATAATACACGTGTGTTTCTATTGAGAATAACATCATAATAAGCACAATCGTTATCTAAGTTTTATCCAAAAAAAAACATACGTATGTACATCTGGCAAGCTGCATTTCATTAGCTACACATAAATGGCATGAGTAATGTTTGAAGGAAGATACCTTGTACATAATTTTCTTTCCTATTGTCAGAGAATTTTACAGGTGTCAGAATACCCACCCACAGGTCATTCTATCCTAAGTGCCAAGTTAGACAAACAAGAACTGCAAGTCCTAGAAACACATAACTCCCATACTAATAGTTGTCCCTATTACATTTTCATTCTACTAATAACTTATCAACATGAACTAAGAACACAAATCTGATCAGTCAAATTACAGAACCATATCAACATGAGGTCAAGATCAGCTCCAACTATACTGGAATTAACACCCTGCAATCTGTCACTGCAGCCAAAAAGCAAACATTTTATCAAGTTCTATGCATAAATATCATTTGGAAAAGCAAAAGGAAATCCATCCAAATGAAAACGAAACCTTCAAACCCTATTTAGGATAAGTCATTTTTGAGACACAATAGAATAAAATTGACTAAGCAATCAAATATCACAGAAGCTTCACATAAAGTAGGTCTAGTGAAAATTAAAAGAGGTTAGGAAAAATAAGTGATATGACGGTTTTCGAAAACAAAACTGCGGTGCAAGTCAATTCTACTAACCATAAAATGCTGTCAGCATCATGAACTCCTAAAAATATGATGACCGCCCAGAACTTCAGGTATTCCCAATGCTGAAATGCTTTCACAGCCAAAGATCTCCTGAAGCTTCGCATCACACAGTATTGCCATAGGATTCATAGGATCCTAGAAATATCAGATCATAATTTGTTATTCGCATCACAGAGTCAACAAGTTATGTCCCAACAAAGTTAATAACACATAATTTGTTATTCAGAAGATCAGATCATTTAACTATTTTTTCAAACTAATTGTGTAAAAAGCAAACTGTTTTTATCTTCTTCCTGCAATAACCACATTTGCCTTCAATTGCCCATTGGAATACACGCTAGAGGACCTATTTGCTTGTGCTCAATCTTAATAAAAACACAGAAACTTACCAATGCACCGAACATTAGAGCACTAGAAACAATTTAGACAAATACAAAGACTTAAATTTCAAGGTTTGATACTAGATTCAATTATGCTCAGTAAAACAGACAATAATCACAACGTAAGATGTAACAAAATGCTAGTAATTGAATAAAAAATGTAAAATAGTAATAATAATAAACAGGGAAAGAAAAATCCATGCAGTTCAAAGACAAAGATATTAAAGTGGGGCAGAGTTGAAAGAAGAAAAAACATGGAACTTTTAAGCAAGTTTAGTGTTACAAAATACAGCAGTAGTTAGCAAAAAAACTATCAATTATCTTATCAATAATTATCAGCATCATCATCGTATTAAATTTTAATGCATCAATGTCACTGTGCACGAAGTTAGTACATATTTTATCTCTCCATTGTTTACCTCTAGCTGGTTGACTTTTATGTACTCCCAGATACGTCTCAGAACCTCAGACTGTAGCATCTCCCTTTCAGTAACGCCAAAAAAGTTAGCGAGTGCATCAGATATTACTACAGAAGGAGTAGGTTCAGCAATTCTTTTTCCTGAGTCCACATCTACCTTCTGCTTTTTTGGAACAGGCTTTTCTGAAAGTGCACAAACATGAAGAATTTAAACAACACATTAAACCACAATTCAATAAAAACAACCATCACCAAGATACCTACTGGTTGGTTCAAGGGGGATAATGTGTTTAGCTAGCAACTTGTTCATCTTGAACATATCAGTACAATCAGTCTCAAACACCACACGCAGCTCTTCATTGCAAATTATTTTCCTTTTGTTGCTGGGATCTTGAAGATTGTTTTTCCTTATGTAAGCCCACAGTTGCTTGACAATCTAAACCACAGTCATTCCACATTTTAGAAATATTGCTGGAACATATCATAATGATTAAGCAAACAACAAATTTCAAAAAATATATTGCTATTAACCTCAGTCCTCGACAGTGCTGGCTGGCCAACAATGACCTGAAGTTCAGGCGATACACCACAAAGTTTGGTGAGACCTCCTGGGCCACCTCTTCTCTTCGCCTTTGTTTGAGTACTACAAGACACAAGAAAAATAGCATAACTTACTACTAGTTACGATTACCAAACAAATCACAACAAAAAAGCAAAATGTAATATATAATATTCCGTTTGAAAATACAAAACAAAAAGGTTTGAATTCAAGCACATGCAAACTCATTGCCCCTTACTATCCATACAGCGATCTTGAGTAACAACTATGTTGCTGACACAGCATCTATTGTTAAAGTTTAATCTTCTGCCAAAGGCAAGTGTGGTTTCCCTGTTTTAAATTTTTATTTTTTACAAACAGATAGAAATGTCATTTTATTTTCACTTTTTCAAGCCGAACAGTCAAAAACAACAACAATACTATTTTTACCAACAAGTATAAGTGAAAATAAAATAAACAAACAAATATATTTTCCCAAGTCATAAATTCTCTGTTTTCAACAATTAAACAACTAGTATTTTTTAAGTCCGTCAATTGCATAGGTTAAATATTTATTTTTATATGACTAAAATTCATAATAAATAAATATCTTTAAATATATAAATTATATGTAGACTTACAATCAACAATTTAAATTAAAAATTAAAATTATTTTTAACTATTTGCAATTTATTTAAAGACAAAAGAAAATAGATCAAGAGAGAAAGATAGTTATAAAGATTAAACATACCACCAGAAAGAAAAAAGTAGATGTAGAGAGCCGATACATTGTACAAAAAATATGTAAAAAGCATGTTTAGATTAAAATTAGGAGACCTCAAAAGCCTTTTTCTTCCAAAAATAACAAATCTATCCTTCTCAATTCAATCATTGAAACACGCAAACATCAATAAAGTTAATCGATATACATATTTTCATCTATGTTTATAAAAAATATTAGGAAAATACAATGAGAGCTAAAATTAGGTCATGCATGAAATACAGGTTAGCTAAGATGAGAGGTCTTTTACAAATTGGTTTAAGTACAAATAAAATTTTCATTTTCTTTTTGAACTTCTATTTTTTTCCAAGTATGAAAAAAAATGAAAGAAAAGAATGTCCCTCACGAGCTGTAATCTAAACTATAATATGTTAAGCGTGTATTATAAGAGTATATTACAAGCAAAAAAATCGCGGTTCACCGTTCAAGTGGAGCTAATTGTTCCAATTCCTTTTCCCCTAACCCTAATTTCCCCTCACTAATCAGTTCTCACTCTTCCAAACATTTTCAAACAAACTAAACAATTTCCTCTCGGCGAAACCTAACCTTTCCTTCGGAGCATCGTTAACAGGCGCAGGAGCAGGAACAGGAGCAGGAGCTACAGCACGCGAAATATCAGCAGCAGTGGCGACGACAGCGTTAGAATTAGGGAATTTGGGAGCCTGGAAGCCGGAACTGACAGGAACAGAGTGGAAATTAGGGTTTGGTGGAGGGGCAAAATGGTCTTTCGGCTGTTGTATCTGCCTGTGCGCATTTTGCGGCGGAGGTTGTGGTGGTTGTGGTTGCGATCCGAACAGGAGGTTGATCTGCGCGGTGATGAAATCGAGCTTGTGTGAGAGGTCGTGGCCGAGCTTGGCCTGAAGCTCCTCCACCACCTGGTTCAGCGTCGTGAAGCTACGCTGGCTAGGGTTCGATTCGCGCAGCAGCGACGATACCGCTTCCGATATTTGTTCCTCTGTCACCATTTTTTTTCTCTCTCTCTCTCTCTTTTAAACTGAAATTAACGGACTCTTTTCTCCCTCTCTCTCTCTCTCTCTGGTGATGAGGTTTTTTGTTTTCTCTCTCTACTCCATAGTGTAGTTCAGTCTCTCTCTTTCTCTCTCTATCTTTCTTTCTCTCTCTCTCTCTCTGACTCTTTGGGTTTTGAAGTGTAAAGACAGAAATTGGAAAGGGCTTCGATCGTAAGATGCCACGTCGTCTTCTCTAAAAAATTGAAGTTAAATAAATATTAATATTTTTTTCCTTTTGGTCAGAGGAGAAGTTATATCCGTCATTTGATTGTTGAGAAAGATATTCTGGTTAAAATAGTATATAGATTCTTTTTAGATTTTTTAAATCATGTACAAGTTTTTTTTTATGTTTATTGATGATAAGTATTTCTAGAGATAATTCATTGTATGGGACTTGTTTTATAGAGTTTGTCGTATTTAAATATATTATTAGTCTTTCAATTTTGTGTAATTTATTTTTTAGTTTTTCTATAAAATAGAAATTCATCTCCAAAAAGTATAATTGTTTGTTAGTTTTTGAAAAATTAAAAATTATTCTCCAAAAAGAAATTGCATTTTGTTCAAATCAACGTCATTCTTTAAGAAAAAAAAAATTTATGCTTTGTTTCACAAACACAAATCAATGTTATTCTCTAATAATAAAAAATACTTTTGTTTCACAAACACACTTATTACGTGGGTAGTTCAATTTAACTTTAAATAACAAACTCCTTTATGGTAAAAGTTTAATTTATTCAATAATTATAAAATTCTAAAATATTTAATTGACGAAAAGGAACTTTGTTGTCCATCTATCAAGATCTATGAAAGTACATGATGATGTAGTATTTGTAATAACTAGTCCTATACCCGTACACAGATATTTTATTAAAAAATAAAGAAATTATAATAATAAATTAATTAATTAATTAATTAAAATTTTATAATATTAATAAATAAAATAAGTTATGCAATGCTATTTCAATATGTAATAAATAAGAATTAAATTGATGATTTTTTTTAAAAAAAATTCTTGTGTACACTCTTCAATTTTTTTTTCTTATATATATATATATTAAATTTTTAACTATTTAGTTTCATTTATAAAATCTCATAATTTTTATAAACTTATTTTCTTAAATTACCTCTACCTTTTCTTTAATTAAGAAATCATTTCTTATATTCTCTTTTATTAGAAGTAGAAATTTAGAAGATAGCATAAATTAGGACAATCTGAATCAATCAAATTGTGCTTTTGATAAATATTTTGTATAGGAACATAAGATCAAAGGTAAAAAGAGTTGATGATTTTATTTCATTTTTAATCGATGATGGATATTTAGTAGTATTTGGAATTTTTTTTAGTTAGTGTCAAAGTCTAAATATGATTTGAGATTAAAAATTAAAAAAGTCATGTTAGTTGAAATCGAAATATTGTAGTATTTACTTTTGACTTTGAAATGGTTGTTGATCAAGTGGTGTATTTGGTGTATTTGAAGTAGTTATAATTGGATGATACGTATATTACAGTGAATTATTAAGTTGAAATGTTATAAGTAGGATGAATGATTTCATATGTAATAGCTTAAATTATAATTTGAATGTGTGAATTTGAGTTTAAAATGACCATGTTGAGTTAGATTAATGTTGTATGAGCTTTTCAGATTTAGTGTTGTGTTAATTGTTCATTTAAATTTATTAAAAATAATTGAATTGGTATAAAATGTTTCGGTAAGTTTTTGGACATGTTTTGATTTTTTTGCATAATTTGGTTTTTGATGTATTTTTGTTTAAGCGAGGATTCTCGTTTAAGTGAAAATGAGACAAAGAAATGACCTTCTATCTATTATTTTCTTACTCAAACAACAACTTATCATTTTGACGAAAGTGTTTTCGTTTAATTGTTGATGTAATATTATTGGAGAAGAATCTAATAAAGAAACATAAAGGAACTTCAAGAATAAATAAATGAAGCAATGCAAAAATAAAAGAATAAAGGAGAAGATTTTGTGGAGTTTCTAAGGAAGATTCAGAGGATGCAGACTAAAAGAAATGGAAGAAGATGCAATGAAGCTCTCAAATTTTGTAAACTTTGAGATCATATAATATTTCTTGATTCTCGTTGAATATTCTGCAATCTAAGAGTTACTAAGAGGCACATATTGGACAAAATTCATAAGTATTGAAGTCACATAAAGAGTTTATAACCAACACATGCCACTTTCATAAATGTATTGATAGTTGTAACTACTTCACGTGACTTTTAACCTTTTCATGTGCCATATGTGTTTATTGAAAGTGTACTGATGAGATTTAGCTACCATGTGTCTTTCCCTAATTTCAATGAGGCACTCATGTGCTAGGGTTAATTAAGAGTTAACTAAGTGTTAAACATATGATTAATTAAATTAACTTTAACATAAGTAGTCTTGTGTTTACATCTGGGTTTCCTAATATTTCTAAACACTTGAGAGATGTCTTTCATCTTCAAAATAGTGACATGGTGCTTATAAAAGAGAATGAAGATTGAATGAAATTCTCATTGTGAGTTCATTTTGAAAGTCTTTAAGAGTTTTATACTCTTGTCTTGATTTTTATCTTGAGAAGTTTTCTCTAGTGACGAATCTTCTTGCACTTATCCTTTGGGATTCATAACAAGGGTGATGTGTTCTTTTCCATTTCCAAGTCTTGATCCATTTTATAATTTATTTTGCAAAATGTGCTTGTTTTTCATGGTTTTTTGGCGAGTTACGAATTTGATTTTTCATGGAACATGCTTTTGCAAACTTTTTCTTTTTCAACACCTCTTGAGTTGATTGATTATGGCACAATGCTTCTTATTATTTTTTTTTTTTTAATTTTCAATTCAATTCAAATTAATCACGAAATAGTTTAATTTTGAGTTTTGGCCCATTTATTTTGAAAATTGCTTTTCAATTTTAAACTGATTTTTTTTCTATATTTTTAAAATTAAAGATATTTGTAAATTTATCGTATATAACTACTATAATAATTATGTTTTATTCACAATATATGAATAGGTAGGTACACTTAAATAATTTATATATTTTTTTATGTATATTCATATTTATTAAAATATATTATAATAATATTAATATTATTTATTTAAATTTTAATTATATATATATATATATATAAATTATAAAAATAAAAAATGCGAATACTATCTCTATTACTATTTAATGTTTTTTTCACTGAGAAAAAAATTAAAATCTATTATTAATTTTCAAATAATTATATTAATCTAAAATTATATTTTATTATTTTCATATATACTAAATTTGAGTTAATGCACACTTTTAAATTATACTACAAAATCAAATTTTGATAAATCTCAAACAATAATCAATGATCAATAACATGCTTAATAAAGCTTTAATAATAAAAAAAAAACTACACCTCACTTCTAAAGCTTCAATCTCAGTTTCTTTGTTTCAGAATCTTCAGGAAGAGTTTAAGCATGAATCAACCGTCTCCCCTCCTCTTTTCTTCTCTTCTCTCGCATTCGTACTGAAAACCTGAAGCCCTAAACCCTCGTAACGCTGCGTTCGTCATCGCAGAAGGTACGCAGGATTTCTCCCCTTCGCTCTTCAATTTTTTCGTGTTTTAAATCCCTCGCAAACTCGCACCATGTCAGGGATATATGTTCGCTCTTAGTTTCTCACGTTTTTCCTTCAATGCTCTGTCGGAATCGTTAAATTTGATTTCCTCGAGTTTTTCTTACTGTCTTTCTTTATTATCACTTGTGGATTGTGCAATTAAATTTTCGTGATTTCACATTCAGCTTTTTTCATTTATTCTTTAGTTTAATATCTTGTTGAGTGTTATCGGTGTTTTATATTGCCGTCGTGGTCACGATTTTGTTGCATTCTTTGATATTATTGACAAATGCGACCGATACAAGCACAATTGTGGTTGTGGACACTCCAAAGTGTGTTATAATGGTTTTAAACTGCGGACATGGCCACTGATTTTTTTCTTTTGCGTTATTTGATACTGCTGAAGAATTCTATTGATGCTACCATAAATGCGATTGTTGACACTCCAAAAAGTGTTATTAAGGTTTTGAACTACGGTTGCTTCTTGCGGGCACAGTTTTGTTGTGCATGTGCTATTTTGGTATTGCTGACAAAAATGTCACCACTGCAACACAATTGAGGATGCGCTCCAAAAAACTTTGTTGTTTCTGACTGTTCTTTAAAATCTTGGTGTTATTCATTGTTATATTTTTTTATATAGATAGGTATTTTGTGTTTTTGGTGCTTAGGTATTGAGTAGGTTTGAAGAGTGAAAAATAGAGGACATGGCATCTTCAGATGATGAGGGAGAGGATCAGCTGCTATCTGTATCAAATTACTATTTTGAAGATGACAAAGATGTGCCGGTGTGTTTTTCTGTGTTGCCAATTCGGTGGAGTGAGTCAGAGAGTCCAGTTGGCAAGAAAATGCAGGTGTTTTTGCGTGGTTTTGCAGATAATGGGCTGCAGAAAGTTTTTGTGCAAGTTGTTGCGTGGAGGTTTGATCTTTCTTGTGTGAGGCCTGAGATATCGGTATTGTCAAAGGATGGGAGATGGATTAAGCTTGAGAAGCCTAGGAAGAGCTATGAGGAAACGATAAGAACTATTTTGATCACCATTCACTTCATGAGTTATGCGAAAAGGAATCCCGACTCACCTGCCAAGTCTGCGTGGGATAACTTGAGTAAGAATAAGGAGTTTAGGTAATTTCCAGAGTTCTAGAGTTCTTTTTATCCTAACTGTTGCGGAAATGCATATTGTGACATTTTTAAAACTATGTGCAGATCTTATGAGGTTTTGCCCTCGCAAAATGATATATTAAATCATATGACTTTAATGGGTGAAGCTGCCAAAAGAGATGCTGGCTTAGCAAAGTCCAAGGTTTGTATTTAAGTCTTTAACAAATATGCTTTGGTGGTGAACTTGGAAATTAGCATTCTATCTATTTTTCCCTTCTGAAACATCCTTTAGGGGCTATTGATTTAAAACATGGTTTGAAAATATATCGGTATGTTTTTTTTTGTGATTTAAAATTTATATTTTACATTAAAGATGGGTCTGATATCTGATGCAAGACCAAAAAGTTGTCTTATTATATCCGTTGCTATGTTTTTACCTTTTTTTTGTTTAAGAGAACAGATATGTCTTATCATACTAAATTGTAACCTTTACAAGTTCCAGTAAAGATCTAGGATTAAGAGGTAAAGTTGGATTGCATTTTTGAATAAATTTTGACTATGTGGTTGTGGCATCTATTAAGGGTGAGGTTGTTAATTGATGGAGTTCAGAAATTTAAATAAGCTTCTTAATCGCTCTGATTTTCTACTTTACCTTGTTTATGGAAAGAATGAATAAATAAAACGTAAGTAGATTGCACAGTTCTCTCCCTGCTTCCCTTCAACTACAAATCATGTGCTTCTCTTTCCAGATATCTCAGCACCACAATTAAAATTTTAGGTTGCACTTTCACCTCCCATCTGCTTGAAAAAACACTGCTCTAATGAATTGCTTTATTCTTTTGCGGGTATTTCCCTTTTTCCATTATTGTTAGCAGTTGTTTCCCTGTTTTTCTCTCTTGCATGTGTAATTTTAGGATGAATAACCATTTAGAAAAACATTAGGAGTGAATGCTGTCCTAGTGAGGAACTTATTTTTTGAAGATATGCTACTATAGGCATAGTCACTTTCTTTTGATGAAAAAACAGAAGACCTTCAGAAACTTTTTTTGACTCTGATAGAAGCAGGTAGTATATGAAAGGAAATGGATGATTTTTGGAGAGCAACTCTGATGGCGGAAGCAGCAGTATGACTCTAGCTTAGAAAAGGAAACCAGGAAAAACAGAAAATAGGAATGCAAAAAAGAAGATTACAACCAGAGCAGAGCTGCAAGACACAACCTCTGTCTCCAAGGCAAATGCCTAACAAATTCCTCACCCTATTTCTGTTCTCCCTTATGCTATTCTCTCCTACCCTATGATGAACACGTCCTTCACTATCTTTCCCATCATGACAGAATGAATTGGAAATACATGAAAAATCTATTTGTTATTTGATATAATTGATGATATCTGTGAGATTTATATAGGTCAAGGACATGAAGTTTATGTAGTGGTTTGCATGCAATATTGAGATGTATGATCTCAATACTGATTTATCATACTATGTACTATAGTGCAGTGGTAGTTGCTTCAGCTCTGATTATTTTATAAATCTTTCCTTGTTTTCCTGCTGTCGTAGTAATTTAATATCCTTTTCATATGGTTAATTATGTGATCCTTCATAAATTGTATTTAATTATTGATGATGCATCTACTGTGTCCCTAAAATGGGCTTTTCCTTTAGTATGATAGATTAGCTTTCTCCTTGGTTTTGTTATAAGGACAAAGATAAGGATTTAGTTATCCTTTGACTTGCCCTCTTTGATTAATCCTTAAATTAAATATATTATTTTCTACAAATTAATTTCTTCTCCTTTTTTTTATCATTATTTGTGCCTCACTTCAGTGACAAGTATTCAATTTATACAGCTTTTCCTCATGGTTCGGGAAGATAAAGATAGGCTGAAGATTAAGAAACTTTCTGATGAGGTTTGTTAGATATTTAGTTTTCCTTCATTGGAGCTAATTTTTTTGTGAAACATTGTATTCTGCTGATTGCTTTTATTCATGCCATACGTTTTGTTATATTAAAAATATTATTCGTTGATTTCAGGAAGTTAAAGATTTAGCACGACCTGGATTTATAACTGATGATACTGACAATGATTTGATTGATGAAATTGGTGAAGATTCAGATGGAGAGGATGGGTTGTTTGATTCTGTTTGTGCAATTTGTGACAATGGAGGTGAACTTTTGTGGTATGATTTTTTCTTTCTGTTAGGGTTATTTGAATTTAGTATGATTTCTCTATTATGTGTAGCATATTTAGGTTATTTTACATAATTTCTACATATTATTGTATATGTTTTTCATGCCTCAATGGTTTTTTTTTTCAATTTTGAAGTTATTAAATGATAAATGCAGTTGTGATGGAAAATGCATGAGGTCATTTCATGCTAACGAGGAGGATGGTGAAGAATCTGCTTGTGCCTCTCTTGGTTTTAGTCAGAAGGAAGTTGATGTATGTAATTTTATATTCTTATATTTATTCAATTTTTCCTTTTTTTCATTTATCTTTATCATTGTGTACTGGTTGAAATTTGATTGCCTGTGATAAAATTTTGCAGGATATCCAGAATTTCTACTGTAAGAATTGTGAATATAATCAACATCAGTGCTTTGCATGTGGTACTCTAGGCTGTTCTGATAAGTTTTCTGGTGCTGAGGTATAACTATGTGAAACACAATGGACTCATATTGTTGATTATTTCATTGTTATATTTTTTTTTCATGATTGTACGAATTGCCATGCAGTCCTTGGTTATTTATCCAATACACACACATACCTTTTGTCAATTCTGTTTCTAGGGGAAATAGCTTTTAGCATATTTGCTTCCACCTTCTCAAACCAATTTTATAGGCTTTTTTTTTATAAGTAAGGAGCCTAAAAAAAGTGCAAGGCATGAGTTTAAATATTTTGTATTGTATTTAAACTGACTTTTCAAAAAATTAAAAAATGATTATTCTTTTAATTGAAACTAATATGTGTTCATTAATATGGAGGTGTTGGCTATATGGTAGGTGACCCTTTTTGATGGAGATTGCAATACCATTTTAGAAATTGGGTTGGGATTTGGATAATGATTTTAGCTTTTATTCAGATTGAGTCTGAAAGATGATTCTAATTATAAGATGTAACTCCTGCGACTAGATAATCCAGTGGCATAATCAGAGATGCCCAATATGATTCAAGAATGTATGTGTGTGGAGCAGCTAAGGTAACCAAAGTCTCATTCCTTATTCTAAGATAGTATTAGAGTTTATCTTAAGGTCCATAGATAAGGGTCACCTAACATTATTTTCCATGCACCAAACCTAATAGTGGTGGGGTTAAGGGGGCTGTATTGGGAAAAACCCTTGCCCTACAGAAGTAGAGTCTCAAAAGAGTATAGAAGTGGGGGGAAACCCTCTTATAAACCAATTTTATAGGATTGAGTTAGCCTCAAATTATAAGATTTACAAATTATTTTTAAAAACTAACATGATTATGTTATTTATTTATGTACTGCATTGTTTATTTTCTTTATATACTGTATATCTGGGTGGGTTGGATGTCAATTATGTGCTTGGGATTCTCTAAAATATTGCTGCTTTTTTCTTTCACTTATTCATTACAAATTCTCTGATCAACCTAGCCCTTACTTACCATAGATGAAGTCAACTTTTTCAATGTTGACAATTTCTGTGCAGTTTAATTTATATTCTATGAACATATGTTTTGTGCTCATGCATGGGATTTGGTTCTGCTTCAAAGCTCACAATGCACATGTACACAATTCAATCTTTACACTCCAGTCATGCATTTCTGCTAAAACTGTTGTCATTGGCAGTGTTGATTTTATTTGAGCACGAAGGCTTCTTCATTTTTAGCAATATTGTTTTACTTAAGAAAGAGATTGGAAGACAGACCCCAATGTGGGTGTAGTGAAGGTCATTATGTATATATGCATAACAAATAGATATCTATATCTATTATATCTATATTTATAACTATGTATAAAGGGATTCCGTTTTTGGTCTACACATTTTGTTTTTCTATTTTATCCTTTATAATATTAAAATATAATAAATTTAACAATTATTTATTTTAAATTGAAAAAATGAATTTTAAAATTTTTAGATAAATTTGAATTTAAAAGAAAAAAACCCCAATTTCTAATAATTTTACCCTTTAAATAACTACTTTTTTTAAATTCAAATAATTTTTCCTAATAAAAAACCAAGAGAACACAACAAACTTTTAAAAATACGGACACACGGGTGCGTTTCCGCTAGTGTATATAATAAATGGATACTTGTAAAAGTTGTACAGGAGGAGGATAGTACCAAAGGCATAAATATCCTTTTGCATGCTAATTATATTCTCAATAAACTACTACCAGTTATCACTCCTCAAAGTTGGATTAGAAATCTTAAGGCTTAATTGTTTCTTCATTCTGCATTTTTGACCTCTATTTCCTTGAAGCGAAAATAAATCATTGCCTCCCAACCCAGTTTCCATTGCCCTGAGGTATGTGGAATCATATTTATTACAGGTATAAAGAAACGGATGCATAACCAATCTCTACTTTTTGAAAGATAATCGATCCTAGTCTTATTAAGAGCTCTTGTGAGTGTGTCAATTATGTATCCTCTAGTTCAGGCATGTCCTGTACTTATTAGTTCTTTCTGGATCTTCTCTCCAATGAAATGGAAGTCTTCTATGTGCTTTACTTTGTCCTTTTGTGAAATACAATCTTTTAGACAATGTGAATGATGGGTTGGTTGTCACTTCAATTATACAGCAATTTTCAAGAATTTAGTTCATTGTTCAATATTGAGCCTTTGCAGTTGAGTTGCTTCAATGATTAGTTTCTTCTTCGAGAAATAACTTTATTTCCTCCCAATGGGCATACTATAGCCAATATCCAAATTTAGATATGCAATAAACTGGCTTCAGTATAATTTAGTACAGAGAGTACTGAAGACATAAATACCCTTAAAGCACACTGAACATGCTATGATGCACCACTACTAACAAACACTTTTTAAATAGGAGGGTTTTCCTAGAACTTCTTTGTTCTATATGGGACTAAAAGTCATTTTGGATTTTCTCCTTTAGGTCTTCAAATGTGCGTCTGCAACCTGTGGCTTTTTTTATCATCCACAATGTGTTGCAAAGTTACTTCACCGGGTAGTTGAGGAGGCTCCAGATCCCAAGGAACTTGAGAGAAATATTGCTGAAGGAGGAGCTTTTACTTGTCCTACTCATTATTGTTGTGTCTGTAAAGGAATGGAAGACAAAAATGAACATGATTTTCATTTTGCTGTTTGTAGGCGTTGCCCCAAGTCCTACCATCGCAAATGCTTGCCAAGGTTATTTCTTTCATTTTTGCCTGTGTTGCTAGTACTCATTTAATGATTATATAGTATGGAGGGCTGATTCTTAAGTTGTTCCTTACATCAGAAAGATCTCATTTGATGACATAGAGGATGAAGATATTGTAACAAGGGCTTGGGAAGACCTTCTACCCAACAATCGCATTCTTATATATTGTTTGTAAGTGTTACAGTGTACTTTGTGCTCAATTTTTACTTGTAAACGTCTTGTAATATCTTTTTCTATTCTTCTGTAACAGAAAACACGAGATTGATGATGAACTTGGAACTCCTATAAGGGATCATATAAAGTTTCCCAATGTAAAAGCTACTGTTCGAGAAGTTAATACTGAGGATAATGCAAAGCCTGCAAATAAAGAGAGGGTTATATTGAACAAGAACAATATTGTCTCAGAAAGTTTAATTGGCAAAAAAGCTGCTGCGAAATTTTCTAAACTATCTGGTAAAATGTCTTCTGGAAAAGTGGGTGACAAGAAGTCTGAAAAGATTTTTGGATCAAATATCTCAAGGAAGAAAACAAACGAGGCATCAAGAAGGAGTTTGAATGAAAGTAAGAGGCCATTAATCCCAAAAGAAACCAGAAAGTCGGAGGGTGCAGAAAATAAGTCCTCATTGGGTGCAAAATTATTTGCTCTTTGGAATAATGGTTCTGAGCAAATGAATTCTGGTAATAGGGTTGATAATGTAGCTAATAATTCCCGGCCTGTTAAGCCTACTAAAAAGCTGAGTAGTGCATTACCCTCATTAGATGAAGATTCAGAGAGGAGGTGAATCTTTCTGATCCATCTTCTGAACTAGTTATTTTTCTATATTTGCTGTTACTTTGTCCTTTTATTGAGTTTTCCATTATAGTAATTCTATTCAATTATTGTTTGAAACTTGAAAGTTATTTTTGTGGATATTTATGATGACATTTGATTTGATTTCTTCTGATGAAGATTGGTTGCTATGTTTAAAGAAGCTACTTCATCAGTTACTTTGGAGGATGTTGTAAAAGAGCACAAATTTTCAACTACTCATACTCACTCATTGAAAAATGTTGTGGAGAAAACCATTACATTGGGGAAATTGGAAGGCTCAGTTGAGGTATATATCTTACCATATGTATTCGTGTTTATTTCACAGTTTGTTTGGAGCTTATGTATTCTGTCTTTTGTATTCAGGCTGTTCGAACAGCTCTAAGGATGCTAGAGGGTGGGCACAATATTCGGGATGCTGCAGCTGTTTGTGGTCCTGATGTTCTTAACCAAATATTTAAGTGGAAGGTACTCTTCTATTTTTTTCAAATAAAATTCTAGGGATTATTCATTTCTCTTTAGTATGTATTATTGTATGATATTCTTTCATTTTTTGTCTTAACATGTGCTAGCCATGTCTTGTTCCAAATGTTATGTAATAAATTGTTTCCTTAACTTTTTCTTTTCATTTATAATACACAATAGGACAATTTTAAATTAATATAAATGATTCAGTTCAGTTGCTGTCACTGCTATATTAACTGATTATTCTGTAGGATAAACTGAAAGTATATCTTGCACCTGTTCTATATGGTAATCGCTACACATCATTTGGCCGCCATTTTACACAAGCTGAAAAGCTGTCAGGGGTATTTATTCTTACTATTCTTTTTCTATTATTATTATTTTAGTTATTCTGTTAGATTCCCGTACCTCTTTGACTATATATATATATGTGTGAGTATGTATATATATATATATATATATATATATATATATATATAAATCTGGGGTCCAATAAATTTTTGGTACTTTCACAATTGCCCTGTATTGAAATTGGTACATCCAATTCCTGTTCAGTATTTTTGATACCCAACATTTTATAAATTTGCTAATTTGGTTTTGATAGTTACTTTTGGATTAACAGTGTTGACATGTTAATCTTGACAGTGTCACGGGACAGTACATCTATAAATATCTTACTAGGAGATTACATGTCAACACCTATTAAAGTATAATAAAGTTACTGTTAGATAAAATTAGCATATTATTAAATGTTGAGCATCCAAAACATTGAAAAAATTGAGGTACCAATTTCAATAAGGGTCAATCGATTTTGGAGATACCAAAAACTTATTTAACCCTAAAATCTATATCGTATTGTTTTTACATCTTAATCTGTTGCTGCATCGTAACTTCATCATCTTCCTTTTTCTTTGGAGAGTGTTATAGATCTAGTAGTTAAGGACAGACTTTGATGTGTTACAGATTTCTCAGGGCTGATATCACAAGATAATGGAATTAGTTAAGCTGATGCCGTATTTAGGGAAAACAGATTCATGATAAGTTGATGCTTGTGAATTTGATTATGCAATGTATTATGTAGTATGATCATGGCTTAAATGTGGTAAGTAGCTTAACAAAGAAGCATCTATAATGGTAGCTTACAATTTTAGTTCAACCACATCTATGTTTGGTAATATTAGTTGGGTTTAATGTCTTGAATGAAGGTGATATTATAAAATTTAGATAAATGGTCTTATGGAGGGGCTTGAGAGAAGGAGGGGTGGGGTTAGGGTAGGAGGAGCCATTTTTAGCAAACATTTCAATACCACCTTAAATCTTTTGTTAAAGAATGATTTCACTTAAAAGTCTACATGGTCCATTTAAAAACCCGTGTTTGTGATTTGAAGTGAAGGTGAACTGTTCACATCACTATCCCATGAAACTTGATGTTTTGTGGCACTAAAATTTTAATTAGTAAATGAGGTTGGTAAGGACCACGTTAAAGTCATGAGTTTAGTTGTGACATTCCACGAGCATGCTATTTTTCTATTGCATTTCAAGCCAAGGCAAATATAATATAACTGTTTGGTTCTGAACTTGTGCGGAATCACGGAGTTCGATCCCAGAATTGTTTGATTGGAGCAGCTATAGCGTAGTTTTGATTTCTCCAAAAATATTTTTAGTGCTTTTGATCTCCAACATTAATAAATATGTTAATTTGGTCATAATAGTTATTCTGTTACTTTTGAATTAAAAATGTTGACATGCCAATCTTGACTGTTACATGTTAGCATAATTGCAAATATGTTACTAAAATTGTTACATGTTAATACCATATTCAAGAGTTAATTCCGAATTCAAGAGTAGTAAAGTTGCAAGGAGAACCAAATCAGCATATATTAAGTGTTGAGTATAAAAACATTGAAAATATTTTGAAGCTATCAAACCAAAAACTTATTTAACCCTTTATTTTTTTATGCATTTGTTTATGTCAGTATAATTTTAATTTTTTAGTAGGATCTTATGATTGATGTTATTTTTACAATTCAGAATTTTTGACCTCACTCCTGATCCTATTTAAAATCTTGATTTTTACAACATTAGGTAAGAATACGAGTTTTAGACTTGTTACTGTGCAGTTGAAGCAAAAGCTAAAGCTCATTTTAGAACCGAAGAATGATTTTGACCGCTAGGGATGAACTTATGTTTTCAATTATAACTGTTCAGTTGGCTTTACAGTGACTGAAAGAGTTTGTCAAAATACTTTATGTGACATCAATAGATTGAGGTGAGAATATTGTCATGATGCTTGAGTTAGTACAATTGAACATTAGTATGAAAATGGCTTTTATGAATAAGCTTTCTACTACAAGGATTTTCGGAGGTTTAAAACATTTATGAAAGCAGACGTTCAAAACCCAATTATCACTCAAACTTCATTGTAACATAAGTGGTCAAAGTTCTGAAATGCATCACTAGTTGAATAGTATTACACTTATTGACATTGTAGCCATCCTTGAATTTACTCATTGAAAATTTGGAAGGCCATTTGGAGAGTGATTATGCTTATCAAGTTATCACATTTGTTTGTTGTAATGAATTTCTTTTTTGGCATAATTACATTCGTCAATCATTGCTTGAATAATGGTTTTTACAATTGCAGATTGTTGATAAACTGCATTCGTATGTTCAGAATGGTGATACAGTAAGTGCTGATTGATATGCAAATACTTAATTTATTTTCTGCATTTACATAGGTTTTTGTTATGCTAAATAACTTGAAACTCGCCTTTTGACGGTTGCAAAGGGCATAATGTGATCCATGTAGCCGACCTCACTTATTGGGGTAAGGTTTTTGTTTATATTATTGTTTACATTTTTTGCCATTAGTTGTCCAATTTTATAGTGATTAGAGTGAAGATAGTCGTCCAAAGGCTTGTGCAGGCATGGAATTTACTACAATATTTTCTCAAACCATAGAACAGATCTGACATGACACACTCCTCCAAGGGTGATCACAGATGGAGAAGTACTTTTTGCGGTCAAATTTGTGGAAAATGGTGTCCAGAGTTGGCATATTGTGCTTCACTGAGACTTATAGCTTCTGTTCATTGTTCCACTCTCATGGTAGCACTTGCTGGTAGTGGGGTCAGAGGATAGAGATGACCCATTTATCACAAACTACCCTTACTCAAAACATCACACTACTTTACTGTAGTGTTTTAGTTTCAAGATAAGACAAATTGTGTTTCGAATTGGACCATAATTATTAACGTTGCTGTTTGGATCATCAGTTTTTAATTATTGGATCCTTATTAAGATTTTCTTATATCTTTTAATCCAAATTTTGAAAAAAAAATCAAAATACTAATTTAGATGCACTATAAAAACGTTTTATTTTTCTAATCAAATTAAAATAGAGATATTTTAGAAACCAAAATAAAGTTATATTTACCTAAGATATTTTAAAATTTGAGGCTGAATTTAATGACAGAAACCTAGAACATATGATAATTTTTTATGACAGGGCTTATCAAGTATTGCTTCGTATCAAATAAAAATATTTAGTTAATTGGATATTTTTTTATTTGAATTAATGTTCATGTTTGTATCAAAAATCTATAATAAACCTAGTAAAATGTGATATAGTTTTAATTAATATATGATTAAATTTATTTATTTTAAATTTTAATATTCTACTATGTCATTAAATAGCATCCCACTGTCTGTTCGTCCTACCATAGCTTTTTTGAAGATAGCTGCTTCACTCCCATATTATATGGATCTGATATTGGGCTGTTTTAGTTTTTAATATCCTTTTGGCTCTTATTATTTAATTTTTTTTGCTAAGTAATTGATAGGAAGTGAATGATGCAGGTTTTGACAATTCTATGTTTGCATGACTTGTGTTTAGTATACGTTAGGAAATGCTATTTCCTAATTTCCATTTTAATTTCTTGCTAATTTGGCATTTTTTGGAAGATACTTAAATACTTGTTTCACATTTTTTGTTGTTTTAATTAGACAGTTACAATGGTTATCGGTCCATCTGATTTTTTTTGTCATTTTGTGTAGCAAAAGATCGATTTTCCTTGTGAAATTGTGATATACTTTATCGTCTGGTGGTGGTGGATGGTATTCTTAACATTGTTAAACATCTACTAACTTTAATGTTCTTTACCTGACTGAGGATAGTTACATTTTGTGATCAGATTGTGGACTTCTGTTGCGGTGCTAATGACTTTAGCACTCTTATGAAGAAAAAACTTGAAGAGACTGGGAAGAGATGCTCATACAAAAACTTTGATCTACTTCCAACGAAGGTGACTACACTTCTACAAGTTGTTATAATATAACTTACTACTCTAAATGCTTTAATTCAATTTTTGCTCATTGCCACTGCCATGTTGATTTTAGACTAACTGATTTATTCATATTTTAATATTGAGAGGCTGAGAAAAAAATATTAGTGAACATTGAGAAGGAATTTGATGTCAATAGTTTGTCTGGAGACATGATTTACAAGGATTTATAATAGGATAATATATGAAGTTGTTTCATCTATGTACCCTATCCCATCTAGCATGAAAAAGTTAACTGTAGATGTTGGTAAGTGTGAAAATACAGGTGTACCCCATCCCAGTTGTATTATTTTAGTTTATAAATTGTCTACTTTGTATTTTATGTTACTGACCCTTGGTATTAGAATACTCAAGCTCTGAATAACTACTGATTTGGTAAAATAGGATTATAGTGGTTACTGACCTTGGTATCACATATTATTTGTATGCAACTATGTATGAATTTGGTTTCCTTTTTTTTTGGTTCTATTAACATTGATAATTATCATTTTCTCATTGAGTGATGGGGAATGACATATTATTGCATATAACACTGGTTAATGAGTCATTCCTGGGAAGATTTTGATGTACTAAATATGAGCAGAAGCATAACAAATCAAAATGTGTCGTATTTCAGAGTTTTTGTGAAGTTTCCTTGTTGATTTTTCATGTCTAACCAGATTTTTCCAAATTATTCTAAACAATAAATGCATATGATTGAAGTTAAAGTGTTTGGCGTACAATATAGTTATTGGTAATTTGTCACTTATTCTTCAGGAATATTTCATTGCTATTGAAATCTCTCTCTATATATGTGTGTGTGCGCGTTATATATATATATATATATATATATATATATATATATATATATATATATATATATATATATATATGTATGCATATATTGCTGCTACTTTTGAAGACTGAATTACAGTTGTTGAGGTATTTTCTCATTTGAGGTTTGAAGGTTTTTGTGCCTTTCTCTTGTTTTGGATCCTAATTGATATCTAGTAATAATTGATAGGCTGTACAAAACACCTCTATAAATTGTTGTGAAGTGAAAAGGGTTAAGGTGAATTGAATGATATGAGCATAATGGTTTTTATACTATGGTTTGGGCTACTTTTTGATGAATGAAAACAAATACATGATTTATTAGCGTACAGTCTATAATTATCATATTATTATTCCCTGCTTGTTTACCAGGATTTTGTTTTGTTTACAGAATGATTTTAATTTTGAGATGCGAGATTGGATGACTGTACAAACAAAGGAGTTGCCTATAGGGTCAAAGTTGGTAAGAATCACACTCATTCATTTTTAATGGTTGAGACATGTATATGCATCGCATATCCGCATGGCCAGTTCACTTATTTCTTTCATTATTTTTATCGTCTGCTTCTGGAACAGATCATGGGCTTAAATCCCCCCTTTGGGCTTAAGGCAACATTGGCTAACAAGTTTATTGACAAAGCTCTCGAGTTCAGACCAAAGCTCATGATTCTCATTGTACCGCAAGAGACAGAGAGGTAATGTCCTTTTTTTCTTGTTTTTTTTAAAGAAGAGTTAAACTTTCTCTTCACACTCTTGTCTTCCTTGGTTGGAGGGGACGGACTGTTCATTTTTCTTGTCCCGCTTCATGTTTTTTTTCCTTACTATATGTAGACTTGATGAAAAACGGCAGCCTTATGATCTTGTCTGGGAGGATGAGAGGTTTCTATCGGGCAAGGTAAACAACTGTTAATAATATATTGTGGTAATTTGTATTTGATTGATACATGCTCGTTCTTGTTCTGACTGCTGTTTTCATATTTTTCCCTGTTCTTGTCCTTTTTTGTCTTCAGTCATTTTATCTACCTGGATCAGTTGATGCTAATGACAGGCAAATAGAGCAATGGAATGTAAAGCCGCCTCCACTGTTTCTTTGGAGTCGTCCTGATTGGACTAGCAAGCACAAGGCCATAGCTCAGGAGCGTGGTCACCTGATCATCCAGCGTGAGGTGTCAAAAACGGAAGGCTTTGATGAAGAAAAATCACCTTCCAGACATAATAAGGAGGATAATTCTGGTGTCAATATCACGCCAGGTGATGACATCTTGAATTCAATTGATGCACCTATCAATGAAGGTCAGATGGGATACTCACCATATGGAAGTGTTGATCGAGGGAGTCAGGAGAGACAGGAATATAGGGTGAGCGAGGCCGAGAAGACCTTATGGAAGAGGAAACGAACTGAAACTGAGGAAAATGATGGAAGAGGACTTGGTGTGACATCACCACTCAATCCAATTGATGGGAGATCCTCAGTTGAACGTTTTCAGCCTAAACATGACATGCCACCTCCAGATTTTGAGGTTGTTGATAAAGGTTATAGGCATTTGGAGCCCACCTCTTCCTCACGTACAGGGGGGATTGGGATTAGATCAGCCTATAGCGGGACCCAGAATTGGCCAAGTGTTGTCCATCCCCTTTATGATTCTGGGGTTACAGGCGTAGATGGACGCCATAGCAGCCTTATGAGAGACACCGGACATAGACCCTATATCAGCAGGGAGGATGAGAGCAACCTTTGGGAACAAGAGACAAGGCAACAGATTCGCCAATATGGGCTTCCGAATCCTCCTAGTAATTATCTATTATCTGCTAACGATCCTGCTTATAGTCACCACATGGGGTCAAGTTATCTGGCTCATGGTTCATTATTTGAGTCTCCTTATGTTATGAATGCACCGGCCATGCAGCGATATGCACCTCGTCTAGACGAATTAAACCATGTAAGGATGGATCCTCTGGGGTCTGAGCCCCCTATAGTTGGCAGAAATGACACTGTGCCCCAACCTGGATATGGGAGCAGGATGCCAGGTTTTGCAAGTGGTTCTCACTATCTCTATTCACGCCAGAATTCAGCAGACCGGTTCAACGAGTAGCCTTGCATCAAAATGCTGTATGCCATTCTTCACAAATCATAGTTTTTTTTAGTTGTATGCTCTCTGTTAATCTTCACTCTGGTTCCTTATGCTCTCTGCTAATCTTCACTGCTAATCATGTGTGTACATATATGACCTTGGAATGAGTAGCTACTACTGTATTTGTAAATCACATTTTTCATTGTTCTATATTGTCTTCATAATTTGAAAAGTTCACTGCGCACTTCACACTATTTTCACAATTACTTCAAACTACCTTCTTCTTTCTATATCTTCCTTACACTTCATTTCTTTAAATTAACTTTCTTTTTCTATTTTTTAATTGTTTTAAAGCGAATTTATCAATAGTTAAAGACGATTTCATAGAACAAGTTAAATTACTTTTTTGTAAATTTAAAATATAGTTTATGTTTTTGAACGTATCTGTTTATTATGAATATGGCTTTTAATTATATAAACTATTTTTTTTCTCGCAATATCCGTTTCTTAAAATATTCGGAAGCGAAGTTCCAAGCATTTTTTTTTGTCAATGATGAAAAATTGCGTACTTCATCTTTATAGAATTCCACTTTTGAAAAGAATTAACATTACTAATGATAAGAAGACTCAATTAAATATTGAATACTTTATATATATTTTTAATTGAGTATTTATTGAAAAAATTATTTTATTGAATATATAAATTAAATTTTTATTTTCGTAAAGAACTTATAAAGAATAAGAAATATTTTGAATACAAACTTTTAATTAGGAGAAAGTTTATTGACCGCTTGAGTATTGCTCACGCTTCAGTACCAAATCGAATTTTTGAAAAGATAATAAACATACTTTCTAATGTGCTTTATCTCGCAACGTGTTTTGTCCACAACCACATGAAGTCGGCCCCAATATCATACTTCATTAATGGTATCCATATGTGCATTAGTTCCAACCTCAGAACTTGGCTCACTTACACTTAAGAACATCACTCGACTAGTTGGCTCAGAAAGCTTGATAGGAACCATGACATCCGTCCCGTAAACCAAAGAAAAGGGAGATTTTTAGTGTCCATTAGGGAGAAAGGTCACTTCAACCCTTGAAGGATGACTTTGTTGGTTGTCTCTACTTCACTGTTGGGGGTGCTTCACCGACGTCATAATTTGTGTGATCCTGACTGATAAACAAAACTCTTGTACTTTCTGACTTGTAAACTAGGTTTCGTTATTTGTGATAATGACCCTAGGTATCTCAATCATTGGACTTATAACGGAAATGATCTAAGAATGTTTAACCCCCATTTATTGAATAACCAAGGTGACTCAGTTGAATGCATGTGCTCGAGTGGAGCACGATGTATATCGGCATGTCATTATAGTTGTTACGTTGACAAAGATACTCAACAATTTGGGCGAAACATAGACGAGTAGTATGCCTTGTCTGGAGTACTTTCAAAAGTAGGTAATGACACTTTATATGATTGTAATATAAAACCTTTCTATGCATACGATTTACACGACCAACACCCACGATATAACTAAAATTGATATGTCTAAACAGATTAACGAGACTAATCAACATTTAAGAGTTAGGTAATGCATTTCTAAGCATGACTCAACTGTCTAATTCGGTCCAATAACAAAAGGTCCATGGTAATCATATAAATACACACAAATTTCAAAAATCAGGTATGTCATTACACAGTACTAAAAGCACCAAGTGCCGAATACTGAATTCTCACTTGAGCGTCGGAGTGCCTTTTGCAGGTACCATCAGAGTCTAGAGTTCACGGAGACCGAGAGGCAGAGCGACGATAGAAGATCGAGGAGCTCGTTCTGAGAGGAAGGGAAGACATGTAGACCGACCGAGGAGTAGTCTGAATCGTTTTCTTGGATCTAACCCCGTTTGAGAACAACCTTCATGCACTTCCTCTAAGAATCTCCCTACATCTTCCTTGGTGACACAACATAATGTTGAAGTAAGGAAATTATTTATCCATGGTTGCAATAAAAATCGAGATAAAGATGCAAGTCAACCCGTAATTTACTGCACCTCTTTTGGGTTAGTGTGGTTTCTCATACTAATTCTGAAAATGTCGAACACTTTAACAATAGTTCTGGAAATGCAATTTGCGACATAATAAGTTTAGAAACTTCCTTGATATATTGTTTTGCGTTTCCTTAGTTTAGTAGACTATGGATTTGTTTCAAAAAATTTATCCACAGATACTTATAGAAGAGAAAAATGAAATAATATTTTCATAAGCTTAAACTCAATAATATAGAGAAGCTATATTTATTGGAGAGCTATGAAGAGTAGTTTAGTTTTAATGCTACTATGATATTTATATCTTTGTTGTATCTTATATACTGGGCTAATACCAGAAACCATATTCCTCTTCTTTTCCGTGTGTCCTCATCCTTAATTTCATTTTTATGATTTCAAACACATTCTTTGTTCATAACGTTTCATGCCCTTTGAAATCAAAAAAGGAATTTTTTCCAAAAATTTATCCCATGCCTATACATACTAGCAAAACCTGACATTTTTATAATTGACAATTGACAATAGTTACTTCTTTGGTGGCAGGGAGAATGAGCTTTATTGGTGCTGATAACCTGCAATTCAAGGACATTGTATGTTTGTTCTCTTTTCACTTTGATTGGTTATTAGTTATTGTTATACACCTTTTGTAGGATGGTTTGAATATGCTGAAAATATTACACATAAGATCAATGTGATATTATTAATTCGAAAACATAAATCCTGAACATAAAAAGAACATCTCCTCAATGTTTTCCGTGTTAGCAATAGCCTTTTTAGTTGTAGAATATGTGGTAATAAACAGGGTTTAACTCCAAAATGGGTGAAATAGCGTTGCTCTTGTTCGTCCATTCTTATTTATAAAGTGATTCGAAGAATTCTCCAATTTAAATGGATATTTTTTTATCCTATTTAGATTTAAATTTCTATTATCTGTACAGGTTTTGGAGGAGCCATTTGACACTCACACTCTAACAGTGCAGGAAGGTCTTCAGACTCCCGGGGTTCGAATCTTCTTTCATGCTACTTCATTATGTATTTATTTTAACAGCTGAATGCATTGGATCTGGATTCATTTGAGTTGGTTATTCTATGCACTGACACGGTATGAAGATTGGACTAATTTGCATGGTTAATTTGCATTAAGACAATCTGAAAGTGTACAAAAAAATTATAATCTAGCAATAAGATTTATTCTGAAAGTGTAATTGTGTGATTTTAGTTTCTTTGCCCATTTAGAATTTATTGGTGTGACATTTGACTTATATAACATTGAAATTTGGGAGACCAATGCTATACCTAAAAGATCAAAAACATTATAGTTAGAATGGGTTGAATAGTACTATTTGAATCACAATTCGTTTAAAAATTCTTTCTCCAAGATACATATAATAGAATGTATAATTGTATAGCTTGAATCGAATTTGAATCGGATGATTCGTAATTTAACTCCGTCACGCACGATTCTAATAGGCGGACAGTTAGTAATTGAAACTGATACGTACAAAAAAAAAAAAAAAACAAATGATTGGAACTACCATGCTGATTAGAACTAACAGGTCATATATTGAGAAGGTAGAAGAAGCACAAAAAGTGGAGAACAAAACTTTTGCTTTACCGTTTGATTTGTTTGCACCAAATGCTTTGACAAACTTTAGGATATAATAAGGAGAACTATCCAATTTGTAATTTAGCTATTTGCATCAAATGTAATATGAGAGAATTTAGATATGTATTTTTTTTTTTTTAAGTGTAAAACTTTGATGAACTATTTAATTTAATGTACCATTCAAGTAAATATTAGATGAATGTGCGATTGTCATTTTTTTTATGTTAAATATATATTATATCATTTCAATAATTAATAACAATTTTCAACTAATAAATATGAAAACATTTAAAAATAATTTAGAATGTTAGGAATGATACAAAATGTCTGAGAAAATTATATATAGGACAATAATGTGCATTGTCACATCACTTCTTCATTTTTATTTCTCCTCAGGTTACACATGACAATAACGTGCATCATCACATCACTCTTTCATAATTGTTTTTGCTCCAGTTACAAAACATAATAATGTGCATCGTCACATCACTCTGCATAAGTTTTTTCCTCAGGTCACACAACACTATAATATGAATGATCACATCATTTCTTCATTATTGTTTTTCCTAAGGCCACACAACACAATAATGTGAATGGTTACATCTTTTCTCCACAATTGCTTTTCCTCATAACACATGCCTTAAAAGATAGATTTCAGCAACACTAATGTACCAACATCATCTTCTCTTTTAATGTGCACATGATAATAATTATAATAAATTTATCATCTAATACCATTGCGCACGTCATAAACAACCAATTCCCATAAACATTCAACCACTACATAATTAATACTAGATGAACATTCATATGTCAAAGTCAAAAATTGAAAACCGAAATTCAATTATCCACAGAAAACCAAAATCTCTTTCATTGTAGCATCGAAAATAAGAAATAAAAATCGAAAACCGTCCCAGAATTTAGCCCATCCGTAACTAATTCCTAGGAACATTGGATTATCACATAATTAATTTTGGATCAACATTCATTCACTAAAGTCAAAAATTAAAAGTTGAAATTATATTTTTCATAAATCAGATTTCGATTATCCTCCAAACAACTTTTTTTTTTCTGCTCTTGTTCACTATCATAAAATAAATACTTTCTCGGCTTTCCAAAAATCAAATTCAATGAGTATTTTTTTTCCACAATAAAAAATAAAGGTAAAAAATAAAGATGAGAAATCAGATTTTTCGGGAACCGAATTTTATTGAGAGAAATAAAATATAAATAGTGGTATTAAGGGAAATAATATTCAGCGTCATTGAAGAAAAAAATCCCTTAATTGTGCTATCCTTCATAAATCATTTAATTATTGGTGATGAATCTACTCAGTGTGCTTAGAATTAGCTTTATAGAGAGCTAGACTCAAATTATAAGATTTATAAATTATTTTTGTGAAAAAAACATGAATATGTTATTTATTTGCAAACATTAATTGTTACCTCCATTATTTTTTCTTTATTCCAGTGTATAAGCCTCAACCCATTTAAAAAAAAAAAATGAAATAGCGTGCTTAATCAATTCTTCCGACAGAGAATTTGGTGGCAGGGGAGAAGTTGAATTTCCAGATTTGAAAGTGATTTATCTTTCCAACAAACGCAATAGAAGAAGAAATAAAAGGAGAGAAGATAGAAAATAGGATAAAAACACTATAGAAAGAAGAGAAATTAAATGTAGGGTAATAATTAAAAAAGAGCTTAATAATACTTCTAATGTTGACATCTGATCCAGAAGGAAAGTGAATTAAAAATTGCATTGGATCTGAGATCCTGAAATCCATGAAGCAGTACTGATAAATTTGGTTGGCATTTGAGAGAGGTTCCAGCAGCTAGATTGAAGGAAGAGAGGGAAAGAAGATGATGGATGTTGAAATTGAGAGGTTCATCAAGGTATGGCTCACAACCATTTCATGTCTATGCTATTGTTATTTCATAGCCTCTAAAATACCAAAAGGGTTCTTGAGGCTTCTCTCCCTCCTTCCAATTCTCTACCTTTTCCTCATCCTTCCCTTCAACCTCTCTTCCTTCCACCTTGGTGGCCCCACCACCTTCTTCCTTGTTTGGCTTGCCACTTTCAAACTCCTCCTTTTCTCCTTCAACCAAGGCCCTCTTGCTCAATCACCAAACATTCTCCATTTCATCTCCTTAGCTTCTCTCCCCATCAACCTCAACCAAAACAAAACCAAACCCAAACCCAAATCCCTTTTACTCCTAAAATTGCTTATCTTAGCTTTGATCATACATGCTTATGACTACAGACAAAATTTCCACCCTCTTTTCATCTTAGTCCTTTATTGTTGTCACATGTACCTTGGCATAGAACTTGTCTTAGCCCTTACTGCCATCCCGGTTCGAACCCTCCTAGGATTTAACCTGCAACCTCAATTTAACGAACCTTATCTCTCAACTTCCCTTCAAGACTTTTGGGGTCGTAGGTGGAACCTCATGGTTACTGGTATTCTACGTCCTGCCGTATTCCACCCCGTATACAGTATTTCTACACGTTTTGTGGGTCCCTCTTGTGCCTTCTCAAGTGCTGTGTTTGCTACTTTCGTTGTGTCCGGACTCATGCACGAGTTAATATATTATTATCTTACGCGCGCGCCTCCCACGTGGGAAGTCACCTGCTTTTTTGTGCTTCATGGTGTGTGCACGGCGGCGGAAGTGGCGGTGAAAAAGGTCTTGCTCCGCCGCGGGTGGCGGTTGCATGGAGCGGTGTCGGGGCCGCTTGTGTTGGCGTTCTTGGCGGCCACCGGGAGCTGGTTGTTCTTTCCTCAACTGTTGAGGAATGGTGTGGATAGGAAGGCCATCGAGGAGTATGCAACTTTGGTGAATTTTATAAAGTCTAAGCTACAATTACATTTCTAGAGAATGTTTTTGTTACCATTTTTAAAGTATAGTTAACCATGTGTAGTTCATTTGTGAATCAAAGGTTTTTGTTGTTTAATTTCAATGACTTTCTTTTTGATTTTTTGTCTGATTTCTTGCAACTTTTTTTATGATACATCATCACTTTCTTAGAATCTATGTAGAACAGACATGAATATAGACACTGACACAGACACGGGCACGAAGATACGTATAATCTTTAAAATGTAGAACATCGGGATACGAATCTATATATTATATAATTATGAATTATATAAATTGACAATAAATATTTATGTATGCAAGTATGTTTCAGATTTTTTTGGGAGCAAGAAGATGTTTTTCATAACTAGTTCAAAACAATTTGTTTCTTATTTTTATAATCATAATAAAAATTTATACAATAAATTTGAGTTTTTAGAAAATTATTGTATTTAGAATTGTCAGAAATTCAACAAATATTTTTTGAATTGAACATTTCACCAATAAGTGTCATAGGAATATCATACGAATGTCGTACGAATATCGATACCGATACGCGTATCTGTCACAGACACACTATTTAAGAGAAATGTTCAAGTCTCAAAAGTTAAAAGTTTAATGGATTGGTAAAATGTTTGAAAATTAATAACACCAAAAAGAAAAAGATAAGAATTAAGAGTGACGAAATTATGATAGTTGAGTAATAAAATGTTTAACATATAATTAGCAAGAGTTGCAAAGCATCACATCTCTATGGCGTTGCAATGACATCGATGTTCATCAGCATTTCTATCCTCCTTCCGAGTCATCTATCACCTTTCTCACTAAAGTAATCACTAAAGTAAGTTTTGTGTTTCAACAAATTTTTCTTTAAGAATATTATTATTATTTTTAGCGTGGATTTTTTAATCGATCAATTGTTGTCAAGAGCAATAGCGGAGCTTATAAGTGATGGCGTAATTTAGGCCTTCCAATTTGTTGTTAGATTTACTGCTTTGGAAGCTTTTTTTTAGCACAAAATTATTGGTGATTAAGGTTTTGTTCATATATGTTTATGTGAAACTTGATTGTATAGAAAGACACCAAATTTAGTATGAATGATGTCTTAGTCTACTCTTCTTAATACCAGAGTTCAAGATATGATTTCATGAAGTATTAAACGTTATTATAATTCTTTTGATAAAATGAGAATCACAAATTTGTTAAAGTTCTTGTTAGGACAATCTAACAAGAAGAACCGTCTAATATATTATATTAGATCGTCTATTATGTTATAAGTTATATCAAACATTTAACAAGTTGAACCATCTCTCTTCTTCTTTTTATTTCTTCTATGTTTCATTTCAAAAATGATTCCATTTAATTTCATTTATCAAATCAACTACCCATCATACTTTATTTTTCGTCGCTATACTCAACCATAATCTAGAAAATTAGTTCTCAAGGAGTTAAAGACAACCCCATCTATCACTTTTGAAAAGTGATTGATCATAAATGTAAGAATAAACGAACCTAATGATGGATAAAAAAACATTATAGATCAAATGTAGGGTAATAATTTAAAGAAATTAAATGTAGGGTAATAATTAAAGAAGTGTTATAGTAATACGAAAGAAAAACAGAAACTACAAAGATGCAACAAAGTTAAAAGAATAAATATTCTAAGAATATTAGTTTCTTTGTATCACATTTCATCCAAAAGAAAACTGAACTAAAAATTGCAATTCTCCTTTTGGTATTGGATCTTTGAGATCCTCAAATCCAGCAGTATCATAATTTTTGGACATGAAGATTCATTTGTCATCTCTTCAATGGAGATGATTTTAAAGTATGTTCCTTGTAGTCTCTGGATAACTACCAACTATTTAATAGATGTTAATTGAAAAAAAATATATAAATAAAAGAATGATCCTAATTATGAAATAATATATCAAGATCTTTTTAAGATATGATAACTAATTTGTGAAATTTTCTTAAACGAGGATCAATAAGGTAATATTTATTTATTGAAAAATTAAATTATATATTTAGTTTGCATGTTACGTGTTTACAACTAAATAATAAATTATATTAACAAACAATTATATTAGTACATAGAACGTTGATAAAATCTATCTAAATAAAACTACAATATGTTGTGATTATAATATGATAATGAATTTTTGTGTGTGAAGAAATTGGAAAGAAAGAAGTAGGTTCCTTTTGCATCTTCTGGCGCGAACAATTACTGAAAGTCAATAAAATTTTGTCTGTGGCGGCAATAACAAATTGATAGAACCACTCGTTTACTTCCGAATATAATATATATTTTTGTGGATCGTGTTTTATATTTTATTCTATTCCACATCATAAATTATTTCCATGTAATTGTCATTCCAAACAGACATTTATCTGTAAATACTACGAAAATTGAAAAAAAAAATCTTTGGTTATGTTTTGTTTCTTTGTAGTAGAATGGGTGAGAGTGGAATAATAAAATAAAATTTAAAAATATTGTACATAAAAAAATATTTTAAATATTTTTCTTAATTTTGGCATCTGAAACTTTATCGGAGAGGAGCTTTTTATATTTATTTAAAGAGTGAGGGAGGAAGAAGAAAGGAATAATAAAATTTTAAAATAGGTAAAAAAGATGTTGCGAAAAATTTAATTAAAAATAAAGAAAATAAATTTTAAATTATTTGTGAAAGGAAAAAATTATTGAATTATGTAAGATTGAATATAATAGGTTAAACTTTTAAAAAGAAAATATTAAACTTTGTGGATGTTTATTGTTATTGGTAAATAATTTTTTTTTGATATGATTTTAAAAAATGTAGTTGACAATGTTAACTAGAAATATATAGGTATGGTCATTTACTAATTTTAAAATAGAAAAAATAAAAATTCAAAACGGCATGCAAAATTAGGTCCTCCGAATCCAAATTCCAAGAAAATTTTCATGTAAAAATATGTGAGAATTAGACTTCCCAATAATCAAATTCTCACTTTTAGGATGTGTTTGAATTGGGGTGGTGATGTTTTATGGTCAGCTTGAATTGTGAAGCTTGAATTGTGAAGTGGATGTGTAAGGATTTAAGAAAGATAATGTGTGAAGATGTGAGAAGAAAGTCTGAAAAAAGTGAAGTTGTTTAAATTAATATATATATATATATATATATATATATATATGTTAGAGTTCATGTGTGAAGAAAATTTATGAGGATTTGTGAGTGATGTAATGACGATGAAAAAATTATAATTTTTTTAAAGATGTAAAATATTATTTTGCAAATTTACCTTTGTCTATTAAAAAAATTTAATAATAAAATAAGTTATTTTTGTTTAAAAATAAACAACTTTCACATAGATTTAAAAATGATAATTAGAAAATAAATATGTATTAAATGTAAAAATAGTTATAATTTAAAAATTATAATTAGAAAGAAAATAAGTATTCAATAAATTAAATAAAAACAGAACTTAAAGTAATTTATTAAAATATTAAACATATACTATAAAATTAAAAAATAAATTAGATCTTATATAAATAAAAAAAATTATTTTTTAATATTAAAAACCATGTAGTAATGAAAAATAAAAGTTAACAATATAAAAGAATTTCATAACAAATTATTATCAAATAAATTATAACTCATAAACGTAATAATTATACACAAAACTATATTAATATAAACACAACACCAAAAAATTAAATAAAAACTGAACATGAAGTATACTACAAAAAAATCATGAAATAGAAATCAATTTTTATATACCAAAATAATTAGTTGCAATAGTAACTAAACTAGAGACTATTTTATAAACTAAAACAAAATTTGGTTTCTATTATTATTAAATAGTTTTTAAATTGGTATCTAATTAGAAACTAAATAATTGGTAGTTAAAACCTTGGTTGCTAATTAGATACTAATCATAATAGAAACTAATTTAGAAACCAAATTTTGTTTTAGTTTCTAAAATTGTCTCTAATTTAGTTACTATTGCAACTAATTATTTTAGTATCTAAAAATTTAGATTTTCTTGTAGTTATAGTTTCTTAAAATATTAAGCATATACTATAAAATTGCAAAATAAATCACATCTCATATAAATAAATAAAATAAATTGTTTTTTAATATTAAAAAACCTTACATACAAAATACTACAAACAGTAAAATAAAATAATAAAATAAACAAAAATAAAATAAAAAATAACACATGATTTGATTTTTTTCTCTATATTTCTTTGCGGGTTTATTTTAGGGTTTATTTTCTCATTCTCTTCCCCATTTCCCAAGAAAGTTTGAATTCAAATGACAGATATATTTTCACTTTCTTCTGTGAATATTACATCCACATAATCAAACATTTTAAATAGTAAACTATTCTATGTTGAAAAATAAAACGTGGTTGAGCTGGAGTTTTTTTTTTAATTTCTGTACTATTCAGAAAAAAGTCTAAGTCTTGAACATGGACATGTTGATTAATTAAAAAATGTTCCACCCATCTATATAATATTACTCATCATTTCCATAGAATTTCAGAAACTGATGACATAGATTGAAGGAGATGGAGGCTGAAATTCAAAAGTTCATCAAAGTATGGATTTCAGCCATCTTAGGTCTCTCTTATTGCTATTACATAGCTGCAAAAATACCAAAAGGCTTCTTCAGACTTCTCTCCCTCCTTCCAATTCTTTACATCTTAATCACTTTTCCCTTCAAAATCTCTTCACCTAACTTAGCTGGCTACACTTCCTTCTTCCTCGTTTGGCTTGCCACTTTCAAACTCATCCTTTTCTCCTTCAACCAAGGCCCTCTTGCCCTATCTCCCCCAAACGTTCTTCACTTCATCTCCATAGCTTCCCTCCCCATCACTCCCAAACCAAACACCACCACCAACAAACCCAAATGGCTTTTGCCCCTTAAAGCACTTATTTTTGCAGTCATAGTAGCTATTCATCACAACAATCAACACTTGCACCCTTATTTATTGCTGCTACTCTACTGTTGCCACTTGTACCTTGGCTTAGAGGTGGTGTTGGCCATTGTTGCAACACCTGTTCGAGTCATTTTTGGCGTTGAGATAGAATCACAGTTCGACGAACCCTACCTTTCCTCCTCGCTTCAAGAGTTTTGGGGTCATAGATGGAACCTTATGGTTTCTCGTATTCTACGTCCCTCAATATACGACCCTGTACGACGTATATCTACTTCTTTCATGGACCCTTCGTATGCCATGTTAGTAGCCATGTTTGCCACATTCTTTGTGTCGGGACTTATGCATGAGTTAATTTATTATTACGTTATACGTGTGCCTCCCACATGGGAAGTAACATGTTTTTTTGTGCTTCACGGCGTGTGCACGGTGGCAGAGGTGGCAACAAAGAAAATGGTTCTCCGTCGGCGGTGGCGATTGCACCGTCTCATGTCAGGACTACTTGTGGTGGCCTTCTTGATTGTGACTGCGAATTGGTTATTTTTTCCCCAGCTGTTGAGAAATGATATGGAAAAGAAGTGTACTGAAGAGTATGCTATTATGATCAATTTCTTTAAGTCTAGATTACCATTACATGTGTTTAAATCTTCACACTGAAAATGGTTAAACAATCACTGCATATAAGAGTTTTTACCTTTGTGTTTTTTTACCATGATGGAGTTATTTTTTTTACTTTTTATTAAAATTGGGTCCGTTTAAAAAAATTTATGTAAATTTAGCATGACTTCATATGCACAAATCGTCTTAATTTGACACGACTCTGCCATGTCATAATTTTTTTTTTTAATTTTATTGTTTATATATTGGATAGTAAGTTATGTGATGTTAAAAATTCATTTGATACATAATTTTCTAAGAGTGTTAGTTTTAAGGAACAAAATATTGGATAATCGTATATGGATCATGTTTGAATTGAATGAATAAATACATAGATAAAGAAAATGGATGTTCTAAGAGTGTTATGAATGAATAGATAAAGAAAATGAGGAAATTAATAATCAAACTTGAATTGAATTTTATTATTAAGCTTGTATGTGCGGACAATTGCTTCTATTCTGACCTTTCGTTCTACAATATAAACATTTTTTTGGCTTATTTGAAATTGAATCATCCATTTCGTTACAAATGCGTTGAGTGCTAGGTCTTCTTGATTGATGTCGACACATGATGGGGTCAGGTAAGAAATTTGGTCCCGTGTAAGTAGACCAATAATCCTAATTTCGAACTGGATTAAATTGGACCTCATAAACCTTTAAAATATTGTGCAAATTGTATATTGGGTCACAAATGTCGTTACCTGTAAATGACAAAATGAACAAACAACAATTACATGTGAACAAGGCAGACGTAAACCTTGAAATTCCCCACAATCACACCATCATTCATTTAATTTAACTGTGTATGTCATTGGGTAGCGTCGATGTTCGATAGTCAGCATATCTTCTACGTCAAAGACTGAATTTTATCGGTCATATCTTTGCACATGACACATAGCAGATTGTGCTTCATTCTTTCATAGCAAATTAATTTTTAACATTACATAACTTACTACCCAATATAAACAATAAAATAAAAATAAAAATAAAAATTATGATGTGGTAGAAGTCGTGCCAAGTTGGCACGACTTCAATATGACATGGCAGAAGTAGTGTCAAGTTGGCACGACTTCAGTATGACATGACAGTCGTGTCTAATTGGGACGATTTGTACATATGAAGTCGTGCCGAATTGACACAACTTACCTAAATTTGTAATTTTTTTTAAACGGACTCCATTTTGGTAAAAAAAAATAAAATAACCCATGATGGTCAAAACCCCTAATTATTTAGATTTGTATAGTAGAATATGTTACTGATGTGAGAAATAAGAGCTATTTATGTCGGATACGCCACCAACCATGTGTGTGTTCATAAAATAATAAACAAAAACCTTTCTATACAACACCATAAATATGTGTAGTATGGATGCTTTTTACATTTACTTTGACTACGACTACAACCTCTTTTTTTATGTGTTGCTTTTTTTTTAAAGGGTAATAATATTTTCAATCCTACTTTTCTGTATAATCTTATTACAATTCTCATACTATTATTTTAATATTTTTTATACTATTACAATAAAGAAGCAGTTACAACTGAAATTGAATGCGCCAAATACGCTTTAGAATATTCGGGTAATATCTCAACGTGATAAAAATCAGTAAACACGCCTCCGTGATAAGGGGAAACCATCACACATACATAAGTCAACCTATAAATAAGACTTCTGAATGGAGAAAAATGTACGTTTTTCATATATCACTAGAATACCAGAAACCTTGACACTGACTTGAGCGTCAGAGTGTAATCGCAGTTACCCCCGACCGACGGAGCACTTACAACGAGAGGAGAAGACAAATGAATTAGAAGATAACCGACACGTCAGCGAATTGTGTACCCAGCGGACCAGTATTACCTGGGCCCCATCAACCACACAGGTACAATATATTTATATCTAAATCAATCACGTTGTATACAACTCTCATGTTATCAAATATCATTTCTACTAGTTGATTTATTTTTTCCACCAATTATAATTTCAATAAAATTTCACACCCAGACAATGATACCATATATACTTTTGATTGCAAAAGTGTATTTTTTTTAATTGTTTAAAAATAATAAACATTAAAAAAATCATTAAATAAAAATTATTTTTAAAGAATAAAATGATTAATTATAATATTGACTACATTAGAAACTATTTTATAAACTAAAAAAATTATATTAGTATTTAAAATAGTTTTTATTATTAATAAAAAATTATAAAGTAATTTTTAAATTGGTATCTAACCATTAATTAATAAGGTTTTAGCTACTAACTACTTTATATTATAAATTAGTCTTTTAGAAACTAATTTAAAATCTAAAGTATTAGTAGCTAAAACTTTGGTAGCTAATTTATATACCAATTTATAAATTATTTTATTTTTTTATTAATAATAGAAACCATTTTAGATAGTAATAATTTTTTAGTCTCTAAAGTAGCATCTAATTTAGTCAATATAGTAACTAATTATTTTTTATGTTGTTATTTAATGATTTTCTTATAGTGAAAATAAAAAAATAAAATAAAACATTTAACACATAAACATTATATGATAGTCTCTAACCATATATACACCGGGTATGTTTACATATCTACACAGAAAAATTGCTATAAAATCATGTTCCTCCTTCCACATCAATCAAACCTAATATATGCCTTTGAGTATGAGAAAATAGAAGACTACAAAATTGCACCTGGTTCCCTTGACAAGCTTGCCCGGGCTATGTGTTGGATAAAATCAGCTTCCAACAAAGTTTTCCACTCAAATATGTCCCTCTTCCACCTTACTTTCCATCGCCATGCTGCATCTTCTCACTCCCCAACCTCATTCACCTTTTGACCCTGGTTTAAAGATAATGAGAACAACCTAGGGTAAAGAGTTTTGAGATTGTCGTTACCAATCCACACATCCTCCCAAAATTTTGCCTTTTCACCACCTCCTAATCTCCAAAGTAGCTGTTGTTGGAACCACAACTTGTTCCTTCTCCCTCTGTACATACTTTCTGTAGGTCTCTCCACCACCATGTCTGAAATTTCACTGGAGTTTGTGGACAATCAAAATTCATCCCATACTTTGAGACCAGAAGGTCCTTCCACTTCCCTTTCTCTTCCGACACACAAAACGCCATCTCCATTTGGCCAGGAGAGAATAATTGATCTTCCGAATATCTCTGATCCCCAAACCACCCTCCTCTTTTGATTTACATACATCTTCCCAACTAACCCATGAGATCGGCCTCATGTTACAAAGCTTTAAATTTAACAGTACATCTTATTTCACAAGTGTTGTTCTGGATATTATTTTATGATTTACACAAAATTGTTGTATGAATTGAGTGTTATGTTGTGAAAAAGTAATCAATCTATTGCATTATTTCTCTAATAGTAAGTGCTATAATTCATCATATGTTGCATTGTGTGACAAGTATTATGACAAAAGTGTTTATTTAATAATAGGAAGTAAGCATACAATGTTTTCCAAAATCATGCATACATGCATAATAAGGCTAAGGCAGCTACACCAAGATATGATTTTTAAATTTTCATTCTTTATTACTACCTCATGCATATTGTATATGACAGATACCTTACATATCGTTTATTTCTGCAGTTACCAAATGAATTAAACATAATCACATCAAAATAAAATTTCATTCAGAGAGCTCATTTTGTTATGAAGAGTATTCAAATAAGGTATATTTAGTTAATGTATTTTATTATTTTTTTATTTAATAAATCTTATTTAATTTTTTTTCTAACATTACAAGTCTTCATGAAAATATGATATTCAAAAGAGAGACTCTACCATCATCCTAGATGAATTTGATCTATTCTTAGATTGTTTAGTAATAATTAATCTAATTTTGATTTATAATTATGATAGAGCTCATACTCAATGTCAAATTGAATGTACTATATCAACATTATTTTTCTTTACTTTTTTAATATTATAAATTAAGTATATAACTTTACATATATGATCCTGTGATTAATTATTGTTATAAAAAATAAATAACTTCATAGTTCATGTAAAATTTTTTATATTGTGTTTTTAATATACCAATTGTATTTATTTTTAATTTATATTATTCTTAATTAATTTAATTTTAACTTATAAATTATTGTAAAACTAATATTATAATTTAATATATTATATGTGAAAAAAACAAATTTAATGTAATATATGTAAATATCATATTTTAAAAATATTCCCGTGCTTTGCACGGTCAAGATACTAGTTACCGAAGAGTCAATAAATTTTTGTCTGTTGCGGCAATGACAAATTGATTGAACCACTCGTTTACTTTCGAATATAATATATATTTTTGTGGATCGTGTTTTATATTTTACTCTATTCCACATCATAAATTATTTGCATGTAATTGTCATTCCAGACAAAACTTTTATCTGTGAATACTACGAAAATTGAAAAATAAATCCTCGCCTATGTTTTGTTTCTTCGTAGTAGAGTGGGTGAGAAGGAATAATAAAATAAATTTTAAAAATATTGTACATAAAAATATTTTGAATAATTTAATTTAAAATATTTTCTAATTTTTGCATCTGAAACTTTATCGGAGGGGAGATTTTTATATATATATTTTTAATTCTAAAGAGTGAGTTAGGAAGAAAAAAAGAATAATGAAATAAAATTTTAAAATAGGTAAAAAAGATGTTGTGAAAATTTAATTAAAAAGAAAGAAAATAAATTTTAAATAATTTGTGGAAGGAAAAAATTATTAAATTATGTAAGGTTGAATATAATTTGGTTAAACTTTTAACAATATTAAACTTTTGTGGATGTTTATTGTTATTGGTAAATGAAATTTTTTGATCTGATTTTTGAAAAACGTAGTTGAAAATGTTAACTAAAATTATAGGTATGGATGGTCATTTATAATTTTAAAATAGAAAAAATAAAAATTCAAAACTGCATGCAAAATTAGGCCCTCCGGGATCCAAATTCCAAGAAAATTTTCATGTCAGAAATGAAAAAATATGTGAAAACTAGACTTCCCAATTACCAAATTCTCACTTCTAAATAGTAAACTATTCTATGTTGGAAAATATAATGTGGTTGAGCTGGAGAGTTTTTTTCAATTTCTGTATTATTCAGAAAAAAAAGTCCAAAGTCTTGAACATGGACATGTTGATTAAAAAAATGTATGGAAGAATGTTCCTCCCATCTATATAATATTATTCATCATTTCCATAAAACTTCAGAAACTGATAATATTGATTGAAGATGGAGGGTGAAATTGAAAAGTTCATCAGAGTATGGATTTCAGCAATCTTAGGTCTCTGTTATTGCTATTACATAGCTGCAAGAATACCCAAAGGCTTCTTCAGACTTCTCTCCCTCATTCCAATTCTTTACATCTTAATCACTTTTCCCTTCAAAATCTCTTCACCTAACCTAGTTGGCTACACTTCTTTCTTCCTTGTTTGGCTTGCCACTTTCAAACTCATCCTTTTCTCCTTTAACCAAGGCCCTCTTGCCCTATCTCCCCCAAACATTCTTCACTTCATCTCCATAGCTTCCCTCCCCATCACTCCCAAACAACACCCACCAACCAAACAAAACACCACCACCAACAAACCCAAATGGCTTTTGCCTCTAAAAGCACTTATTTTTGCAATCATAGCAGCTATTTATCACAACAATCAACACTTGCACCCTTATTTTATGCTGCTACTCTACTGTTGCCACTTGTACCTTGGCTTAGAGATTGCGTTCTTCATTGTTGCAACACCAGTTCGAATCATTTTTAACGTTGAGATAGAATCACAGTTCGACGAACCCTACCTTTCCACCTCGCTTCAAGAGTTTTGGGGTCATAGATGGAACCTTATCGTTTCTCGTATTCTACGTCCCTCAATATACGACCCTGTACGACGTATATCTACTTCTTTCATGGATCCTTCGTATGCCATGTTAGTAGCCATGTTTGCCACATTCTTTGTGTCGGGACTTATGCATGAGTTAATTTATTATTACGTTATACGTGTGCCTCCAACATGGGAAGTAACATGTTTTTTTGTGCTTCACGGCGTGTGCACGGTGGCAGAGGTGGCAACAAAGAAAATGGTTCTCCGTCGGCGGTGGCGATTGCACCGTCTCATGTCAGGACTACTTGTGATGGGCTTCTTGATTGTGAGTGCGAATTGGTTGTTTTTTCCCCAGCTGTTGAGAAATGAGATGGATAAGAAGTGTAGTAAAGAGTATGTTATTATGATCAATTTCTTTAAGTCTAGATTACCATTGCATGTGTTTAAATCTTCACACTGAAAATGGTTATTTAGATTTGTATAGTAGAATATAGATGTTACTGATGTGAGAAATAAGAACTATTTATGTTGGATACGCCACCAACGATGTCTGTGTTCATAAAATAATAAATAAAAACCTTTCTATACAACACCATAATAAATAGATGTAGTATATATGCTTTTCACATTACTTTTTGACTACGACTACAACCTCTTTTCTTTTTTATGTGTTGCTTTTCTAACTAGTTGATTTATTTTGTCCACCAATTATAATTGCAATAAAATTTCACACCAAAACAATGACACCATATATACTTTTGAGCTAAATCAATTGCAAAAGTGTATTTTTTTAATTGGTTAAAAATAATAAACACTAAAAAAATCATTAAATAAAAAAATTAATGTTAAAGATGAAAATAATTAATTATAATGTTAACTATATTTTTTATTAACGAAAAAATTGTTAGTATTTAAAATAGTTTTTATTATTAATAAAAAATTATAAAATAATTTTTAAATTGGTATCTAACATTAATTAATAAGGTTTTAGCTACTAACTACTTTATACCTTAATTAGTATTTATTAGTCTTTTCGAAACTAATTTAAAATCTAAAATATTAGTAGCTAAAACTTTGGTAGTTAATTTATATACCAATTTAGAAATTATTTTATAATTTTTTATTAATAATAGAAACCATTTTAGATAGCAATAATTTGTTAGTCTCTAAAATAGTATCTAATTTAGTCCATATAGCACTACAAGAAATAAAGTAATTAGCGTGGGCTTGAGACACACAAATAGCTAAAAACCTACACAAAATCATTGTTAGCGTAGGTCTAGCATCTCCAAAAAACTAGAAACTAATACCTTGGATGCAAACATTTTTGTGTAGACCCCAATAGCTCACGCAATTTAAGTAGGCTAAACCTACTCAATATAGACAGTTTTTGAGTAGGTTAAACCTACACAATGTGGACGCCACATCATATTGGCCGCCACAAAGTTAACACTATTATTTTTTAATTTTAAGCTAGTGTAGGTTTAACCTACACTTCTTGGACGCTAAATTAAAATTATGAATGAGTTTGCTGACACTATAAGAAAATAATTTAAAATGTTAGTGTGGGTTAGGCCCACACAACATGTAAAATAAAAGAAAATGTTAGTGTGAGTGTGAAATAAAATAAAAAAATACAGGATAGATATTTTGAATATATATATATATGTGAATGTAAATAGAAATGAATTTAAATCTATTTCTCTAAATTAATACCAAATTAAATTTAAATCAAATTTCAATGAATCCAAATCCAATTTCATTGTAAAAAAAAATTCATTGTAATAATTCATTGTAGAACTTATCCTTTAGTTTATTTCAATTCTATCCATAGCTTGCATCTCTGAATTTTTTTTTATTCGGTCAAGCTGATTAGTAATGTGTTATTGTGTTGAAATTCTAATTCTAATTATGTATAGAATCGTTGACTCAAGTTTACGAGAAACTAATTCGTGATTTAAACAAGGATGAGATTCAGCTCTTATTTAGCTTTATGTTTCTTGTGCCTGAATCTTCCAATGCATATATATATATATATATATATATATAACTTTTACCAAATTGATATCCACAAATCACAAAAACTTGGAAAGTGTAGACCACACTAGAATTATAAAATGTAATGGATAACAGGTGCATGATTTACAAGTGCCAAGGGTGAAAGAAAATGATAAGTAACCAAGGTCACAATAATAATGTGACTAAGATTTGAGATCCACTACAACCCAAAGATGCCCCAATGATACAGCTCCACCATGTACATTAACTTTTTCCTGCATTTAAAATGAAGTACATCAATTATCTATTATTAAGGCATTGTTATATGAGGAATCAAAATGCTGAAGCAGCCAGATGTAGTTGCAAGGGCAGAAGCAGTTGTAAATAATTCTGGTGCCTGCAAAAACACTTATTCATTAACTTTAAATATGTGGATATTAATCAAGACCAAAGCAAGTTAACACTAACTTGTTACAACACCTTAGTTGCCCCATATCCTTTTATCTTTGCGATTACGTGTAGTCCAAGCTCACGTGCCTTTTCTCCACTTACTAGAACTAATGCAACAACATCATCACTGGCAAAATCAACCAGTCCATTATCAATAGAAGACTAAGCAGAACCTTATGATTACCTTATGATTACGGTACCCTATATTGCATGACACGACACAAATATCAATTTTTTAGCAAATGAAAGAAGGGGCAAGAACAACCCCCTTAGCATTTAGGTATCAAGGAACACAAGGGAAGGGAAGAACCTTATGCTACTTAGCATTTAGGTATCAAGGAACACAAGGGAAGGGAAGAACCTTATGCTAGAAGCATTGCCAGTAGTCACAGAACCCCAACCTGTTTAAAGCTAGGTCGAAGCTTCCTTAATTTTGCAGCATCAAATTGACAACACAAACACAAATATTAAGAAAATGTAGGAATTTCAACTAAAATACAAATGAGCACGCAAATTTCATGTAAGATTTCAGTTAGGAACTTGTAAAATGACAAAAGATATTTGAATGTGTTAAAGTTTTGTATTCAACATGAAAAGAACCATGGCAATAAGGGAATTTTAAATGCAGTGGTTGGCACTAAAACGAATTAACAAACACTCCCTGCCTCTAACTAAACAACAAAAGAAATTCAAAAGCTCGTGTATACAGATTCAATCTTAACATTGAAACCGATCTTAGCCAAGTAATGCTTCACCAATTCATCAGGTATCTAAACAAAGAAGGACAGTGATTAAATTGGGCAAAATGGGAAATTGGAAGAACAGAGATAAAAGAAAGTTACCGTGGGAGTGTAATCCATTAAGGAAGCGATAAAATCAGAGAGAGCAGCGGCATTGCCTCTTCCTTCACTCGATTGTGGGTTCTGATTCGTCCTTCTTTCTTTCCGATCAATCGCTACTCAATAAAGCTTCAGAATTCACTCAAAAGAGTCTGCGGACTCTCCGTCGCATCCGTCGCATCTTGATGTATCTCGCCCACGAAGACGGTGGTTCCGAGCTTCTACGACCAAACCGGAGCACGACGTCGTCACGGTCCACTACGAAGCTCCGACATTCTCCAAACTCATGCAATTGATTCGCAATATTCTCATGAAAGTTGCGACTTGGTATTCATATATGGAATTGTTGCAAAGCAAAAACAGAGAGAAAAGAAGAAATAGGATTAGGATTAGGGTTAGGGTTCGGTGGTGGATGAGGAAAGTAAATTGAATTTTTGCTTTCAGAGAAGTGGCGGTCTGAATCTTATATGAACTGCGATAATAACTGACTAAGCCATGCCATAAGGGTCATTCTCCAAACGGAACAGGGTCAAGCCTTTCGATTTTTGAGTAGATTGGGTGACAGATCGGTCATAGGAGTACTCCGGGATATAAACCGCCATAGGTTGCCCGTTTTCATTTCATGGAAAAGGCTGAAGGTCCTATTAGGTCGTGCGTGGAAAGCTGAATATAAAAAGGGTCGAGCTGATGAGTGCCTTTTTAGCCTTTACTAAATGAAATTAAGCGGTGGACCAAGTAAATTAAAAAATAATTTAAATTTTAATAAAATATTTTTTTTCAGATAACTTTTAAAATTCTAAAAATTATTTAGAGGTGGCCTAACCTACAATGTAATTATTATTTTTTTTCGTTTCCTTAACTGACACAAATAAATTAATATTATTAAATTATTTTTTATAATTATTTGTGTAAATTTTGTGTGTGTTTGACCGACACTATCTTTTTCATTTTTTTTTCTTGTTCATTTTGTGTAGGCTTAACCTACAGAAATAACATCTATTTGTTGACTCACGCTTTTCATGGCAGCTAAAGCTTATTATTCTTGTAGTGTAGTGACTAATTATTTTTTGTATTGTTATTTGATGATTTTCTTGTAGTGAAAATAAAATAAAACATTTAAAATATGCTTAACTTTCGTCATACTTTCATGTTTCTCCTTCCACATCAATCAAACCCAATATATGCATTTGAGTATGAGAAAACAGAAGACTACAAAATTGTACCTAGTTCAAAGTGAAAATTGTGTTGTTTGTTCTCCTTAACTATTATGGTTTTCTTGAATAATATTAGCAATGCTACAATGTATTGTAAATCAAAACATGAATAAACATAAATTGAACACATACAATAATGTGTTCACATATAGATCTTATCATATCATGATTCTCACACAATCATACAATCAAGAAGGAATAAGCACTTACCTTGATCCATGAGTGATCCTAATTGAGCAGTTACTTTATCTCCTTTATCCCAATCTATCTCTTGCAATTCCGTTCTTATCACACACTTTCGTGATGGTTAATAGTGAGAGAACTATTATTTGCAGAGACAAAACCCTATAGCCTTTAGTACCCAATCTCCATCAGATGTAGGTTTTCATTAGGTATATCATCAGATATATATTTCTCACATTAACCAATGGGCCTTTAATTCTATTATTAAATCATATTTGGGCCCAAAGCTCAAACTCTAAGTCATGTGAGTCACTTTATAGAAATTAATATACATAATTTCTTACATGTATGATTGTCATATCCCTGATTTATCTTCATCCCACGATTTACCATGAATACTACATGTACCTACCCACCTCTAGGTCGGACATGAACATTAGCCCGAGATGGTTATCTAGTCGAGTCTTCATTTGTCATAAAACGTCATCAAGAAGAAAACGGCCTAATCAATGAGCAATGATGAGCGGCTATTAGTTACATGACTAACCCAAAGGACTCATAACAGTCCACTCAGAAGATAACAAATGATCAACCTATAAATATTCACTCTCCAGGAAGTAAAATCTTATCTTATCTCATACTCTTAACTCACTTACTGTTAAAAATTCACTATTGTTGTGCTCTTACTGACTTAAGCATCGGAGAGTCATTTTCAGGTGAACCTCCCCTTCACATTGGAGAGAAGCTAAGAGCTCGTTACCTGAGGAACATCCGATTCACATCGAGTTGCACTTCCAAGCTCATTTTCGGTAGCATTTGGCGTCCACCGTGGGACCAGGTAAAACTTTTCCTAAAACCATTACGAACATTTGGACGTACACTCTCGACATGAGTACTCAACAGGACACGCGAATCAACAACTAGCGACCCTCCTCCTAGTTTAGGATATAAGCGAGGAGAACCTATAAACTTTGGTAGCAAAACCATTGGTTGCTAATTATACACCAATTTAGAAACCATTTAACAATAATAGAAACTAATTTAGAAACCAAAATTTTTTTAGTCTCTAAAATGGTATCTAATTTAGTCACCATAGCAACTAATTATTTTTGGTCTCTAAAAAATGGTTTCTATTTCAAGATTTTGTTGTAGTGTATGAGGGACACAATGGACCAAATGCAGGAGGAAATGGAATAGGATTTGGCATCCCTGAAGAAACAACATAGGGTGGAGCTGCTGGCACTGCAAAAACAAATGGCTCGTAGGGACATTAGCACTACTCGGGGCGACCTGCAGTTCTCGGGCCATACTGCGGAGTCCCAACATGACTCCCCGAGGAACTCCACTGACTAGGAGAAATCGGTATCCCTGAGTCCCACTAAAAGGTCGTCCTAGAGGATGATCCCAATGAGTATCGCTCAAGGTACGTCGAAACATGAAAGTCGGGGGTATGAGCACCAACCCTTTAAGGCACTCCCCAACCCATTTATCAATCACACGGCGAAGGCAAACTTGAGAGGTTTCCACACTTTCACCGACGAGGTGATGAGAGCTCAACTGCCCCATAGATGGACCTGGCACAACCTGGATAAATATTTGAAAACCTCGAATTCTGAAGTCCATGTTAAGGCCTATATGACACAAACTCAGTTGTTCTTATAGAACATGAACTTTTCTGAACGTGCACTGCAATCTCTAATAATAATAATAATAATAATAATAATAATAATAATAATAATAATAATAATAATAATAATAATAATAATAATAATAATAATAATAATAATAATAATAATAATAATAATAATAAAGCCTACAATTATATATTATTGAATCAAAATAATCCATACTCAATAAAATGATTTGTGAATTTACTTGTTAAAATAATATTATTCAATACCTATTAAGTATCACTCCGTTAAAAAAAAAAATATATTTAGATATTATAGTAATGTTCATTTTGTAACGACTCTAAAATTTTAAATTCTCTTTTTATAGTATATAAAGGGTTTAAGGATTTATGCATTAAACAAGTAATAAATAAATATATACAAGGAAAAACAATAATTTCAACGCAAAATCCATTAGTATCTATCTATCTAATATATATATATATATATATATATATATATATATATATATATTCAAAAAAGAGAATGAAGTATACATCATATCATAAATTTAAAGATTTTAATATAATATAAATAGCAAATTCTTTCTCCAATAGTTTAAGATTTTAATAACCTAAAAAAGATATCCTAATATCCCAAACAAGAAAAAGCATGGATATACAATAAAAGAAACAAAATAACTTTGATTCAAAATTTTTGTATATATTATAATTGACCAACGCAACGTTTCAGCCAAAGAGGGGTTTTGGTTAGGTTTACGTTCCAAATCGGAAATCGCAAAGAAGAGAAAGCGCAGTCAAATTCTTCCTTCACATTCAGTTTTGGTTTTCTTTTCGTTGTCGGAGATGGCTCGAAACGAGGAGAAGGCGCAGTCGATGCTGAACCGCTTCATCACGATGAAGGCGGAGGAGAAGAAGAAGCCGAAGGAGCGCCGTCCGTTCCTCGCCTCGGAATGCCGCGACCAGTCGGAGGCCGACAAGTGGCGCCAGCAGATAATGCGCGAGATCGGGCGGAAGGTGGCGGAGATTCAGAACGAGGGTCTGGGTGAGCACCGGCTGCGCGACCTCAACGACGAGATCAACAAGCTGATTCGGGAGAAGTCTCACTGGGAGCGCCGCATCGTCGAGCTCGGCGGGCACAATCATGCCAAGTACTCGGCCAAGATGACGGACCTCGACGGCAACATCGTCGACGTCCCCAACCCGGGCGGCCGTGGCCCCGGCTACCGCTACTTCGGCGCGGCGAAGAAGCTTCCCGGCGTCAAGGAGCTTTTCGAGAAGCCCCCAGAGCTCCGCAAGCGGCGCACGCGGTATGACATTTATAAGCGGATTGATGCGAGTTATTATGGCTACCGTGATGAAGAGGATGGTGTGCTGGAGCGACTGGAGGGCCCAGCAGAGGAGGCGATGCGGCGGGAGGCGGCAGAGGAGTGGAGGAGATTAGATGAGGTGCGGAGGGAGGCGAGGAAGGGAGTGAAAAGTGGGGAGGTGGCAGAGGTGTCGGCGGTGGCGAGAGAGATGCTGAGGGAGGAGGAAGAGGAGGTGGTGGAGGAGGAGAGGGAGAGGGAGAGAGAGAAAGAGGAGAAGAGGGAGAGGAGGGAGTTTATTGTGCACGTGCCGCTGCCCGATGAGAAGGAGATTGAGAGGAGGGTGCTGGAGAAGAAGAAGATGGAGCTGTTGAGTAAGTATGTGAGTGAGGGGCTTATGGAGGAGCAGACTGAGGCCAAGGACATGCTCAATATTCAACGTTAGCAAATGCTGTTAAACTTTTCTAGCTGTAGGTCTCTACCCAGAAATTGCAGACAAATGCGGCCAATGATGGTGGTGAGTTCAACATTGTGCTTGTAAACTGATTTTCATGTGTCCTATTCAATTAGTAGATAAGTATGATGAAAAGGTGCATTAAGCTTGCAGGCTAAGCTTTATTTTCAATATAAGTGACTGTTGGTGTATCATGAAACGAGTTTAGGCTCAGTTCTCAGTAAAAATCTAACTTTTTGTAATTTTAGCTACTGCTTGTAAGTTGTATTGAATGCAATTAAGTGTTTTTCCATTTCTTGCTGACACTGTCAGAGATGGCCAACGAATAATTTTCTTGGTTTTATATTTTAGCTGTATAAATCAGAAGTAATAATGAAAAACAGTATACGAAAGAATTTTGTTTTTTCTGCGGTTGTGATTAGGTCATTGTTGAGTAATTTGACAGAATCATGTTATAACCTGTTTATCACTACAGGTTTACATGAAATTTACTAGTAAAAATAGGAAAGAGTTTGTTTAATTTTATATTAGCAGCTTGTAGCATACCTTACTGATATAAGATGATTTCTTGAGTGTGTGAATCTACTGATATGAGATTATTGTATGCATCCTCTCATTTTAAAACATTATAAAAGAATATGTGAACTAATAATGAGTGTGTCATACTTAAAGAGACAAAAGTATCAGCAATGTCTTATGAAAGAGATGCGAAATAAACAGGCTCAAATCATTATTAATATATTATATCAAGAATATGTTGCTATAGAGTTCTGCTGCAGATCATAGGTAAAACCTTTGCTTTCTAACTCAAATCAATTCAGCTCCATGTACTGCATTTGGTTGACAAGTGCATGACACAGGCTCAGGATGCAATATTTGAAACCATGAATATGCAAAAAAGCCATGCCATTGTTACAATGTGTATCACCCCTGTATCTAAAAGTGTCCATAAGACTACTAGAAAGCTACAATGAAGCCAAAAGAAAGGTGCTTACGCTATATACCTTAACCTTATCTTAATGATGCCAAAAAAATGCAATATGCCCTTAATGAGATGTAGGAATTTTGCCCTTGTTGCGTACACTTGTTTTCTTGGACATGGGGTGTGCAACTGCAGATCCTTTCTTGGTTAACCCTTCAACGATAAAAGAAAAAGCCCCAAAAGTGAGGCAGTTCTGCAGAAGTGATTGGGCTGTACCTAAAGAATCGTAAGCATGAGTCATATAGTAACAAAACAAATAATAGTGTAGCAATAATACATACGTGCACACACACTGAGACTATTACAAAAATAAAGTGATTTTGTTTGGCACTCAATATATTAAGAGTAATAGTACATATTATAAGCACGTAAAAGATCACTGTTCATGATATTTTTTTACTAATCTTATAAGTTATATCTAACATGATTTCTAATAGGTTAACAATTTAAAAACACTTCGTATTGATAGAAACTAAACTCTGTCAATAAACCTTACAACTTTTCCCCAGTCACCAATTGAAGACAAAATCGTCTCACTGTTCAACATGAAGGATCATGTTTATTCAGAGAGATCAACAATGAAAGACAAATTAAAATTCACATTTGAGGAAATGGTTCGTTTGTGTTTGGATTACAGTTTAAAACTTATCTGACATACAAACATACTTTTCAATGTAAAAGAAAAACGAGAAGAGGTATTTTGTCTTTTTGAGATAAATGCAATAAAATAGGCAGAGGTTAGTCTGAGCTTTTATCCTTAATTTCACTTGGTGCAGGGACCAATCAAGTTAATAAAGTTTTCAAGTAAAGGTTGACAATTCATCAATTATTAGAAGGAAGGATACCAGGAAAACTTGTAGCAAGACCAGCACAACATCCAGCTAGCCCAGCGTTAATGGCTGCATATGTGAAAGTAATCGCATTATCAGTGGAGAACATTGTACTGCCAAGGATTTGACGTAAGCAATTACTGTATTTGGCAGAACTAAAAGTTTGTTTCATTTCACCACATTATTAGACCTCTTTGGTGAAGGAACATATTTTTGTTGGTGTTTTTTGAAACACTTTCACATCGCGTTTGAATACTATCATATCATAATTCCTTTTTTCTATGTTTTTTTAATGTCATTTTAACAAACATCTTTCCTCCATTAGCTAGTTTATCAATTTTCAACTAACTTCTAACTTACTCATTTAGAATTTTGCTGAAATGTTTAAATATTTTATACCATCATCCTTTCCTCGAACTCTTCCCAAGATGCAGACAACCAAACTATCAACTCCAGATAAAATTGCAAATGTCTATGAAGAGATGACAAAAAAAACCCGTTCAAAATAAGTATTAAGTTCATCCAGTAAAAAGCCAGGCAGAAAATTAACAACATTTATGTGTGATATACCTTAGCATTAGACCCTGCTTCTATAAAGGATCCTTTAAAGCCTTTCTTCTTGATCAATCCAGCACCTGAAACAGACCCATTGAAAGCATCCTTGAGCATGAATACAAATACTGACCAACTATTTAACTACAAGAATCTAAATCTCTTCATCATAACCCTCTGCCAGCATTTCAAAGACAATCTATATATATGAAATAACCTATGATTGAATTAAGCAGAAAATTTAGTTCAGAAGTTCATTTCTCTAGCTACTTTGGAAAATATTATATAGATTCACAAGTTTAAAATGTTACACACTAGCAGAAAAAGTTTGAAGTTGAAACTATCTACGAAAGGATCCCTCCGTTCCTTTTCCTCTTTTAGTTTTGTGATACGGAAACGATGAAAATTAAACGAGGCAAGGTTTTACTTGTACAAAACCAGCTGAACAAATAACGAAGTTGCACCTTCCACCTTTGGGTATACAGAAAATATGTTAAAAGAAAAATAAACACAAATATGACACTCATGGATAAGTACTAGTGAGAACATTATATAGTTGCAGAGGCCACAAAATAAACCACTAAATGACCGTATTTATTTCAGAATTTGCACAACAAAGATCAATTTCATGGTTTAATATTCTGGTACTTACTGGTCTAACAACCCTCCTTCGTTAATCTCTTCCAATTTATAATCTTCATCATCTAGGTCTCGAGTGATGGAAAAAGGTCCTTTCTAATTACTGCCTTCTGAATCAAAGTGTATTCTTCTGTAAGAACTCATCTATAGTCCTAAAAGTTAATATATAGGAAGTTTCCCGAATTGTTGATTGCAGAGTGCAATCCACAATATACTCGTTAACTCTTCTCCCAAGTCCTTTGTTCTTTTTCAATTCACCTTTCACTTGTCCATTAGATTGTGAATGTTCAACGAGACGTATATCCCAAGTTGCTTTAAAAAATCATTGTTCTTTTTGTCAATAATTGTGGTCTTACTTACTAAACTTTAGTGTAAATTTTTATTGCATGAATTATCAAAGTAAAGCACCAAGAACAGAAAAAACACTAAAAGCTCTTAGCTAACCGTTTCGGAAAAAGTTAAGATACCCAACAAGAGAATGATGAAGAAAAATAGAATAAAAGAATGGGTAAGGTAACAGCACAAGAAGGAAACATGTTGTAAATTTAAGAAAGGACATGAAGGTCCAAGTTGGAGAGAGGACCGTAGCCAAAAAGGGAGCCAGCGAAGGCACCACAAGCAAAGTTTCCGGCGGAGAGAAGAAGGCAAACGGTGGGAGACGGATTCGGAGCAGAGTTGACATCACTTACTGAATTAACTGTTGCATTCGATGCCATCACTTCTTGACTTTTCACCATTGAATGACCCTGCTCTTCACTTCAATTTATTCAACACTAACATCACCTAATTCACCAATGAATGAACTAATCAATACTGTTATTCTCTATTATAAGTTTACTGAGACCCTTCTTTCCCAGAAAATTAAAACTCTTTAGGAACACAAGGACGAGGTCCTTCTCTCACCAGGGACGTAATGTAATTCTCATTGTTATTAACGATAATCAGTTTTTTAACGTATGAAAACAAAATTCTATATAGAAACCAACGAAATGGACCTTTCCCCCGTTTTTAAGAAAAGTCTTCCCTAAAGCATTCAATAAACCATTCAGATATAAAACTTATGATTTCTGCTTTTAGACATAGATCAGTAAAACGTGGTCTCTTGACCTCTAACACGGAAATGCTGTCCTTTTTTTTACTGCTTATGCTATAAAGTGAAAAAACCGAGCTCAAAGTTCATGCGAATAATTTAAATGTCACGATTGCCTTCTCCCGTGTGGTGTGACTGCTAACACTCTTGCCTTGACCAGAAGATCTCTATGGTAAGATTCCAGTAAGTAAAGAGAAGAAAACTTCAAACCAATTGATTTAATAAATATGCAATTTGTGTGCATGAGTGGCTTATGTCTAGTGTCATAGCTTTGCTATCACTGTAAACTGCTAATTGATTTTATTTTGTTTAGGGACTTCTGCAATCAACCTAATATTCTTTCAGAAACAAAATGTTGCCCAGCTGTTGTAAGCATTACGTAAGGCATCTTGAGCTAAATACTAACAAGGAATGCTAAAATTATTAAATTACTATCGGTTATCAGTATTTCAATTAACATTTCAGTCATCTGGTAAGCGACCAGCGCGATTTGTATAGTACATGAGAAGTGCCAAACATGACACAAGAAATTTTTGAATCTTAGACAAAACATACTTTCCCTTTCATCAACTTATTTTTCACCAGAATACATATTTGATACCATTATCCACGGATATCTAAAATGAATAACAGAATGAGTGATATTCGTAACACGACTAATATCAGGTAGCAATAGAAATGCCATTATCCGACAAGAAATACATACACTTCAGTTCCACTCAGAAAAATATACTGAATAACTCATGATAACCAAAACCAAATTCTATGCAGCAGCCAATTTGTGATCCATGTTCTCTAACTTACAAGGAGCTACATCTGTTGCGAGACTTATTCGCCCTCACTCAATATAGGTACAATGAGTGGCTTCATCTGTGCCACATATACAATCGCCCACCTAAAAGAACAGAGAAAAAACCAACATTGAGCCTATGGCAAAGACATGATTTGTTATTTATAAGCTATAATTACAACTGAACCAAACACAAGCGGAAAATAGCTCACTGAAAGATCAATCAAGATAGGATTCAATAATATAAGTAGACAAAAACTTGGGAATGAACTATCAACAAAGAAAGTTATAACCGAATTCCCAAAAAAATAAACAAAACAATCCCTTTTGAACAAACAGTTACTCATGTTCATCATATTTTATCACAAGCTCATTGTAAATAATGAAAATAAATATTTATAACAGAAATGCAAATAAATAAGTACATAAAATATTTATAATTTCCTCTAGTAAAATTACACATCTAAGATGTGCATATACAAGAATGAGAATGAATAGGTATACTATAGAAAGAGAGAAACTTCGCTTGAGACATTCTGAGTTACTATTATCACATTTGTGGCATGGCAGGCTCCTTTTTTTACTAATAAAACTAATGTCCTTTTATAATAGAATAAAGGCATCAAGGCTTATATATGTTCAGGTACAAACACTTAAAATTATCCTACCATCACAGAATTCAGTTACACTGCTTCAATTACTATTCTTCATAGGAGTGCGGCTATTCAGCTCAGGTATTTAGAAAATAAAGATAAAAACTCACACGCAGCACGCCAGTATCATGGTCTAATCAATAAATGACAGCCTGTGAGTGGAGTTATCTACGTGAAGAAAAAGGCATATATTTTTTTTATTCTAATGTAATAAATAAATTCCTTGTCAGGGGAAATAAAAGATATAGGTGCAAAAATTCTCTCTAATACCTATTTTTAACTTAATGAAAAATAAAGGAAGAATGCCCATCAAACAACACTTACATCATCCAGCAGCAAATTGTTGCAGTAATTACCAAAGTTAGGTGAAATCTGCAACAGAATAAGAAGAGATTAGACATGCGTCAATAAGAACAATTCACACATATACAGAGAATGCATGTGTCTGTATAAATTCTTCAGAGCCCACTCAAGTGACTAAATAAATTTGAATATTTATAAAACACAAAAGTTTGCAATACATAGTTGATAATCATATCAATTTGTTAACTACTAAGTGTGTTTGTTCTCACGAGAACAACAGAACGTGAAAGGGATTGATGTTCTATGGAGCTTCTAACAGAAAAATAAACACACAAATAAGAACCGACCGATAACAGTAAAGGTGTGCAACAAGAATCAAGCACACTGCCATAACCAAGGAAGCAACCACACGCCAGAAGGAGAAAACATACACTCTCGCTTTCTTTACATGCAAACAAACTCCAGAGAAACAATTAACATCCAGGAATATATTTCTTTCCCAAAATACTGGCTAACTCATCCTTCTGAAGTGAATCAGTAATGTCTCACTATAAATACAACAACGACGACAACAACAAAGCCTTATCCCTGCCTGACTACAAATAACTTAATTTTGAGCAAGACAACCTTAATCTAAGTTCATCCCCCTAAATCACAGCAAATCTTTAAAGTAGCAGAAGGATTCACAACAGAAAACGACAAAACACATTCTCCAAACAATCCACAAATTCATCGGATCAAAATCCAACTAACTAATGATGAGATAATCCACTCACACAACCAAATCACGAAATCCAATTCAGAAATACGTCGTACTATACAGTCCAATTGAGTGAAGAGCCTCCTAATTCTTCGAACGCAAAAGACTCTCGAGATTGCTAGGATACCGCAATGAATCCATTGAGAACTTAAAACATAACGGAGAGAGAAAGGGAAAAGAAGCGTACAGATTGGTAGAAGGTCCTCTGTTGCAGCAGATTCTGGTGCAGAGGCTCGCGATGATTCCGATCACTATGAAGATCAGCGTCGTCACCAGGAAACCCATGTCGAGTCGTTCCCTTCCAGATCCCGATCAGAGAAAACGAAATTCCTAGCGCGAATTGAAAAAGAGAGTGAAATAAAATGCGAATTAATTGATGGATTGATTTTGGAGCGGAGGTGAATTGAACCCTATTATTTGGGGGCGTTTGGATGCCGAGAAAATGGTGGAAAATGAGAGAAAGTGAAAATAGGAAAAGAGAAAAAACGTTTGAATAATGATAGTTTGTTATGTTACCTCTGAACTCTGATGCAGAGATCTCACGGTGCTCTTTTCGATCACCTTCGCATATAGTGTGTGATTGGTCATCTATTTTCTGCTTCACAATCAATTGGGCTTCAGCCTACGTAGGCCCCAAACTCGGCCTACTATAGAAGACTCTTTCTTTCTACACCTCCATACCTTCTTGTGCCACCCCATACTAAATATGAAAATACCATTTTATCTTTTTTTTTTCACCTTTGAATTTGAAATAATAAGTCTATGGATTATGTAATCCAGAATAATTCGGATATATTCTGGATTACATAATCGGAAGTCAATTTCATATTTAGAAACGAATTCCGAATTATGTAATCCAGAAGCTAATCACAAAAGACTTCCGGATTATATAATCCAGAAGCTAATTCTGAATCTAGAAAAAGACTTCTGGATTATGTAATCCGAAATATTGAAAAGGGTATTTTTGGAATACGAAAAATTTATGGGGGTGGCACAAGAAGGTATGGAGATGTATGAAGAAGCAGCCCTATAGAAACACCATTCAACTGTTGAACTGTTGGTTTTGTGAAGATCTTCTTTTGTAACCCCATATTTTCCTTCTGCACCCATAAATAGACAACTCCTATATTGCCCTTAAAAATGACTTTAAATTCTGCTATCTTTAAATATTTGTAAGGGGAAAAAAGAAAATTTTATTATTTAAAGGAATGTAGAAGGAAAATATGGGAGTGCAAATCTGGATTGCACACTCAAGAATTAATTTTTCACATTTAAATTTGTAATCCAAAATTAATTTTTTATCATACAATCCATAAGTTGTTTTGACCTCTAGATTTAATTCAGAATTATTTTTTATTTTTAGATTGTACAATAAAAAAAATTAATTTTAGATGGTACTATTTAAAAGTTTTTTTTTCATTAAAAAAACTTTTAGATTGTATATTTCAAAATATATTCTTCCTCTACTTCATTCATGACGCAACACATTGATGAAGGTGACGACAATGACAAGGGATAAGGGATAGTGGCAGCAAGTGAAGCAGTTTGGTCTTTTAACCACCCGAATGGGTGTACAATGAAACTATAGGTGTGCAAAAAGAATAATCTAGTATTATGTTTTTTTCTAAATTGTTTTCATATGTTTTTACAAAATAGTTAGAAGTAATTTAATTAATCATTTAATTTATATTAAAAAATAATTTCATAATAAAATATTGAAAGGGCGTTTCCTTCTCACTCCATTAATCTCTTGTATTACTTTCCATTCATTTGGGAATAAGTTTTTTTTTTAAGAAAATGTAGTTTTTTACATTCCAAAAAATTCTCGAAAGGTAATCCAGTATTAAAATATAAAGTTTACAAGTAAAGGACTTAAATAGTTAAGCCCGACCAGACAAACAAATAATTATTAATTTATTCTCCTAGAAACCTCGACATCCCAAAGAAATAGTTTTTTTATCATTGATGAAAAAATATATACCATTCAAACAAATGTACTCAATCGATAAGTCGAAAGGTCCCCAGCATATTAAAAATTAAAATAATATAAATATAATAAAGAAGTATTATATCAAAGTCTAATAAATAGTTTCAAAACATTGAAAATATATTTATTAAGTATCCGAAAAGTAAAAATCCAATTAAGTTAAAATCCAACAAGAAACACTATAAATAGGTGATTCCTTTAATAGGTAAATAGAGTGTTTTTATATGATAATTGAACATATTGATTCTGACTCTATCATCGAACCCCCTTGCAGGTACACACTTGCCCGAAAGTGATCATAAACCTAGAAGCCGAGAGTTGACCTAAATCCAATAGCTGAGTGATAGTCCACATCCAATACTCGAGAATAGGCTCAAGCCCGTATAACAGAGTTTAAACTAATTGATCCAGTAACCAAAAGCCCAAGCCATCAGTGAGAAGTCGAGAAATGGAGAGGAGGAGAAAAAAAAAGATAATTGTTTCTAAGGCCCTGTAAAACATTTTGATGTTCACGTGGGGCTGAAGCACGTTAACTAAAGAAGTAAAGAAGGGCAAGTCGAAAAGAAGATCAAGCAAGAGGATAGGAGGACAACCAAAATGCCATGTCAATGGCTATGTTGATAAGGTTACAAGAGGAGTTTGAAACTCTAAAGAAAAACAATGAAGAAGAGTTGAGTATGTTGAGAGCAAAAAATGCATATATGAAGTGGAAGTTGAATGAAGAAACAGTTTTAAATACAATTTCATTTGAAATTGTTCAACTGAGAGCACGTATTCATCACAACACATAATGAAGCAAGTTTTGAAGTGACATGGAGGAGGCAACCGGAAACATCAAGCACATTTTTTGGAACATTTGTGAGAAGACGTCCTTTTTTTGAAGCAATCATAGAGACTCCACTGCCTGAGAACTGGAAAATGAAGGAGATTTAATATGGTGAATGAGGACTGGAGCAAGAAAAGATCCAACTTAGGGAAAGTTGGCACCAAATTGGGAATGACCATTCCAAATAACTGAGAATTTACAAAATGGAGCCTACAGATTAGAGACATTGGATGGAAAAGCAGTTCCTAGAACATGGAATACAAGTCGTTTGAAGTTTTATTTCAGTTGAAGAATTGTATGTAAAGTATCATGAATCAATGTATATAATGTCTCTCGGTCAAGGATGTTTTCTCATTCCAAAAGAGAATCCCTCCTGAGATGGAATTGTTTAGTGAAGAAATCATTTCTAAAAAAATGTGTTATCATTCTCTTACTTCAAGAAAGAACAATAATAACTCTCGGCTAAGGAAGTTTTCACTCCAAGTGAATCCCTCGCGATAATACATCTCATTAAAGTGAATAAGCTATCGGCTAAGGAAGCTTTCATTACAAGTAATCCCTCTCGAGAGAAATTTATGTAATCTAATCCTCCAAAAACTTTCAATCAAGGAAGTTTCCACCATAAACGAATCCCCTCTGAGAGAAATATATTTTTCAAATCTCTTGCCCAAATAGAAAGATAACTCTCAATCAAGAAAAATTTCACAGTAAATAAACTCTTCTTCAAAAAAAACTTATTTTGTTTAAGTTAAACCTCTCGGCTTAAGGGAGAACACAAAACTCTCGGCCAAAATGCCTTAAATACAAGTGAATATGTTTTGAAAGCAATTTATCTTGTTAAGCTAAATGTTCTTAGCCAAAGAAATAATTATACCATGTAAAATATTAATGAAATAAAGATCTTTTCATAAAATGTAAATTCTTAATTAAGTTTCGTTACATGATATGTTTTAATCAAGTTGATTAGTTGAAAATGTCGAAAGGTCGAGAGATCGAAAGGCCATAAGATGATTAGAGAAGTCCAAAAATAGATAAGAACAAGATAATAATGATGAAATTGTTATATTAAATCTAATAAGTTCAAAATGGTTGGCAAAGGCCAAATCAAAGTACACAAAACCAGTAACTAATAATCAGGAAGTACATCAAAAAGAAAAAAGAGAAAATGATCCTAATCATTCAACATACACAACATCATCAGCGTTGGTGGCTTCTTCTTGACCTTCTTCATAAGGTATTTCTTCAATAGAAATAAGGTTGTCATGATGAAAATCTTTTCGGACATCAAAGTTGTCTTCATTCAAAGGAATCTTGTAAAAATATTCGTCCTGTTGGAGAGCTTTAGAGAAACCCAACTTGTGTTGTGTTACTACAAAGCTCTGGGCTTCCTTTAAATTCTTTTCCAACTGATTTATTTTCTCGACATCAACTTGTTTTGAAGCAGATAAATCATTCAAACCTCCTTTCAACTCTTCATTCTTGGCTTGCAAAGAAAGTCTTTCGGCAACCAAGGCAACAATTTTTTCTTTTAAAGACTCTTTCTCGGCATCACAACATGAAATTTGAAATCTCTTTGATCTGAGAAGTCAAAGCAATTAGTATCAAGATAAGATTGAAGACTTTTTCTAGATTCTGCAAGCTCTCTCTTCAAATTTTCATGCTCAGTGGTAGAAATATCATTAATAGTTTCTTCTTTAAGTCTTTTCGAAATTAGCAAACACCGAGTAGAAAGCTCGATAGCTGCATCTGCCAGAGTAGGAACAATTACTACTCATTCAAGTTGATGTTGACAGATTCTGAAAACCGCATTGAAGCACCAAAAAGATCAATGATAGGAGGAGAAATATTCTCAGACTCTATAATCAACCCATTCATAACCTCGTCTCAGACTCCAATTTTCTTCCGCCCTTTCGGCTTGTTTTTCGGCATCAAGATCTAGAGCTTCATTACTTGAAACTAAACCAATGGAAACTTTATTTATGGAAAACGATATAGTAGTTGACGAGGTAGCCGAATGAACACTCCTATTATATCTTCAATCACTATCCCAGCAGCTTCACCAATCGCGCTCGAAAACCCCGAATCTCCATTAGAACCGAAACCAGAGTTTGAGGAAGATATAATACTTTCTCGGAATTTGAAGAAACACTTCATGGCTACAATAAGACAAAGTAGTGGGTCATAGTCATTCAAGATCAACTATTTATAGAAGTCAAAAGCCCTTTTCAAACGAAACGACACAACATTTGGACTGTTGGATTTTGATACATCTTATGGCCAAGGGTTAGAGACGTTTCACATCAAAGGCACAATAACCATCATGCACATGAAACGATGTAATCTTTCGTACATAACACATTTAATATATAAGATACTCTAAAAATAAAAACAGTAATGTCAAACACACTTAAAAATTTTGCAACTCTTATCGGCATCTCGTCTTTTTAACAAAATCCTCATGTCTGGGGGACTAGTGTACTGACTAAATAGAGAGTTCGAAATCCCGTCAACATATTAAAAGTTAAAATAATATAAATGAATAATAGAATAAGGAAGCACGGTATCAAAATCCAATAAATAGGCCCAAAAGATTGAAAATATATTTAGTAACTACAAGGTGTGAAAAGCAAAAGCTCAATCAAGTTAAAGTTCAACAACAAGCACTATAAATAGGTCATATGTTTAACAGGTAAGTAGAGTGTTTTTATATGATAAATGAGCAAACTGATTCTGACTTTATCATCGGAGTCCCTTGCAGGTACACACACCTGCTTGAGAGTGATCATAGACCTAGAAGCTGAAAGTTGACCCAGATCCAATAGATGAGTGATAATCTACATCAAGTATCCGAGAACAGGCTCAAGCTCGCATAACAGTCCAATAATCGAAAGTATAAGCCACCGGTAATGGTTTCTAAGACCATGTAAGAACATTATAGTATTATAATATTAATCGTATATTTGAATAAAAAATTCACAACTTTTAAAAATTTTAAATACATTAAATTTAAATTGTTTTTATTTTAAAATTATTTAATTTTTAAATATTTTTTAAATGAAATAATTTAAATTTATTAAATTTTAATAATTTTGTGTTGATTGAATGTTTGAATTATTACCAAATGTAAAATTAATATGAGATCAAACTAGTAATGTCAATAAAAAAAAACTCAACGGTCAACTACACAAAAAATAATCACTATATGCTTTAGAAAAAATATGATTAACATATATTAAAAAATAATAAATTTATATTAGTTAAGGAAACTCAAACAAATATAAATTAAAAAATGACATTGTTTTACTTTAACTGATAAATATTCCCGTAAGAGTATAAACTAGAAAATAACTCTTATTAATATTTGACAATGCATTATGTAAAAACAATCTTATTGAAATTGATGAAAAAAAATCAACTAAAGATAGTCAGCCAATATTAATAAAAAAAACTCTTATCAATGAAATACTTTTTAAAAAATATTGATTAAAATAATCTTGACGACCAAAAAGATTGTTTGACATTAATCGTGTGATTTCGTTAAAAATAACCCTAACTAATGTCAATTAATGACTAATAATAATCCATCTCCATAAAAATACCCTGCAATTTAAAGAAACTTAGACTTGCATAAATTAAAAGAAATTATATATAGCCAACAACTGCTCTCTAAGTAAGATAGATATGTTCTATGTGTCAAAACGGAAATATAAAAATAAAAACATAGATATAAAAGAGAAAATAATAAAAAGAATTTTAAATTTTTATTTTTTTAGATGAAATTTGAATTTGTTAAATTTCAAGATATCAAGATACTCTAAAAAAATCAGAAAATTTTAATTTCTTTGGAATTTTCTTTTCAAACAACATATTTTATTATAAAACACTTGAACTTCTTTTTAAAAATAATTAGCATTTAAAGAAGTAACATTCAAACACACTAAAAACCCTCTTAGCATTGAATCCTTGTTAGCCATAAAGTTCATACTAACCACTCCATAAAACTCTTGTTGGTTATGGTGTTCACTAAATACACAAGAATATATTCATTCCTTTCACAAAAATGTTGTTTGAGTGAGCTACAAGCAAGCTGTTTGTTACTAAGTCTGACAAACGAATCATGCAAATAGCCAACTTTTTGAAGAAAAGAAGTTCGTAAAAGCAAGCTCCACATTTGAAAGACACCATCACCAGAATGACATCTCAACTAATCTTTCAAGATAATAAAAGAGATTAACTACAACGAAAAAAAAGAAGTTTGAAAGAACTATGCTACTAAAAGAAGAGCTTTCGTGGGGATGTTCTAGATCCAACTGTTGGATAGTTTGAAGACTTGAGAGGAGAGGATGCTGCCTTGCTTTCTTGGCCCTCAGGCACTCTGTCAAGCAACTTTGCTGCCCTTGGATCTGTTAATAGTGTCTTTTGGAAGGACTGCGAGAAGCCAGTTGCAATGATAGTCACATGAATCTCCCCATTGTAGCGATCATCAACAACGGCACCAAATATGATATTGGCAGAAGGGTCAGCTAAACTTGTCACCACCTACAACAATTATGAAGTTTTGAGAGCACCAAACAAATGTCTACAACAATTCATATTATCAAAAACTATGTTGATAGTGAAATGTTCCTTCTGCCAATAAAGTACCTGAGATACTCTGTTTACTTCCTGCAGAGTTATGTCTTTTCCTCCAGTAATATTATACACTACTCCGGTAGCTGCCTGAATAGAAGAGCCGATTAGAGGAGCCAAAGTAGCTTGCTCTGCAGCTTCTTCGGCACGGTTTTTACTGGAGGAAACACCCACACCAAGCATTGCTGTTCCAGAGTCTTTCATCACAGCTTTTACATCAGCAAAATCCACATTTACAAGCCCAGGTATCTGTAAAAAGACACAACAGGAATATCATCCTCATAAGCTGACATCAAAAAGTACTTTGCATTACATAATTGTCCAATTATGACAGTGGGGCAAACACTCCAATGAGTTGGGAGAAAGGAGATGGAAAATTATTCAAGCCTGTAATGTCCCCTCTTACTCTTCTCAATCTACCATTCTAGAATGAACAACTAATGCCTTCCATGGTACAGTGACCGCTTCAAGATAGAATGTCTGATAAAATTGTTAATCAACTCACTGTTATGATGTCTGATATTCCCTGCACTCCTTGCCGTAAAACATCATCTGCTAGACGGAAAGCATCCTGAAGAGGTGTCTGCTCATCAGCCATGTCAAGCAGGCGGTCATTTGGAATCACTATAAGAGTATCCACATTTTTCTGCAGCTTTTCAATGGCTTCCAGTGCCTGAAAGGATAAAATGTGAATTTTAACTTCTCCAAGTATCATCGGAGCAGGACAATACAATAAGATCAATCAATTTTCAAAATACATTATCACAGTTCAGCCATAACTAAGATGGGTATCAATTATAACACTTAATAGGGCAGTTATAATTTACACTTGAAGGAGAATTGCATTGGTACAGCACCTAATCATATTCTCAAATAAGGAAAGAAATGACACCTGCCTGCAATGATCTTTTACGTCCTTCAAAACTGAAGGGATAGGTAACAACACCTACAGTCAAGTAACCTGCCTCTTTTGCTATTCGGGCCACTACTGGGGCAGCACCAGACCCAGTTCCCCCACCCATGCCAGCAGTTACGAACACTAAATCAGATCCTTGAAGAGCACTAGCAATAGCTTCTTTAGATTCCTCAGCAGCTTGTTCCCCCAAAAGTGGATTTCCCCCAGTACCTGCATCTCTATCAAGCAACTCAAATCAAAGGGAACATTGAAATAAGGAAGCCAAACCACACACGCATACAAATCAAATCACACCATAGCAACACACATACAAGTGCCTGACCTAATCCCCGAGTCAGAAGCTCTCCAATTTTGATAGGGTTCTCGGCAGCAGACTTCAACAGTGCTTGAGCATCCGTATTTATTGCATAAAATTCTACATCCTGGTTAAAAAAACAAAAAAAATAAAATTGTAGCAGAATACAGCATTAGCAAAAACATAAACAATACTTTAATAAAACTCTTCACTATCTTGGCCAACATACCATCATGAATAAAAAAATTGTAACTATGACTCAAACGTGCTTTAAAATCCCTCAAGATTCGGGTAAAATTAGTTTGTCTCAATATTTTACAAGCAGCTACCCTCGTATTTCTTAAATTTGATGAATTTCATCCGACCCGGTACAGTCATTTTGACCTCAGCAATACATGGACCAAAAACTGTAGGCTCTAAAACCAGTTTTGCCTAAATCTTGAGAAACCTAAAACACATATTACCCAAAATAACAAGAAACATATTCCATTAAACAAACAACAAAGTTATCGGACAATTTCACATTCTTCATAAATACTAACAAAATGAAAAAAAAATGCATAAACATACACTAAATGGGGTTTTTTAACAAACCCACCGAAGTTATCATGCAACTCACATTGTTCATAATTTCATAAATAAAATAAAAATGACCCATTAAAGGATACCAAATGAGCTTGTTAACAAAAACAAAACAGTAAATACAAATGGGAAACGGAAAACGCACGTGCAATCCGCAACCAATCATGCGGTTAACGGCATTGTTCCCGCCGCCACCGACACCAACAACCTTAATCTTGGCGCTCTCTAGTGCCGAGAAGGAGCAGCACCTCACGGACGCGAGAGGGCGTCGCGGGGATGCGAAGACGCACGTTCTGGGTATAGGGTTGAGGGGAACGCAGTTTCTGAGAGCGAAAGAGGAAGAAGAAGAAGATAATGCGTTGTGGCGAACTGAACTTGGGTTCGTGAGGGGAAGCATGGCCATTGTAACACTTGTGAGGGTTGTTGTTCTAGGGTTGATGGTGAAGAATTGGGGTTTAGGGCTTTAGCAGAAGATGAGAAATAAGTTCAGTTTTCTTCTTTCACGTTCAGAATTTTGGATTGGAAACGATGGAAGGAAGAAAAGCGCAACAGATGGTTATGCAGTGGTGGCAACAACAGTAGTGTGATGTGTGAACTCTCGCATTTAACTTTCTTTTATTTCTCTTTTTTAAAGAAAATTGAAACTCGTATTTCAAAATACTATAATTATTATAAATATTAGAAAAATTCCTTTAAAAAACAAATTTAATAAATGTTTAAGAAAAGTATTATCTTTGTCCTGCATTCCATATTCCAGCAATTTTAATTAGTTTTCTTTATGAAATTCGAACGTCATTTTTTTTCTATTTGGAACCTTGAATTGCAGCTGAGACAACGTTGGAAACCATTTTGTCCTTCACATAGTAACAGATTCTATATGTAGTAACCATTTTTCCTGAGTCATATTTCATTTGCAACTATTTGGATTTTCTTAACCAAAGCAAATATATGACTCTTGCGTTTGCGTCCATTATTTCACAAATATTCATTACAATTGTTCGTGATTTTGTTTCATTAATATCAGTTTTCCAACAAAATTTATGCAGATCCTTTAATATGAATTGTTCTTAACGGTTTTGTTTTGTAATGTGTTGACAACCTAGTCACATAATAATGAATTAATTATCACAATTAATTACTGAATAAATAATCTAAGACGTGTTACTCGTTTTTTCATGAGCCTTTTTTATGCATTTCCCATGACTTCAATATCAAATTTAAATACAGGTTAATTTCTACTCTAGCCTATGGTAATTTATATTCTGCAGCAAGTCACATGAGGCATGCCACCTTATTGCATGCATTTTCACATGCAAAAACAAATACCTATACTGCAACTCTAGTGCTACAAAAACATAAATGCTTCAGGGTTAGGGACAAATGGTAACACCCTTTCGCCAAACAATTCAACCACTGATGACACCAAATTTCCTGCATCAATGTCATCCTTCCAAGCCTGAGCAAGAGTGGCAGACACCTTTCTTTGTTGATCTACAACCTCCCTCCCAGCCACGTTGTCGGTTGAAATTTGACGATTCATCGACATAGTAGGAGCCCCCATCATGGTGGAAAATCCCCCAGTTGAGCCTGGCATGTCAACTGACATGGAGTTCATTGGTATTACACCTCCATGGCCATCTGTAGAAAGTTTCTTCATTGGAGGTTGCTGCTGCATCAGATTGTCGGCACTGGCTTTTCGTTTGCCTTCATTAGGGTAACGATAGAGTATGATCATTATAAGGGCACAGAATTAAAGATTGTATTCTGATTATAGGAAACATGGATGCCAAAATGATCATTCTGATGGAAACAAATTTAGTCATCTGGGGAAGCACATTCAGAAACTCAGGCTTTAAGAATTTAAACATTTAATGTGCATGAACAATCAAATCTTCATTTACTTAAAATCAATATCGAATATCCATGTGTGGTTAAAGATTGATTAATTTACTTTCATACAATCTTCATTGCCCATTTTGGAAGTAGGTTTAAAAATCCTTCGCTTCACTCGGTCAACAGAAGTGCTTTCTACATATGTATAATTATACCCCAGTGCATTTCATAAACTAGCTTGTGTATTCTTAAAAAGAAAATGTTTTCCATTCATTATACTCTGGCATTTTCTTGTCAGTATTTCCTGTTAGGACTAAAGGTTAACTTTGAGAGGGAGAGAGAGACCATACAGCTATCACCATTGGACATGCATACAAACAAATTTATTCATAACCCCATTCAGGGGATTAGGCATGTATTTCTTTTCAAACACAGAAATATAATTGCAGAGGTAGAAAAATAATGTCATACCTGACATCGGAATAATGGCTTTACCACTGCCTCTCGAAGTAACCCGAGTTGGACGACATAACAAATTGCTGAACATTTTGACCTTTTCATGCACACATTGTCCTACTGCACCCTGAAATATTTGACTTCAGTGACCAGCTAAAGAGATGTTCAGTGGAAACAAACCAATTTATGCATAATCAAACCTAGGTATTAAACTTCAATGAAATTAAAAAAAAAATGTGTCAAATCTAAACAATTAAAACATTGCAACTCACCAACAAAGCTCCATAAACCTGCCAAGCCTCATGCCTCTTCATTTCATTTTTTTGTTTCTCAGGTTGCATTTCTGGCTCAAGAAGATGCAAATATGGCTCGAGATTTGGAAGTATAAGCAAGTGAATCTAATCAAAGTGAAGAAATATATGCATTAGCTACACCAATACAAGCAGAGGTTCTAAATCACAGAGCATAAAAGTCACTCATGCACCACATACAAAGAGTTAAAATTGCAATAAAAAATAAAACTTGCATTAACAGAAGCATATATTTAAGAAACATCATATAAAAAACGAATAATAATTCTCCATTATTGTCCACAATAACTAAACAGATGGTAAAAACTATCATGTTTGTATTAGAAAATAATCATATCAGATCTGAAAAGGAAAAGTACAGCTGTCTTCATTAAGTTATTATCCGTAAGGGATCATGAAACATATAAGATGAAACCAATTTAACAACCACAACTCATTTAAAATCTACTAGCTTAAAACACCAAGGTCAGAACATACTAGTCTTGATCCAAGAGCTTCTATCCCTTTAATTGCACCATAGTGTTGAGGCAGAGCTTTTGAAGGGTCCAAGAAAGAATGAAGAAGTGTCTTTGTCACGCGTGGCTGCAGATTGTGATAAATATGCCCAAATCTGAAAATTCCAGAGACTATGAATTTAAAAACTCAAAAAAAAAAAATACAAGCTCGGTATTCTGTAGTTGTTAAAAACAAAATCTTCCTTATCGAACCAGAGTGTGTGAAATATTGACGAAATTTAGGTATGCATATTAAGAAGCCCTTTGCATCATTTATAATTCTACTGAACATGTTACTCAACCATGCAGTTAAACTGTTAAGTGTCAATGTCAGCTATATCTACATAGTATTTTATTTGAAACAGAATGTAAGTTCAAACAGCCTCAACAACCACAATTAACATTTAGTGCGAAACCTTATTGTTCATCAGCAACTGAAGCCTCATCAAGCAGAACTTGACCTTCTCATTGCTCTTTATAATACCATGGAATGTTTGGAATATATAATAGAAGAAATATGCACCAGTTTCCCATGCAAAAGAATCGCAAGGGCTGGGAATTATTAAGTTAAAGTTGAAGTATGGGCAAAATCTTAATATTATTTTCATTATCTTTACTGTTCAATGCTGATTATATAACATATACACAGACTTCAGAATGAATTAATGTTATCCAAAAATTTATGGGCAACAAATCAGACATGATTACAAGAAATGAGGAAAATCTGTCCTAATTACAAATAATGAAGAAATAACTTTAAATAAATCTCCTAGTCAGTCTGTACATAAAAAAATGGAAAAAAATTATAACAATGCACATGCTGCAACAGATAACATCATAATTAAATTATCTCTTCCACCATATATGAACTCTTATTCAATAGAAAGAAAGTCCACACCTGTGGCATATTGAAGCAACAAGATTAGCACTGAAGTTCCTAAGCTCCCAGTGATCGTCAGATAGTCTGTTTCCTATCTTTTTTGCAACAATGCAAGTAATGATAGGCGGCATCAATTGATGTAACTGCAGATTTTAAATATCAGAGATCAAACTCACAATCATCTGAAGTCAACAATATATATATGAGAATTTTATATATTGGTGTCAACAATATATAATCATATGTCAAAATCATTTACATTGGTGTCAAACTTACATAAAGTTCTATGTGTATCTGAGAATTTTGCACAAGGCTCCGCACTAGGCGCATCAAGGCAAATAAAACAGATAAATTATGTAAATTACGTGCCACCTGATATGACAAGAGAAAAAGGATAAGAATGTATGCTCTATTTCACACCCTGAATTAAGAACCTTAACCAAAAACATCACTGACATAGACTTGTCAATACCTCATCAGCCACAAAGCATGTGAAATACGGAACTAAGGGATGGAGTCCTGAGTCCGTTGCCAAGCTAACCAATGCTCTTCTGAACGGAATGGATCCAGACTTATTCAATGTTAGATCAGTTATTTTCTCGTAGTAGAGCTGCATGAAATAAAGATCCTTAAGTGAATAAAAAAACATGGAATTGCATAAAAAAATGACATACCAAATAATGTGTATACCTGAAGCTCCCTTGTTATTAAATGTTTGACAGGTAATTTAACATCAACAGAAAGCCCATCTTCCTTATACTCAGATTTTCTTATTTCAGAGGGAGCTGCAAGTAATACAGGGCAAGCAAATATGTCAATGTCAGGAAAATCAAACTTCTTCATCATGAACCTCATACAGTTTGGTAAAATACAAAATTCAGTGTAGCATTAAGGTTATAATCTTCAATATTACAGCAGGTCCCTTGATAGGCAAAAATTGATCATATTATCATACAGACAATGAGCTTGGTTGAAACTCAGAGCATTAAGGAGTTTAATTCAGTTTTATTGTGCTTAAATCTGGAAAAATACCTTCAACTGGAGCATTTTCAGGAATTGCAGGTTGCACGCCTTCAATAGCCAACCAGTGACTGGTAATTGATGTATCAAGGGGTGCTTTTGGTAAAGGAGCTTCAATAAGCTGCTCAAATCATGAAAAATGTGAGAACATCAAATCAAAAAGTAATTCAACAACTTTATTTATCAGAATGGCAATCTTGGAGTACCTAGAAACCTTACATCTTTGATATCCACATCTTTGTCATCGATGTAGAACAGATCCTTATGTCCAGCAGCTCTTTTGAACCTCGGAGGATCATTAGAGGTGAACCCATATATAGGCTGATACATGACAACAAGCATAAGCAAAAATAAAACAAAAACCAAGTTCAAAGATAAAAATTTCAACAAGCTAGGGGTGATTTAAACTTGGTGATAAGCATTTCAAGGTGAAACACGAATTATATGGAGAAGTGTTTTCCATTTTAAATGTTTCAAAGCAAAATTTTGATTTGAATGGGGCATTCTACTTTGTACAACCACCTCTCTCACAAGACTATGCACAAGAGTCGCACCATTGTCATCCTCTCAACGACAAATAAGTACCTTTTCATAGATACACTAACAAAACCTTTATATACACTAGTCTGAGGAAAAAATGTACAGGGTAGGAAAAACACATGCTACCTCAATAAACCATCAACAAATCCATAAAAGATTCAAAACATAGTAATTGCTAAATTCTAAAAGGCAAAGTAAACACATAAAAAGAAAAGCAAGTCACCTCCAAATTTCTCAATGCAAGTGCAGTATCCACATCCTCTGTACTAAGAAAGGTTCTCATCGAATGGCGCATGCATTTTATCGACTCCTGTTCAATTCAAAACAAACAACAACCCATGCTTCAATTAGCCACACTCAAAGTAGTAGTAATGGTAACAACAACAAAAAGGAACAACAATATCAAAATCCAACAAACCGCTACACCCCTTTTAAAAAAACTCAAACATCCCTACAACCAAATAAGGGAACTTCATTCTTTTCCCTCAAAGATAAAACTTTTCACGTAATTTAGAATGTGGGCTTCCCCGTTAGCATCTGAAACGCACCGGGTCATCGCAACGAAACCCACAAAGGGGGTCTCAAATTACCCGCGAAAAATTCAAAATTGCGCAAGAGGGTGCAAGAACATTGTGAAGCGTACCTGCATGATTTCGCGAATGCGATATTCAAGATCCGGGGCGAGAGCGAGGGCAACATCGGGGGACAAATTGGTGATGCCTATGCTCTGAGCGATGACTTCGATTGTTTCCTTTGGCACGAAACTCATCTTGATTTCAATTGAACATCAATTGGTCTTTCACTGATTCACAAAGGTGGCTTAGGTTAAGGGGAATGGTGATGGTGGTAATGCAAAAACCAGAAGAACAATTTGCAGAAACAGAAGAGTGGTTTGAATTAAAATGGAAAAATTAAAACTATTTTTATTGCCCTAAGACAGACTTGGAAGGTCAAAGAGATAAAGACTTGCAAGGTTTTCTCTCCAAATCATTTGAAACAATGTCTAGATTGGGTTCAAATATCATTCTATTACTTGAATTTCATAACTAGATAATATAAATATTTTACTTCATCACTTGATAAATTTTGACTAAAATATATTTTAAATTTATGAAATGTAGTGGTATTTTCCTTTTTATATTTGTAAAAAATGACTTTTAGTTTTATAAAAATATTTGTTTGGTTTAGTTTTAATAAATATTTTCTATACTTCTTGTAATACTTTTTTATTTTGAATTATTTTCTGTTAAAAAAATATTTAGTAGAGTAAAAACAAATAATTTGCATATCACAAAAGACAAAAACAAAGCAATCAATATTTTATATTTAAAAAAAAACTTTCTAAAATTCACTTAAAATGAATTGTATCAAATATCTAAAATCCTCACAAATTTACTTCAATCTTTCTTCATAAATACTAATCTTACTATGCCAAACACACCATAAAAAGAATTTTAAAAACTTAATTTGATATTTTGTTAAATAATTTTTTTGTCTTTTTAATTAAAACTGTAAAATATCTTTAAAAATCTCAAATTTTTTAAATGTTTTTTTTTATTGTTGGGAATATCACATTACCGTAATACAAATATTTTCAAAATGAGAATATATTTGTCAAAAGTATATTTATAGTGTTAACATGGACATTTACTATTGGGTTTGATTTATCGAATTAATCTTAGTGTTAGACAAATATTTCATACAATGATTGTGTTAAGTATGTTATTCGAGAGGATTTTGATTTAGAAGAGTCAACCATATCATGGGAATACCCAGTTATGTATACGGATAATACACTAGTCATACTTGAAATTTTTTTTTACTTTTTTTTAAAGTCAAATTGTACGTCTTGACAAAGGAGCAAGAAAATTTTATTGGATGATTCTGTTAGTGTTGAGATATATGTTACCTATCAGTATAATAGTATTTAGTGTAAGATTTTTAAAATAATGTAATTTTATTTTCTAAAAAATTATTTTTACATGATAAAATTGAATTCACAATTTTAGAAGATATGAGAATTAACTTCAAATCTTTAGCTGTGTGTGCTATTGAATTTGTAAGAGAATTAACTCTAAATTCTTAACGATTTGTGCTAAATAAACTTTTTGATATTGCTAAAGAAAAGAATTTATATCATAATATGCAAATTAAATCTAATAAATAATAAGCATCCACATAATATTTTTCCTAATCAACTTTATGGTATGCGGTTGTCGCTATTGTGCTGATATGATGGCTGGCTGAGGAGCAATCAACTTTACCTAACATTCTTCTGTGTATCATTGTTTAAGGATCGTATCATCAAACTAATTACTTTAATTAAATGTCATATGATAATAGATTACTATAATATTATTAACTTTTGAAATAGATATTTTAAAAATCAGATTAAAGATTTTTTTTTAATTATAAGCTGTATAAGTTTCTTACATCGACAATACATAAAATTAAATGCTAAAATCAATGAAGGTGATGACTATTTTTGGTGAAAGAAAAGATAACATTGGCATTAAAAGTTTTAGAATATGTTGAAAGCTCACATAGTAAGAATTGGTCAATAACATGGTGAGTTAACTCAACAAACCACACTTCCTGTAACATAGGTCTCCTTTCACATTGTTGCAAGCGATTCATATATATGTAGATGTTTGAACTATCCCAAGTAGATGTCCTGATTCACTTATTCCTTAAAGATTGTCGAGCTTCAAAGATGTTCCAACTACCCGAAATAACTTATTCATTAAGGATTGTAAAGCTTTGAAGATGCTACATAAAACTACAATTTTTCAAATCCTCAAAGCTATATTTTGAACTTGATTTTGAAAAAATCATATTGGAGGTTGAAGGCATGAGTCAAAGGTATTAGAGTTCTTAGTTTGATTAAGCGAGAGGAGAAAAGAGTTTTGACAAGGAGGGAGAGGGTTTCTTTATTGGTTAACTTTTAATTTTGAATAATCGTGATGATAAAAAACTGTTAATATATTAATTATTAGGAAAACTAACTAATGTTAGTGGTGATTTTTAATTGTCATTTGATGAATATTAGTTGGATTAAAATAATTAGATAGGAACCAAGGAAGATGCATACAGACCCATGCAAATGCTCAAAATGGGTTAACAAGTCATTAATGGAAGTCACTTTCGATATAATGATTTTTACAACAGAAACACTCAAAGGCATCAACACTTTAAAACTTAGAATTACAAAACAAAGCCTTTCAACACCTTAGCAAATTGCATGTCATTGCCAAAACAAAGAAACACGTTGCCATGTTTCAATGCACACATTCAGAAACATAAAAAAGAGAGAACGTTGACGAGTAGGGTATATTTATCTTTACAAATATTTGATTAACAGCCATATGACAGCAACCAAAACCACTATACCGATCACTGATAAAAGCATGCACAAGCAGGAGCAACCACCCTTGGTACGTTTGTTCAAAACTGCCAAGTTCTTTTGCACTCGCTGTTTTCAAATCAGAAACTCAAAAGGTCAGTTGCAAGCTACTTCATTTCTACAATATCTCACATCAAGAGTTAAGACAAGGAGGAAAATTAAAAACTTATTACTTTCAAAAAGAAATGCAGAAAATTTACTAAATATTGTTATACAAAAAACATTATCTCCTGATAAAAACCTAACATTATGAGCAGAAATCCCCACAGATCCATAATTGACAGCGTATAATGATTAAAATACATTCAACCCAAATAAGTATAATGATAGGAGGTTATATTGATTCACTTTCAAAAATAACAATTTAAAGATAATATACCTACCAAAACTAATGAATTTATAGAATGAAAAAGATAAACACATAATTGAAGAGGATATCCCATGGTTTCACCATGTTGAGCACGTTGCAAATCCATGCCATAAATATAACTTTCTTACGCTTAAAAACAAGTTATGATCCCAATATAGAAGTTATAGTGAGAATGTTACCCTCAGCCGAGAATCTGTAACATCTACATGTTCGTCTAAGTCATCCTAGCAAAGAAGAGAAAGGATAAGATTTTAGAACTGATAGGAGATGGATTGTAAAAGGAGCAAAGAAAAATAACACATGGGGGAACATACAATGAGCCTGGTGTGTAGATCCAGCTCTTCATTGACTGCCAACGCAATATGTTTTGTACTGATTACAGTCTCCTCCAATTTCTCAAGGCCATCGTCTTGTTCTGCTTGAATAGCACATTTCAAAATTAATATAAAAAAGCAGACTAAAAGTGATATTTTTCAATTTCAGACAATTCAAAGTGACCTTTCATAATTTGCCGTTGAAGACCAACTAGTCCACTGTTGTCCAGGCCAACAGTTCTGCTCATTGCATCTGATTTTATTTCTGGGCCAAGCAAACTATCCCTATTTGCAAAGTTTGACATGTTCAATGTTGAAGCCATTTGGTTAACTTTAGTCCTCAAATTTCCAAGCATGTCCTTGCGACGATTCATTTCCTTCTCAGTTCTGTGCATTATTGACAAGGAAACACTTCAATAACAAGCATGCAATTTAACGTCAAAGAGATAGTCAAGATCAGGAGGTTTCAAAATATTTATTTCAAAATGAAAGAGTATCAGATGACTACAAGCCAATAGTGTTCCAGGTCACTATGGTTTAAGAGCATGAGCTTTTCTTAATCAGCATCGGAAACAACTAAACACTCACTTTGCAGGGACCTTTGACAAAAGAGATTGCAAGCTATCAAGCCTGGTCCCTAATATCGTGATCTTCCTTCTTATAGCAGATGCATGCCGCTGGGTTTCTGGTCCAGAAGCAGGAAATGAACTACGTTCAGAAATCATGCCAGTGATATCATCAGCAAGTTTTACAGCTTCATTATATTCCTTCATCCATGAGTCTGAAGAAGATGCCATTTGCCTGAAAATAAGATGCAAAAGGAAGAAAACCAATCTGAGAACCAAGGTACAGTCATTTACTCATTTTATAGAAGAAATAACCAATAGAAGTTATATTTAACAGATTTTACATTGAATGTAGCATAAATAATACAAGAAATAAAAGATTCCGTAAAATAAATAATTCTAGTGTCCAACTCTATAGATAATTTTCCAGTCCACGTGATTAATATGAGATAAATTTTACCAGGTTAGAGAAATTCCTAACACACAGATTAATATAAGTACCTATGACACAATGATTCCCACTTGTGATAGATTAACATTCCACATCTTACTACCTACTCTGGTGCCTCAAGAGCAACCAGTCACAGCCATACGCTAGTGCAAGAATATCATGATAGTAAAGATACTGAAAAATTAAGTCAAAATGGTATTTTACATCATTACAGCCATTGGTCACTTTGACTTGAATAAACAGCAGTGAAAGTAAATTTAGATCATTTTTACACAGTACTTCATGAAGTTACTCCATCCTTCCCTAATAAGTTATGTCAGCCTCCTAACAAAAGAGGAAGAGACTGATCAGTCAAAGTTACCTCTACAAATGAACCAAGTCTCGTTCAAATGCAGCAAAACTTAATGGATCACTAATTATCAGCTCAACCAAAGAACCCTTTTGCTTTATGTCAAAAACTAATCATTGCAGCTTTGCCCCACAAAAAGTTCCATAAGATATTTGAAAAATGGAAAAAAGGTTTTCCCAATCAAAATAGGAAACTATATCATCGGCTAGTATCATGAAGAAAGATCAGAATATGTGTCAACAACATTGTTCTATATAGACTGAGAAATTCTGAAGCATGGATACAGTGACATCCATAATTTCCAAAATATAGGACACAGCAACAGAAATACACCACTGAACAGTATTATGAACTGTTTAAATTGACAATCAAGAGAATATTCAAAATCATCTATTAAAAAGTAGTCAAATATAACAATCTAAACACATTATTTTCTGATACAAAAATGGATCTAATCCATCCATCTAAAATCCAAAAAGTGAAAAGAGGATCTAATTCATTTAAGACATTTCACCCCCTTGTTGATCTCCATCATTGAAAAACACACCCTCTAAGTTAGATTCATCTAAAGAAAAATTTAAATAGAGAAGGAGGAACACAAAATATAAATGTGAAATAGACGGTTTGTTTGTTTAAAGAAGAAAGAGAAACTTACACAATAAGTTTCTTACCTTCCAACAGCTTAAAAAAATAATTCTTTCTACCCTCATTCTAACCCTTTATTTTGTATAATATAATGGTTCTAATAAATAACTCACGCTTAACTGTTAAATTAAGAGAGAATGAAGGTGAAAATAAGTAACTCTCTTAGACTTACACTTTAAATAGCTTGATCCCTCTTTAATACATCAGTCCTAGAATCTCCACACTCCAAATGTCCAATCCTGATTGTTCAAAATCTCTCATCCAACATATATATGACAAAATAAAACTGAATTAAACTTATAATGGTGTAGCACTCATAACCTCATCAATAACCGCACCCAAATTCAGAAAACCCCATCAGCAACTGCCCTCCCCCACCTTCAACTACCAACCATTGAACCATGGCAACACCAGCATCTACATAATTCTTACCAAAAGTGAATCTTCACCAATATCTCGACCTCTTATACCAGCACACCGGACTGATTACTTCAACAACATATTCCTCCATACAAAATTCTAAATCTACACAACAATTGCCGCGAAACACAACATGAAATAAAGGCATAGCACAAGGATGTCCTTTTAAGCTCTTCATCATGATCACAAAAGGAAAACTACAAAATCCCATCCATCATGAGATATGCAGAAAATCAACCACAAAACAAGATACCAAAATCAGATACAAACACACAATTCTCAGAAAACAATAACCACAGAAGGAAAACACCAAAACAGGCACCAAAAACGCGCAATTCGGAAGACCTAGAGCTCAACCAGCAACTCTAGTCCAGATGGAAAAATCAGAAACAATGCGCACGAAAAACGAAAGTGGAAGAAGATCGCAAAAGGATAATTGAATTGAATCGAAACTTACGCGTTTATGATGGTGAAGAAAGCGACCTTCTGTCTTCTGAATTAGGGTTTGGGAGTGAAGAGGAAGGAGGGGTTTGGTTTTGATGAGAATAGAACGTGTGTGAGATTGGCGTAACGGCGGCACCACCAACCGGCACCGTTTGTCTGAAACGGTCGTCGTTTAAGGATAGTGTGGGACGGAAAAAGTCTGTTGCTGAGCGCAGCGTCGTTTATGGTGTCCCTTCCCAACTATATACTATTTGTCATCGATTCATTCTAAAGTAAGAGGTCGATTTATGAGTTTTATAAATTACATTTTTTAACTAATTCTTATTAAGATCAATAAATGAGTTTATTTTTTATTCATTAAATAATAACTAAATCATTTCCCAATATACAATTCCTTCAAAACTTTATTAAGTCAATATTTTTTTAATAATGTTCACCACTAAATTTCAATAGTATAACCATATTTGTACTATAAATACTGCGAACAAAAGATTAAGAAAATTCAAAATAGTTGATAAAGCTATATTTGAAAAAATATATATAGATAAAACGTGTAATGGAGCAATACGACTTAGAGATAAAGACAAAGGATATAAAGATTATAGATAATAAAAAATAAGGGATTCAAAAACAGTATATTATTATATTCATACAAGAACTAATAATGGATAAATTACTAGATTGGAAAAAAATTTAAGTGGAATTTTAATGTTATGTGATAAAATCGAATTCACATTTTTTGGAAAAAATGAGAATTAACTTCAAAGCTTTAGCTATGTGTGCTATTGAATTTGTAAGAGTTAACTCTAAATTCTTAACGCCATGTGGTGCATAAAAATTTTGATACCTTTGCTAAAGAAAAGAATTTATATCATATGTAAATTAAATCTAATAAAAAATAACGTCCACATAATAATGTTCGTAATAAATTTTCTATTGATTCATAATTTATCGTATCTGATTGTCGCTATTGTGCTGATCAATTAACTTTACCTAACATTCTTCTGTGTATCATTGTTTAAGTAATTACTTTAATTAAAGGTCGTCTAATAATAGATTACTGTAATATTACTAACTTTTGAAATAGATATTTTAAAAATCAGATTTAAGATTATTTTTTTAACTTATACGCAGTGTTACATTGATAATGCATAAAACTAACTGATAAAATCAATGAAGGTGAGAATTTTTTTTGGTGAAAGAAAAGGTAACATTGGCCTTTCAGGTGTGAGAATATGGTGAAAGCTCACATAGTAAGAAGTGGTCGATAACATGGTAACTCTAACTCAACAACAACACACATTCAACCACTTCCTGCTACACACATTGTTGCAAGCGATTCATATATGGCTAGGCTTATTTGACTCGTTAAATCGAATTCGACAGCAGCAACAAGAAACACGAAAATGTGAGCATTAGCAGAAGTCAGAGGTTAGCTCCATTATCTACTGTTCAAAAACAACAAAAGTGGAGTTCATGAGAGGGCTAATGAAACAGTGAGTGTGCAAACACATCGAGTTACACTATCTGTTGTATCAGTCGAGTACCGAGAGTAAACCTACCAAGGAAAAAAAAAAGAGACATTTAGAACTAAACTTTCCACCAACAGACTCTGGGTCTTAGAAGCTACACATGGGAGGGCTCAAGCTACTCAAGCACCAAGCTTAAAAGATAACAAAAGCATTACAGTAGCTGATAGAAAAACAAAAACAAAGGCATTCTGTACTGGCAGCATAACCAAAGTAAAACTGATTCTCTGCTAGAAGGAATAGGCGCTCATATCTGAAATTTGTCAAGAAACGATGATATACCACCCAAGGGAGCAGAACGTAAGATTGGAGGCTACTTTCCTAAGATACAAACTAAAATTCATCTTTAGGGTGCTTATCACCTTTCGCTGGTGAGAAAAGCCACTGAAATATCTGGGAAAACTTGCTGCCCGAGGGCTCCAGCTCTAGCTTTGGATTACAGACCGAACGGTAGTCATGCTTCTGATGAGGTGCAACTATTTTTTCCTGTAGAGAAAACTCAACATTAAGAATAGTAGAATATAAAACAGCATACTATAATTAATAGAACACATTGATCATATTCATATTCAGTATTGTAGTGAGGCAATATAAGTACCTTGAATAGTTCAAATGGACAGAAATCAGAGCCATCACAACCCTGTATACAATGAGACATACCGAGTTATTGACAATCAATAGCTCAATAAGATTTTAAACAATAAGTGAAACCTTGCAACCCCCGGACCATAAGAATTGGTAAAACTAAGATAACAAAAGCTTACTGGCATTGGAATGGGGTGTTCATTGTGTAACACCTGCACAAAGTGCTTGCTTATAGATCTATCTGGAGCAGGACATCTATACAAGACCAGCATGTTGTTGCCAGCAAAAGGGGCTACAGTGCTACCCCGCCATTTTCTTTTCTGTGGAGGCATTGGGGGCTGCTGTAGAGGTTGTTCCTTCTGAATTTTTTTAATCTCTGTACTTTGTCAAAAGTGAACATGTATAAGCACACTAACTACTAGTTAGAGGTTAAAAGTAAAGAAAAAACAAAAGAAAAATGTAATTCTGTACATATTTCAAGCAAAGCGTATAAAAGTCTCACCAGATCCTTCAAGAAATAAACCAAGGAGACATGAGAATGGAACTATAGTTTCAGCATGCGCAAACCGAAGTCTTGCCTTTTCAAAGCTGCCAGAAGCATGTCTTTCTATAGAAGCCATCAAGAAAGGGGAAACGAGTCAAATGTTCACATATTCAGGAGATATGCTTCAAAAGGAGAAACAATAGTCTGTAAAGTAAAAAATAATCTCCCTTGCTAGTTTGCATTAGCTATATATAATTTCAACCAACAACTTTGAATGAGCATGCACACAAACACATAAATAATCAGCATGGGTAAAAGAGTTTGACCCAGTTTATTAATACACAAGACATAAGACATGTAAATAAAACAATGAGATGAAAATTACATACTATTTATTACTGGAAATTACATACTATTTATTAATGTTTACATGGTGCGTCCACACGAAGACAAACGTAAAATTAATATTGCCTATTTTCTTAGAAGGCATCAAACATTTTAAAGTTGTTCTGGAATGAGAGGCGTCATTTCCCTTCGATTACAACAAACAAATAATGACTTCCTTAGCTAAATATGTTCAAATAAATTATTGGCCCAAACGATAGTTGTTTAATCAAAGTACTATAAAACACAGCTAAAATGCCAACGGGTTGTCAGCTGAAGCTGAATATGTGTGTGTACACACACATAATGATATATGGAGGTTCCCATGTGCAGTCTTTGCCGGAGGTATTTGTGGACAGGACAAGTTTAATATATGATTTACTGAAAAAGGTTCATCTATACATAATATTATCACGAGTTTCCTTAACAGGATATGGCATGAAGAAAAAGATATAAAGTACACACTTGAAAAGTACGAAACTAAACTACCTTCTTTAGCCATGATAGCCTGTTCCATGGATTGAAAAACATCTTCAAGTAATGGAACTCCCATTCTATAGTTTACTGATTTACCATAACCCTTCAGAATAAACATCTCCAAATCATCTGTCCACTCCAGCAATTCAATCTAAGCACACAGAAATTAGCATATATCAATAAACATCCAGCATACATTTACATAATAAACTATTTTTCTTCTATTCATCAACAACAGTCACATAATTGGCATATAGCATGAGCAATAATTTAACTGGAATTATCTCTTTTTTAACTTCTTTTTCTTTGCAGCTAGTTAAAAACAATGACATTTGAATGGATGTCAGTTTTATTACAATTCAATAAGCTATTGTAGAAACATCACATCAAAGATCCAAAACGTGCCTTTCAAAAGGTCAAATTAAATAGTTTCCTGACATCTTTATAATTTTTAATCTCTATTTAAAAATATTTATAGACATTCAAAGAGGAGATTGCTAAGATTAGATCATAGATTGTATCGCATAATGACTACAGAACAAAAGTACCTCAGTAGGGATGAAAAGACTACACGCTTGATTAGTTATATCTAACAAGGATGCTTCCTGTCAAAATAACAGATTAAGAAATAAAAAAGAAAGAAAAATACCAATCTCCAAAACCTCAGTTAAATGATTATTTATAAACTCAAACTGGTAAAGAACAAAAGGAGCTGGGATTAAAATTTGTAACAACCTGTTTACACAAAAACCAGAGAGAAGATGTATCCTGGCTAGTAAAATTAAGTCCATGGCGCCCAATCAATGCAGATGTAATCTCATCCAAGATGGGTTCCTTAAGTTTACTAACTGCAGGTTCCTGACTTTTCCGATAAGCCTGCACCATAACCCAAGAATTATACAACCAGACAAACAATGTTACGAAGCATAAGCACTACCTTTAGGAACACTAAAGATCCCAAAATGTCCAATTAACCACAAAGTCATGCTCAAATATTATGCTACTTATCAAATACCTCATGTAGCTTCTTCAAAACACAACAGCAACTTTCACATTCAACCAGAAATGGACTTAACATGAAGCAAATATGGAAATTTAAATACATTTAAAATATGTTAAGTTCCATAGAATGGCATGACAAGGCAAAACTGTAAGCAAACGTTCCAGCAATACTGAAGAAACTTTATCAATGAAAGGAGAAGACACAAACATGGTCAACAGTAATTACAACGTAAAAAGGGTGACATTCAGCTCGAGTGATTTTATGTAATGCATAACAATCATATTTTCAAATAGACATTAAAACATATGAAATTGTCTAACTATAATTTCAATGATCACATTAAATCACACTATGACTACAACTTACCTTGTAATTATGACAGCAGTCATGAAATCTCAACTGGAGATCACTAGCACGGCTTTCACTTGTCACAGCAAAGGCTCGATGATGCCCAGGTCCAAGACTTCCATTGCCACTGAAAAGCCCCATACCAAATGCCACAGCACTGGCAGATGCTCGGGGAATCTGTTTTCCAGATAAGAGAGATGTGAGTTGAATAAATTTGTAGCTTCCAAATGTCCAAAGGCAAGTCTATATGGTATATTGCAACCAATCAGCATTTCCTCATCAACTTGAAGCAATATACTCTTTTTGCTTTAGATCAATCACCATTTCTTTACTAATCCAAAAACTACGAGTGTTGTAAATTGTGGTAACAAAAAATAAATTAAAATATCAAAATCGAAGATAAACTCACCTGAGATGCCTTAATAGGATATACGTCAGGATGGTATTCTTCATCAAACAAATCTGGAAACTTGGCTCTAATCCTGATTCCAAGATCATATAATTCTTCCTCTCCTTTGATAATTAATTCACCACCCTTACGCTTTCCCTGCCAAGGAGATTTCCATCCATTTAGCCACGAAGGAACCCTCTCCAAAGGCAAACTTCGCTCTTTTGCTTCCCTCACAAGAACTTCCAGACGAGCAGCCAAATTATCTAACTCCTTTATCCTTTTCTTCGTGGGAGATCGAGTTCCATGCCTTGCCTAAGTAAAGTAGTGTCATCATCCTCTTCCATTAAGTTAAGTGCAACCAGTCAACCAGATAGTTGAAAGCTATCAAATTTTAATCACAACCTAAACACTCTAGAAATATTAACCCTTGATTCAATTCAACACCGTTGTACATTTCTCCGTCAAACAGGATAACAACATAACACATTCCTAATCAATAAAAACCACTATAAATAGTCGAGAAAGTTACCACAAGATTCAAATGGATCGGAACACATCCCTCCGGGAGTTTAGAAGGAACGAAGTTATTGTCAGCAATGTCTTTCACGGCACCATATCTGCGAAGAAAAATCAATAAAGTCAGCCAACACATGCACACAAAATTCTCATCAAAATTTCTAAAAAATAAATAAAAAATAAAATCGCAGAAAATGAGCGAAAAGAAGATTTAGTTTGTCGAATCAATTACGAATGCAAACATGAGAGAGACCTGGAGACAGTGGAGAGGTGTTTGCGAACATCGAAAGCTCCTTCTTCGGCGTTTGAATACCGTATCAACAAAAGGAACAATAGCAGAACAAAGGCCATAATAGAATTGTTCATTCTCCCTGCTGTTTCAAATCCGAATAGGAATCAATCAATCACCAACTGGAATCATACATTTCTTACTCAATTGGAAAACCAAAAAGAAAAGTTAGCGGTGTCTCTGGTGACGTCAATTCGCCAATGGTGGCAAGGCAAAGCAACCCGACCCAACTGTAACCTCTTTTAGTGGGTGCGGGTTGGCCCATGCCCGAAAATGGGCTGAATTGATCTGTTTCACCAGAGCTTACAATGGATTCAATGTTGGGTCACCCTCAACTGTCAAAAAGAATGAACTGGTTCCATCTTACATCAAAACCAGGCAAAAAAAAAGCGCAATTCAAAGGAAAAACGAAAGTAAAATAAGGAATCAAATGGGAATTGAATAGAATCTTACGCACTACTTCTGGAGAAAATGACAATTTCTCTTCTGAATTAGGGTTTCTAATAAAGGAAGGACTGGTTTTGATTGGGATGATGGATACGACGTCGCGTGTGAGATTGGCGCACTGGCGGTGGCACCACCAACCGACACCGTTTGTCTGAGACCGTCGTCGTTTAAGGTGAGTGGGACGGAAAGAGTCTCTTGCTGAAAGCAGTGTCTCTAGAGTATTCAAATGTAAGAGTTTATATTTTATAGTAACTAAATTTTCTTTATTATAATTTTAAACTATTAATGAAAATATTTTCATTATTATTGTTCTATAATTATTTTAATGTAATTATTAATTATACTTTCATTAATATAGTATGAACATTTTTTTTATAAATTTTTAAAAAATTAATTTTTAATAATTATAATAAAAATTAATTATTATATATTTTTTTAATTAAGTATATGCCCATGTGTTTTCAGTGATATGAAAAAGTAAACAATTTATTTTTTAACTCAATCACTTCCCATTTTTCTTAAAAAACCTTAACCACTATGTTTAAATAAAATATGAAATAAATATGTGTTTTTCAATTCGAAATACCATGGATATATTTGTTATTTATAATAAAATGAATGAAAACTAATGAATAATATCAAATGTTGAAAAATTATAGAATTATAAAACAAAGAATTGTAAAGGTATAAAGTTACAAACTATAAAATTATAGTTACATAATATAAAATAATTATATTTAAAATAGAATAAGTTTTGTTAATTGGAGACTTATATGTTTATATTTGATGTTTGATATATTGAATTTATAATTTTAAAATTTTAAACCAAACCAATTATTTAAACAAAGATAGTTTTTTTTTATTTCATTTTGATTGATTAGTTAGTCATACCAATCCATACTTGAATAAATCGAATTAAAAGACAGTCTTGAGATCCATGAAAGTTGTTAGCTGCGATAAGAAAAGGAAAAATGATGTTTTGAGAACTAAAAAAAAATGGTGACAACATTTATTTTATGTTTATTTTCGTGTCATAAAATACTTTCATGTAAATATTTTTAAAGAAATTTAAAAATTGAAAATCACTGTAACATACATAATAACAAAAGAGTTATGAAAATATGTAATCGGTGGCAATTGAATATGGCTTTTCATATTTGAGAAACGAAAACAAACATTAGAGATCAAATGACAAACCAGCGAGTCCAAAAGAAAACGAAAGTAATTTGTGCCAAAGAAAGGAGTTGTTGAAGCAGGAAAAAATCAGGTTGAAATTTCTTGAGGGAAACTCAAATTTGAATTTTTGAAACAGAAATCAAGGTACAATAAAGGAGTCTGCAATGAAGGTATACAACTATTTAATGAGAATAACTTGATCTTGTATATACCAAATCAAGTCATTCATAAAAGCATAAAATGTAAACGATTAGAAGAAAAACAAGCTACTAAGCAAAGCAAAGAAGAATAATGTTAGATGGTTGTTGTAAAACGTTGCAAAAAAATGTTCCAATAGTCAACGAGAAAAGTGTCAAAATATTAGATGGTCAACGTCTAAGTGTCACCATTATGATGGACAATCATCATATGGACTTCTATCATAATAGACGATCATCATCTAGCATGAATATCGACTGTCTAGCCTTGTTTAAAGCATTAGATACTCACTATAATACTAAATAGTGATAATCTAGCCCATAACATTTAATCATATAGAGTATTAGAAAACGATTTTAGCACCCTCCCCTACTCATTATTCCTAGTTTGGATACAATGTTTTGGAAGAAAGTACTGTCAAGAGTTTTGGTGAAGACATCAGCTAGCTGGTCTCAGTTTTGATGGGAAGAAGATTTTTTTGGATCTTTTCACGAACCACCTGGCAATCAATATCTATGTGCTTAGTGCATCATGAAAAGTAGAGTTATGGACAATGTGAAGAGCAGATTGATTGTCGCAATATAAAATTCCAATAATGCTTGATTGAATGCAAAGATCATTTAAGAAGATAATTTAACCATCGTAACTCGCATGTTGTAGTAGCTAATGCACGATATTCTACTTATGTAGAAGAGTGTCAAACTGTAGATTGTTTCTTGGATTTCCAATAGATTAAAGAATTCCACAAGAAGATGTAATATCCAGTAGTTGATTGTCTGGTGGTAGAGTCGGATGTCCAATCAGAATCACTGAAATCTTTTAATTGAACCGATGTCTTTGAAGAAAAGAAAAGACTTTGTGAAGGATTGAACTTTATATAACGAATGACATGTTGGTTTGTTTGGTGATGGTTGACTATGGGACTTTGAACAAACCTACTCAGCAAATGGACAACAAAACTAATAGCAGGTTGTGTGTTGATTAAATATAAAGGATATCTATAAGACTCAACATCATGAAGAGGAGCGTCTAATATGAAGAGAAGCTTGGTATTCTTTGATAAAGGTGAAAGATATGACTTGTTGGCCATCATTCCTAAGAGAGCATATTTCCTTTGGCAAAGATGTATACCTTTCTTGGATCTAACAACTTCAAAACCCATAAAATATTTTAGCTCTCCTAAGTTTTTGATTTTGAAGGTGTTATTCAGTGCCTGCTTCATTTCTTCAATGTCTGTTGAGGAATTTTCAGCAAGAGTGATATTGTCTACATAAACAAGAAAAGCAGTGAAAGTAATAAGAGTATTTTTAATTAAAAATAAAGATAGTTTTGCAAACCATTGTCTACTAGCCTGCTTAAGACCATAAAAAAAAATTTAGTTGAAAGGAAAATTTGATTTGGTTGACTTAATTTGAATTTAGATATAAATGCCAATGTTGTGTAACTGCTTAGGCTAAAAGAAGTCTAACAATAGTTAATTTTGCAATTGGTGAAAAAGTATTTAGATAGTTTATACTTTCAACTTACTAATAACCATTTGTAACTAGACGATCTTTATACTTTTTTATGGTTCCACCATATTTATACTTAATCTTTTACACCCATTTATATCTAAGAGGAATAGGAATCTTGTCATAAGGTCAAGTTGTTATGGTCTAACAAAGGAGTCTGGTAACAGAATAACTTAATCCTTATATAGTAGATCAAGTTCACTAATAAGAAAGAAGCATAAAATGTAAACAGTTAGTAGCAAAAACAAGCTACTAAGGAAAAAAAAAATAATGTTAGATGATTATTGTAAAATGCTACATAAAAAATTCCAAGAGTCAATGAGAAAAGTGCCAAAACACTAGATAGTCAACGTTTAGGCCACCACCATAATGGATAGTCATTGTTTGGACTTCTACCATGAAAGACATCATCATCTAGAATGAACAATGACTTTCTAGCCTTCTTTAAAGAATTAGATGTTCACGGTAATGCTAGATGATGATCATCTAGTTCATAACATTTGATTATCTAGAGTATCATAACAACATTTTTAATAATAACAAAGAAAAAGATAAATGATTAAATTGATTTTAAAAGTAGGTTGTTATAGTCTAATATTTGAAGATAACATAATTATTTAAAAGTACCTAAACTTGGAAAATATTCATTTTTATTATTTTAAAAAAAAATCATTAAGGTAACTTGTATGACTAATAATAAAATGTTGTTTGTCTATCTCATAATTAAAATTGTATTTGTGAATAGCAACTGATTATCAAGAGAGTTTTTGTTTTTCAAGAATTATAGCATCACATCTTTAACTTAGTCTTTAAATCTAACCACTTATTGTGATCTAAATCTTGAAAGTAATTTTGAATTTTTTTATTAAGTCTCATATTATATATAATTATTAGAAAAAAATATAATATAAATTATTAGCAAAAATATTATTATGCCATTTAAATTTTAAAAAAATGGTTATTGAATTATTGCTGCTTAAGTTACATGTAATTTTGAACAAAAATAACTGTCCATTAAAGTTGGAGGACTTACTCCTTAAATTTTGTAAATTATAGGATTTGTTAGTAAGCAAAAACATGAACAACTAAACACAACATATATTCTAATAAAATTCTTGAATCATACCATTGACTAATGACTCTTAGAAAAATGAAACATGAAAGAAAAAGAAAAATTAGCATTCCAAGTGAATCTGGTTTAACTGTCTAGTGCCGCACGCAAACAAAAGTGCTGCTTAGAATGTGAATGATTCGTTTTCAAGTGTAAGAATATACTAAAAGCTCCCATAGTAATCATTGTTGGATAACACGGCAACTCTAATCAAACAACAACAACACATACCAACCACTTCCTCCTACATACGTCTCAGACAAGCCAAACTCCAATCAAAGTTTCAACACAGCAACCATATTAAGAAATCCTTTCTTAACCCTGCTGTTTCATCACATGGGTGTCTCAAATTTTTCATCTTTCACATCAAGCTCTTACCAAAAGAATTTTTCAATGTTTATGCTAAGTTGATGCTAGTGCTAGCTTTATCCCTCTTATAAGGTTCTATTAAATAATCCATGGCACCCTCTATTATTTTCTCTTTGTTGTGCCTTCTGTTGGTTTCGACATGTGGTTATGTGCAACCCCTTGAAGAGGGTTTCATCTCTGGGGTCATATCTGACAAGGGTCTTGAATATGCCAAGGAGTTGCTGATAGAGAAGGGTATTGCTTCCATTGTTATGCTTCAGCTGCCAGAGATTGAGAATTCTGCCCAAGTTCCTCTTGTTGGAAATGCTAAAGTGGTTCTTTCTGACATCACAATTACGGATGTTCAAGTCAATTCTTCATCTGTTAAGACGGGAGAGAATGGAATTGTTCTTGTTGTTTCAGGTGCCATTGTTGATTTAAGTATGAGGTGGAGGTACACTGTCAGCTCTTGGTTAATTCCAATTGGAATTTCGGATAAAGGAACTGCTTCAGTGAAGGTACATAACTAGAATTTTTCTCGTGTTTATACTTTTTCTATGGCTGTAGTTGTAGAGTTTTGTTGAAATGTTGTTTACATGGTTGAATTCAAGTTTCAGAAGATCTGACTTTGTGAAACAAATGGAAAATATTTCCCTGAAGTTGATTATTTGGTCACAATTGGATGAGAAAATGTTGGAGTGCCCTTTAGCATCGTCTTGCAATTTGGAATTAACTCAAATTAGTACCAGTAGCTCTTAGCTGGTTCTTATATATAATTAGTGGATTCCAAAACCATGGGAGTATAGTTCATAGGACTGGTTAAAGAGTTTGATTGCTCTGCAGTGAGCAGAATTTAACTTTCAATCTTCAATATCTTGTTCATGTAAGTAGAAAAAAGAATGAAAAAAAAAAAATCTACAGTAATTTCTTGATCTTTGTAAAGGTTGTAGCTAAATCGGAAATCATAAACAATTAAAAGAGTAATTTTTTTAATATAGAACACCTGGTCATAATTAATTTGGAAGAGCTTCACAGTTTTTTTTTTACATTTTTAATTACAAAATGTGTATCCTTTTTCCCAAAGTTTGTATAAACAAGATAGATAACATTTTTGTAAACCAAACGGTCTCTAAGCTTTTGGCCAAGTTTATAAAGTGGCTTATCACCTTCTCATTAGCTCTTTTTAACTTAAGAAGCTTCACATTAATGCTTATCAAAATATACTTATTCAATAATATGTTATGGAATAATCACTCAAGTTTTTTTCCCACTGTAAGCACAGAAAAAATATGTTGTTATAGACGAACAAATGTATTTCATTTTTAGAATCTGATTGGCAAAAGTCTATGAAAATATGACTTAGAGCATAGAAAAACACACACAAGTTTCATGAATAATATCTTTCACTTAGCAGTGTTGTACTATGTTTGAAGGTTACAGGTATGCAAGTGGGGCTTACCATAAATTTAAGGAACCAAGAAGGAACTCTGAGGTTGTCTCTCTTAGATTATGGATGTCATGTGGGAGACTTGTCTATAAAGTTAGACGGAGGTGCATCTTGGCTTTACCAACTGTAAGCAATCTTCTTGATCCATGTTTTTATGAAAAATAGACACTACTCACATATTGTTTTTTGAGAACATTTCTTTGCTTATTGGTGTTTTACATTCCCATGGTGAGCATTTGGTAAAAAAACTACTATAACAAAGCCATGCTTCAATTCTATTCTCTACTTCTTTGTTCTTTCCTCTAATGTGACTTGAAAGAAAGAGAACAGAAAAGAGCTGCTTCTACTAACTCTATAATAGGTTTGGTATAGTATACAAGAGAAGAAATAAGTAAGGTTGTTGTGACAACTGAGACATCCAGTTTTCCTAATAGAAATGAGAGGGTAAGCCGTAACTGTGGGGCTGCTTTTAGGAAACTATCTGATGGAGAAATCCAAGATAAGATCAAAAGAGGATTTTGTTTGATGAGAAAACAACCACATATGCTGCTAATAACCAAGGAAGAAATATCTGGTTATGATGAAATTTTTTATGATAAAGGCAAGAAGATGACGAAGGAGAAAAAGTTTGCAGCTTTCCACGTTCACTATGGTAGACCTCACCACTAAGAAATCTTGAAAGATTTGGGGTAAAATTAGGGATGTGAAGGTACTGAGTGGTCTTGTGAGATTGTGGGGTGTCTCACAGTTTCATCTCCAAAGACATGATGTTAAAGAATGGGTTAAAAACAGAAGAAACTCTTCCTTATGTGGTTTGTCAAGGGAAGTTCACATGGTTTGTTTAGGAGTTACAAGGGGTGAACATTCAACAAGAATTCTTTATTTGAATTAGGAGGAGCAGATGTGCTTTTGGGGTTGGAATGTTGGTGAGTTTAGGGGAAGTTAAGGCTACTTTTAGATAATTAAAGTTAACCATAGGAAAGGGTGAATTGTAGCAGACTTTAAGTGGCGACCCTACATTATCTACAACTGTAGCTTCCATGAAAATGCTGATGAATGAATTGCAGAAAGACGGTACAGGGTATGTTGTGGATCTGGTGCAGGAGAAGGAAGAAGCAAGTCCTCATCCAGTGCCCTCGGAAGTGGTACGAGTGTTGGAATTAAGTAGAGGTTTTTCAGGAGTTGGCTGAACTACCACCTAGCAGAAAACAGGATCACACTATCCATTTAAAGGAGGGAGTTTCCATTCTAAATCTCAGACCTTACAAATATTCTCATTATCAGAAAAATGAGATTGAAAAACTGGTTAATAACATGTTGAAAGTTGGAAACATTAGACCCAGTATTAGCCCTTTTTTCAGTCCTATTATTCTAGTGAAAAAAAAAGATGGTGGATGGAGGTTTTGTGTGGATTACAGGGTCCTCAACAAAACAACAGTTCCTAATAAATTCCCAATTACCTCGAAAAATTGTTAGATGAATTGATAGGATCAACAATTTTTTCTATAGTGAATTTGAAATCGGGTATCATCAAATTCTCATGAAAGAAGAGGATATTGAGAAAATTGCTTTTAGGACTCATGATGGTCATTATGAAATTTAGTAATGTCATTTGGTTTGACAAAGGCTCCAGCATCATTTCAGTCACTCATGAATGAGGTACTTCGGCTTGTGTTTTTTTTTTTAAGATATACTAGTTTATAGTCCCACTGTTGAACTACATGTTCATTTGACAAAAAGTTCTCAAGGTGCTTCAAGAGTATAAATTGAAGGTTAACAAAAAGAAATGTAGTTTTGGTCAGACTAGTTTGGAGTATTTGGGTCATATCATGCCAGGAAAGGGAGTATCAGTTAGCCTGAAAAAGGTGGAAGCTATGTGGAGGTGGCCTCTTCCAAAAAATGTCACAGCCTTGAGAGTGTTCTTGGGTCTAACGGGTTATTATAGACAGTTTGTTCAAGGGTATGGCAAAATTGCAAAACCTCTGACTCAATTGTTAGAAAAGAAGGATTTTGCTGGAATGATGAGGCATAACATGCTTTTGACAAACTTAAAGTAGCTAAAGTTTGAAATTTTTGACTGAACAAAGATTCTTGATAGAGGAACAGCTCAAGTGGGCTTCAAAACTTATTGGCTTTGATTTTGAGATACAATACTGACCGGGAAAGGAAACTAAAGCAGCTGTTATCTAGACAAGCATTATTTTCTAACATGTATGTCTATTTTGCAACCTCAAAAGTGGGAGGACTGGGATTTGGAGGTTTAAAAGGATGTCAAGTTAAGTTCAATGATGCAGGATTTGCATGTTGATCCTACAGCTCATGCTAAATATGAATTAGAAAAAGGGAGATTGTACTATTAAGGGAAACTGGGTATTTCCGAGACACGATCCTAGAATCTCTAAAATAGTCAAGGAATTATTACATGAATCTCCTTTGGGGTGACATAGCGGTTACTTCAGAACTTTCAAAAGGATTGCAGGTGTTTTGTATTGGAAGGGTATGAAGAAGGATATCAAGGCCTTTGTGATGCAGTGTGACATGACATCTGCCAATGAAATAAGAGTGAGACCTAGGCTCCTGTAGGGTTGCTGCAACCATTGCCAATTCCCACGCATGTTTGGTTAGATATATATCAATGGATTTTATTGGAGGGTTACCTAAGGTCAAAGGCAATGTCACAACCCTTGCCTCCAATGCTTTCTAAAGATTATATTCTTGAAGTGACTCCAGAAAATTTACTTGATAACTCTCAAGGAGAGTTAGAAGCTCTTCTCAAATGACACCAACTTCCAAAGATAGAGAATAATAGTTGGGAATCGGCTGCTTGCATCAACAAAGAATTTCTAGATTTTCACCTTTAGGACAAGGTGACTCTTCATGGCCGGGGTATTGATAGGTTCAATATAGTATACAAGAGAAGAAATAAATATGGTTGTTGTGACAGCTATATCTGAAAACTTTTGGGAGAGAAAGGATTGTGGAGAGTGAGGTTCTCTCGAACAACCTCAGTGTATGTATTTTTGTAGTCTATTATTCTCTCGGATTTTATTCCTACTACATTGGTAGGAATTGGATTGGAGTAGTGCAATAAAGATTGGCAAGACTGAGTCTTTTATCACAATTTCTAATATTCAGTTCTATCACTCTACAACAACTTTTTTCTTGAAATGCAGAGTCACATTCTATATAGAGTATGCGAACTTCTTCTAAAATGAGGCATAGTAGTCTTTTGTTTACATCTGAAGATGCATATGTTGGCAAAGTTAGTTGATTGCATTTGAATTCTTGCTTCCATCCTTTTAGGATCAGTTTGCCAAATGTTAAGTTCTATGTATTGATGCCTCATGTGGTGAACTTGGATTAGGAAAAAAGTGCATCAATTCCACTTTATTGCCTCTTTTCTTGGTGAAGTAGTTTGACTTCTTATGGAGATTGGTCTTTCCTTGATTTCACAAGACACAAATAAGATGGTTCTTAGCTGAAAGTTATGAAGATTATACAGTTAACTTTTCTATTTGATATTTTTATTTTCGTGCAAGGGCTCATTATGGTCTTATATACTTCAATGGTATCATGAACTTGGCTAACATTGTGGACTTCATACAATCATTTTCTTTGCATGATATTGTGAAATTGGCAACATTATAGTCCTATATACTTCTATCAAGATATTATGCCATTGACTTCTTTATATTTGCTTCAGGCTAGTAGATGCTTTTGAAGGGAATATAGCATCTGCCGTTGAAGAGGGCATTTCAGAGAAAATAAAAGAAGGGATAGAGAAGCTTGACAATTTTTTGGAATCTCTTCCAAAGAAGATCTCACTAGACAATTCTTCTACACTAAATGTTTCTTTTGTTGGAAATCCTGTGATGAGCAGTTCCTCCATTGCAATTGCAATTAATGGTTTATTCACAGGGAAAAAGGAAGTTTTACTACCTCAAGGTTACCACCACAAAAAATTGAAGATTTCTTCTGCCTGTGGTGGTTTACCAAAGATGATAAAAGTATCAATACATGAAAGTGTGTTCAAATCTGCTTCCGAAGTTTACTTCAATGTAAGTTTCTGAAATGTTGATTTAGTACTTTGCATGCCTTAGTCCAATCACAGTCTCCCCATCCCCTGGTTTGCATATTTTGAGCTCTATCGGTGGATACTGTATAATATCTGTTGATAAATTTGTTTCTCTATAGGCTCTGACATCATAAAAAAAATTGTCGAAGAAACAACTTGATAATTACTCCATTGGTTCCAAAATGATTGCAGTTTTAGCCTTCTAAAAGAAATTCCTAATTAACTGATGCTCTTAGTTTTCAATGAAACATTGATCTTTTTATTCCTAATTTGCCTCCAAATGATAGAAAATAAAAGCAATACATTATCAAGAGAGTAAGGTCATTTTCCTAAATTGTTCCAATTAGTGATATATTTATTGTTATTCTTAATCTGTGTGAAAAAACCTTAAACTGTAGTTATCTTGGGATGAGAGTATATGAAGCCAAGAAATGGACAGTCTTGATTCAAGCGAAGCATTGTCTTTCTACAGTTTGCATCACAGTAATATTGCTGGACTCTCCATGAATTTGGGACAGAAGGATTATTGTTTGAGCTCAAATAGACCTTAGACAGCTAAGATGTATCACAATAGCTTAGAATTGAGTCCATTGTTCATTTTTCTCAAAGTAACAGTGCTGATTCTATTTTATAGACTAATTGCATGGATTCAACTAACTGTTCACACACTTCAAGCATTTTACCTTGATGCTTTTACTTTATTATAGATTTAAAATGTAGTTTCACACTTTATGTTTTTTTTTGTGGTCAGGCAGGTAAAATGCAATTGATTGTTGATGAACTGCCTGATCAGGCCATTTTGAACACTGCTGAATGGAGATTCATAGTTCCCCAATTATACAAGAGATATCCAAATGATGACATGCAGCTTAATATCTCTATATCTTCTCCACCAGTTATACAAGTGACATATCAAGATGTTGGTGCAACTATTCTTGTAGATATAACAATTGATGTTCTGGAAGATTTTGAAGTCATACCTGTTGCATGTATCTCAGTGGTATGCTACCTAATGTCCAGAATAGGAACCAAATTTGTTTAATTTGATAGCTAAAAATTCCTAAAGCAAGCAATCTTTCAAGGAGCTAAACATCATAATGCACTTCTTTTTAACATAGAGATCAAGCTATTGAACATTCAAACCGTACCGGTCGGGGCTGGACGAACCAACAACACCCGGTATCGGAGATTGTATTGTCCGTATTTAATGTGTATCATAACTTAAAATAAAATTACCTAATTTATCGTGTATTTTCTTATTTTACCTTGGTGTATTAACTCTGAACGGTCGGATGACCTCCGATACCCGGTGTTGTTGGTTCATTCAGCCCCGACCGCTACAAAAACTTTTCACTCATTTATTCTCATATTGATGACATATGCAAAAGCAAGTTACATTGACTAAAGTTTCCAAGTGACCAAACATATTTTTTCTGACTCATCATGTCCATGATCTCTCATTTATCATCATTAACCAATTATCATATTTAACAAGTTCCATTTTTCTTGCTTCTGCTACAGGAAATTAGTGCTTCATGTGCTGTAGAAATTGTAGGAAATGACATTGTTGGTAGGCTCACATTACAGGAATTTTCTACATACTTGAAATGGAGCAAAATAGGGAAATTGCACATGCTTCTGATTAAGGTAAATCAGATTAAAAGTAGTCTTACATTTCCAAATAACTGGTTGCTAAAACTTAATCATTATGTATTCTTCAAACTACAAGTTAATCTATATCTCCAACTTTTGTCAACTTTTGCAGTCACTAATGTCAAGTGTCCTCAAAACTGTTGTCCTTCCATACTTGAACTTCAAATTAAAGAGAGGATTCCCATTACCAATTATTGATGGTTATGGTTTTCAGAATGCTAAAATCTTGTACAACCATCCATGGATTGCAGTGTGTAGTGATGTTTCCTTAGAAGATTACTATTTAGATCCACAATCAACTTTAGCTTATGTTTCATAAAATTAGTTACTGTAAAAAAATTGTATGCTGTATTTTGTAGCAAGAGGTTGTAAAGTGTAAAATATATGTATAGATATCCACAAAAACATGATAGTCATTTCTTATATTATAGAGGTAGAATATTTTATAATTAAAAATGTTTAAATAAAAAAACATATTGTGATTTTTTTATAATTATTATTATATTCATAATTTAAAATTTCTTTTATCTTCATAAATAAATTACTAAATCTCATAATCAAAAGTTATAATTCAAAATTTTGTTATCATGTTTTTATAAATATTAACAGTACAATATATTTAAATTGTGAAATAATTTTTAATAGTCACACTCTTATTTACTAAATATCTTAAAACATTGTATGTAAATATAAATAATAATAATTTTTTTATAAAACTCATGGTGTCATTACATAAAAAAATAGCGTAAAATCAAACAAGAAAAAAAACAAAAAATATAGAGACTAGACCAAATTTATACGTGAAAAGAAAAATCATCCAAGTAACCTAATCAACTAAACTGAGAATTAAAAAATGAAAAAAAAAATAAAGACAAAAAAATTAAACAAAAGAACGCGTAGCTTCCATTAATAAAAAGTTAAATAAATTCACAACTTTTAAAACTAGTTTTGATTTTGATTAGTTTTTGAATTTTTGGATTGACTCATTTTTAAATACACCTACAGAGAAGTGATTGAGAGAAAATTTGAAAGGATTTGACTTATTTTGTGAACTTTTTCAACTCAACCAAACAACGTATTTTTATAATAACTATAGTCTAAACTATATGAACAAGTGAGAAGTGAGAACTAAGTTGATGAATGTTTGAAGTGAATAAGGGAAGACAAATGTTATATGTTTGCTTATAGATTAAAAAATCAAGAAAAATTTAAATATTGATATTTTCGAATTATAACTATTGTTTAATATTTAAATATTTTTTTATATTTTGTGGTAATTAAAATACTTTATTCAAATAACAAAATCAACTTGTCTTATTTAATCAAAACCTTTAAAAAACAATCAATTTAAAACTAATTTAATTTAAATTCAATATATTTAAATTTTAAAAAATTATTCTCTATCAAAATTGAAATTAAAACAATTGTTTCATAGGTAACATTAAGCATATTGGAGTAAAAATGTGGAATATTTTGATTTGTGGGTCATACATGGATCATCACAAGTCATCTTACTAATTATTTGGTGGAAATATAATAATTATGGTTGTGTGCCCTATGGTATATAAGATACTAAATAAAGGGAATCCAAGCAAAGAAGGGATACTCATGGATCTTCTTTAGCCATATATAGAGGGTTCACAAATGGTACCATGCCCTCAGCTATGGAGACATGGTGATGAAAAGTTTGGAAAGGGAATGTTTGGTGTGTAGGCCTCATGTTTAGTGTGTCTTCATTACTAGCATGAATCTTTTCCCATGCCAACTTCCAACTTATATATATGTTTCTATAATTTTATGTATTGTTATATAGTACCATATAATGCTTATAATCCCTTTTTTTATGTTCAAGATTTGTGAATTGTTCACAAAGGTCAATAACTTTAGCTTAGAGCAAATTGAAGAAGGGGACAAAATTGAAGGGTCTATGGTAATAGATTATGTTTCTTAACTTAAGTAAACATGTATGATTTTTTGAATCAAGCAAAGAGTAATTTTAAGCATTGTTTAGGTTTGGAGCGTTGGTAGATGTTTGTGTAATTGTTCCCTAATCTTAAACTTTTGTTGTCAATGAATTTCTGCTTCCTGTGAATCTGAATATACATGCTTCCGAACTCAATTTTAAATAAAAAGTATTAATGATCTTAAATACAAACAAAATTTAATTATTTTTATTGATCTCAATTTACTCTTAAATTTACTGAAATTTAGTTTTTAATGATCCTCTTTAATTTTAATAAGGACAATTAAACAAATTTATTTTCTAATTATGATATTAATAGAATTAAATAATAGCACGGGTGCATAAAGGTTTAAAAATGACTACTATTTTTACTGTAAAATGGTAATTATTTTTACTGTAAAACGAAAACTTTCTAGCCGCCTTTGACGTACGTGTAGTCTTATATCCAACAGAAAAGAAGACGGCTATGGTAAAGAGGGCGACTATGGTAAAAGTCGCCTTCTTAGATTCAGACAAAGAGGACGGCTATGGTAAAAGTCGCCCTTTTACACCTCCCTTATGCTTGGGGTGTAAAAGGGCGACTTTTACCATAGCCACCCTTATAAAGCTTTGCGCTGCATCTAAGAGGGCTAATTGAACAGGTCGATTTAGATAGGAATTAACATTAAACAAAATGTACTAAAAAAATACAATCTAAGAGGGCGGTTATGGTAAATAGTTGTCATTGTAAGGCGATGACCTCTTGATAGACTTTTTCAATGACCACTACCTGAGGAAACATGTCGCCCTCTACCAGTAGCTTGCATTGACTCGTCTGGCCAATGATATTCTCCCCTGATGTTGTAGGAGCCACATAACTCCCCTTTGTACTCTTGGGTGTTGGACTAAACCTCGCCTCAGGCGGCTCAACACAGACTTGTTGCGATAGAAACTTGTGTTGCTACTCTAGCTGCACCCGTTCAGTCTCCTTTCTCATCTCCTCCATTAATTCTTAACGTATTTTACTTGTCAGTTCTGCTTTGGTCTCTGAGGCGGGGGATGAGGATGAGTGTCGGGGGAGGAGGATGAAGCAATTTCGTGAAGCTTTTATCAGTCCATCCATTTATTGCCTTCAAATTCATCAATCTTAACATCGCCGACAACTGTGTGAAGTTAGTTGATCCAGGATACAATGGAGTCTCTGCATCGCTTGACATACTTCCATATCTGTGCGCTTCTACAAAAGACTCGGCTCCCACATCACGAATCATGTCCTCCAATCGATCATCATGTACTTCACCATGGTGGACGTCACATATTCTTCAGTTACGGAAGCACGTGGTAAATTTAATAATTCACCATGTCATGTCAAAGTTGTATAAGATCGAAGAAAACCATCACATAAAAGGTGCTCCCTGAATTTCTTAATATCCTGTCTCCTTCCGTTTTCGTTCAAACAGTTAAAACACAGATACCTAACCTTCATGACCACTATTATTCGCGTTATGTTGCGCAAATTGTAAAAAAATTTCTACTCCTCTTTCGTACTCATCACTTATGCGTACAAAATTAATTCAATTTTGATCCATTATATTTTGTAATAGTCATTCAGGTGCTTACTAATGAGTGTGAAATCTCACGTTTGTCAAGGGTCGAACATCCACAGACTCAATACCAGCATGTATTAATTATCAAGGGTAGAAGGACTCAATACCAAAACGTATCAATTGTCGAGGGTCGAACACCTTCGCCATCAATACTAACACGTATCAATTGTCGAGGGTCGAACACCCTCGGACTCAATACCAACAAGATAATTCTACTCTAACCTAATAGGTAGCATAATATAAATTAATAATAAATAATAAACATACAAATTAAAAATCATTAAATTAATTATAAATATTAAATAATATAAATCTATCTACCATATAATAATTTAATAAATTTATTCTAACCTAAAAACAAAAATAATATAAATTTAAATTTTAAAAAAATACAAATTATAATAAATAAAAAATAAACAAATTAATAACATTAAAAAAAATTAAAAATTTAAACCACCAACCTTGTGGGTGAAGGCAACAGTGGTGGTGAAGAGCGGCGACAACGACGACAACGACAACAACAGCAACGACGGAGCAACTGTGACACAACGAAAACCTAAACACTAACATTGAAGGTGATGAAACAATAGGAGATCACCTTCACAACAATGGCAGAAAAGAAACATAAATAAGAGAAACAAAATAAAACAAAAGGCAATGATGAAGAAGAAGTAGAGAGCTCCAAAACAACTTACCCAATAGCATGAAGAAGACAAGGCTTGACGAAAATGAAGAAGAAGCACATAGCATAAGAGAAAATGAAGCGTCATAGACAAAGAAAAGTATGAAAGCGTAATTGATGCGCTTTGAGTTAGGATAAAAAAAAATAGTCTAAGAGGGGACTATTTGGTAAAGTCGTCTTCTTACACCAAATGTTTGGTTGTAAGAAGACAGAGGGTTTTTCCAAATAGTTGCCCTCTTAAAAAAATTTAATTTAAAAAATGTCACCGCATTTTGTAAGACAGCGTCTGATAGTAAAAACACCTTAAATGTAATGTCGAAATAAGCCATTTTTTACTAATGTAGACATTAACTAATTAGTTCATTACTATAGTTATAATTAATTTTTATATTTGGGTATATATACGTATATCAACTATTGAAACTTAACTACTTCATAGTTTTGGTGTTATATATACTTGTGTTTCATTATGTTATCAGGTCTCTTTTTCCCCTCCTTTTCTTATTTAACGGGTAATTTTGTTTGTGTTTATCAAAACCAAAAATGGTTAAATACACAGAGTTGAGAACAGGGTTATTCCTATATTTAAGTGTGCAAACTGTGGATTATGCAGAAGGTAAGGTATAAGTTGACAACCTTAAATGTTCATATTATTCCATTGTACAATGGTTATTATATATAATTTTGGTATATATTATGAATATGTAGCACCTGCATGAATTTTCCTTCTGGTCTCCCACCATGAATGAAAAATGATAAATTAGAGAGCATATATGTTACATTGAAATGAAGACATAGGGAACTAAAGAGGCTAAAAAGCCATCTTGAATGCTTGCATTACTGGATCATTTGTACTACTGATATAACATACCATTTTGTGATCTTGTTGTCTCTCTTTTTCCTTTTCTTTGGAAACACATAGACCAATTGGGTAGCTAGTGATGGAAAGTTACAAAAGTGTGGCAAAGAATAAAAACGTAGTAATAAAGATTAATTGAGTTCCATAGTCACAGGGTGTGCCTTCTCTTCTTCTCAATCTACCCATCTAGCTACCTAGCTCCTATCTTTTTATATCACCAATTCAAATTCAACCAAAACCCATAATAATGTTAAATTTAGGAATACCGTGTGAAAGTAAAAATATGATGAAATCAGCATGAGACAAAATATTGATCTTATAAATGAGTTAAAATGTAGAAAAGTTTAGTATTGAAGGCACACAGGTCAAGTTTTTGTGGTCCATTGTGACACATTTTTCAACCTAACCTTTACAGATGATCACAAGTCTACTCCATAAAATGCAGTTTCCAATGAAACTCTCTTATCCAACTGCAAATCACACTACCCAAAGGGTGGATAATAAATCATTGGAGGAAATAGCATGGAAAAACTAAAATGCATCATCAAGTGTGAGACAAATTCAGTTGGGCACGTGTGAGGAATCATGCATGCATTGGAAAACATGATCAATTCTGCACCAACTTAAGAATTGTGATTGTTTTATGGGTAAATGTGTTTTCATATTTTCGATGCATCATCTTCAATATTCCTTGGAAAGCACACATGTTGCCAACACACATTTTACTTCATCTTATATATATAGTAGAAGTATAGAGGAATTGGGTTTTATCAATTTCCTTACTTACATTTGTCTATTCTAATGACAAAATAATAGAAAATCATGAGGGAGATTATTTTCAAAGTATTACTCTTAAAATGTTTAGATCCCTCTTTAATGCATTTTTTAAAAAAAATCTAAAGCCAAGAGTTTGTAGTATTCTATACATTCTAAAAAGAAAAAGACATCAACAAATTGTATTTTCATCAATTAATAGTCACAGAAATTTATTTATTTATACATGCCACAACTCAATTATTTAACAATTTCAATGCATTACACATTATTATTAATTTGAAGTTATTTGAGATTCTTCCCTTTTTTTTATATATATGGATTGGTGCGACCAGTTACACCACTTTATTCATTCCCTTTTTCGGATAAAAAGGAAAATTTGAAAGTTCCATTGACTTGTTTCTTTGTAATTATCATTTTATTTATTCATTCGAATTAAAACAATGATAATTTAATCACATAATTCAACAATTTCTTCATATAAATATACGTAATTACATCAAACAATAATTTTGTTCAGTAAAGCTATCAAATACTTACTAAAGTAATTTAGACGATATCTGTATTTAAGAATATTTATTTTCACTGAGCGAGAGTATCAAATGAAACACTTATTAGAATGATTCAGATGATATTTTCATTTAACATCTCATATTTTGTTTAATGAAGCTATCAAAAACTTACTAAAGTGATTTAGACGATATATGTATTTAAGTACATCTATTTTCACTAAGCGAGAATATCAAATGAAATACTTATTAGAATGATTCAAATGATATTCTCACTTAACATCTCATATGAAGCCTTTGTTTGAGTGAGTATGCTTTCACTAAGATATCACATGAAACAAGTGGCTCACGAAGCATCTCAGATAAAACTTCCTATATTAATACATTTACTCTTAAAACTTAATTATCTCCCAACATTAAGACTCTTCATTTCCAAACTAGAAATAATCATACATACATTTCAAGACTTAATATGAATACGAGACTCAAATTTATATAGATAAGGAGATACTCTAGTTTCACATGTAAAAATAGAGATTCTAGAGCTAACATGATCACGAGGAGAGTTAGAATCTCACGTAATTGATGTTACTTAGATTCTACATGTAAGAACAAAGATTTTAGACTCAACATGATTAAGAGAAACGCTAAAATTGGTAGCTAAAATTTTGATATCTAATTAGATACTAATTTAGAAACTAGGTTATAAACTTTATTAATAATAAAAAATATTTTATATATTAATAATTTTTTTAATCTATAAAATAATATATAATTTAGTCAATATAGTGACTATTTATTTTTTGTCTATAAAATTGGTTTCTATTTAATTATTTGTTTGTAGTGTTATATGGTATATACTAAAAAATATATTAAATTATAATGAAAAGAAAAGAAACTATTACCTAGAAGAAACTACTCCTAAATATTAGAAAAGAAAAACTAAATTGTATATTAAATAAAATAAAAATGATATGCATATATATATAAGAAAGTATAATAATAAAACATGCGCAGATAAGCATAAGCATATGTATTTCCCCTAGTAACTACATAATAAAAACACTTTGAATTGTTATGGATATTTTTTATAAAATAATAGAAAGTAAAGAAATGTTTAATAAATATAAAGATATAAAGGATAAGTGGTAATAAAAGTGTAGAAAAAATAGTTACATGCATTTCTATTAAATGCAGTTGTATCCATTCTCTTACAAGTGGCAGTAGTTCTTCTTAAATGGTGTTAGGGTTGATTTTGGTGCAATTCTGATGCTGATTTTTCATTGCAATGCTTCCTTAACGAAGCTATAAAACACATGCATGGGAATGAAAATTTGCGTTAGTAACGTGCTTATTTCAATTTAAAACACAAGTCTATGAAACACATTATCATATTAATTTTGAAATATATGTTCTGTAACCGGACAAATTTGTTCGTAAAATATGTTAAGAAAAGTCAGAATTAATTTTTCCTCATTTGATGTAAATAGAAGATAGATCCTTTTAAAATAATAAGCAAATAATAGAAAATTATTAGTCCATAAAACTCGATAAAAAAAATTTATGACATCAAGTCGAGAATAAAAAGTCATATAAAAATTTCTGACATCAAATCAGAAATTATCCCATCAAAATGATATTTATATAAAGAGGTAGATTAGAGTCAATTACATATATTATGGATAAAAGGAATGATTTTTAATAGTTTTGATGTGTGATTATACATATATTTTGATATTATTTTTCATATGAATAAAATAATTAGTTCTTTCTTTCTTTTTCTTTATAATTTTTTATCTTGTTATAATTATATTTTAATATTAGAACAAAGTGAGCAAGAGTCTTCAAGAGTTTTATTTATGCACATTTATTTACTAAATATGCATATAATGCTTTATTAAACTAATTATATATTTTAATTAGGGTGTTACATTACACCTTTATAACTTTGGTTTTCAGATATTTATATAAAAATAATTTTATTTTTACCATTCTTATACAAATATTTGAATCAGTAAAAGAAAGATAATTAATTTTGTAATTATTTTCAAAATAAAAATAGAATATTTTTTTAAATAAATAAATTTCTCAAAATTTAATCTTAATTGAATAGTCTTTTAATAAAACCTTAATTAATTAATAGTAAACATGAATAAACAAACCATAGTTTTTTTTTGCAGGACTAGGTTATATAAATACTTGATGAACCACTTGAATTATTTTTATCTCTAATTGTGGTCACATTTAATTTATAATTCCTCAACATCTTCTTTAATTTACTCCTATTTCTCTTACAAAAATTGGTGTATTTCTTAGTGAGTGTGAAAGTGAACTGACAGTCATTATGTGTAATGAATAAGTATTTACCTTTTCCTTCTTTGTAAAGTGGCATAGACTTTGGGTCCATAATTGTGGTCTTATATTGTTTATAATGATTAATTAGTTTTTTTTACTAAAAAATAATTGGTTTATTATTGTTTAAGCCAAAACTCATTCAATAAAAAGTCTCATAATATTTACATCTCCTTTTAAAAATAAATATAACTTTCATTCCTTATTAACTCAAGATAAGTTTTAATTTTTTTTCTTGATTTATACAATATTAATGACTATAAATGTTTATACATACTAAATGTATTTTTTAGTAGACAGTTAGTAATTAATTAATTCATTTGATTATTAAAAAATTATTAAATAGAAATCAATTTTAAAGATAATTTATTAATTATATAAAATAATTTAGATATTAATAATTCTTTTAGTCTCTAAATAGTATCTAAATTAATAAATATAATAACTAATTATTTTTTTAAAATTAATTTTTATTTAAAAAATTTCTTTTGATGTTTTGAAACAATATTAATATTAAGATAGGCGTGGATGTTACTTTTCATAATAAAATATTTTATTTTTTAATATATATAATCAACTAATTGAAATCCTAATTAACATACTTATGAAACTCAATCTTGTCAAATGTGTTTAACTTCATGTCATTCATCTCTTACAATTAAAAAAAGAAAGATATATACAATCAACTAATTGAATCCTAATTAACATAATTATGAAACTCAATTATGTCAATTGTGTTTTACTTTATCCATGCATCTTTTATATAACAAGAGCATTATCTTAAGGATTAATCACTTTATCTACATAATATTTGAAGGTTTTATTATCTTCAAAGATTAAAATATACGCTAAAAAACCATCATTAATATAAACTAATTTTAGAAACCAAAATAATTAGTTACTATTTGATTAAATCATAGATCATTTTATAAACTAAAACAACTATGGTATCTAAAGTAGTTTCTATTATTAATAAAAATTTATAAAATAGTTTTTAAATTGGTATCTAACAATTAGTTACTAAAGTTTTAATTACTTACTATTTTATATTCCAAATTAGTTTATATTAGTCTTTTTTAGAGATCAATTTAAAATCTAAAATATTAGTCGATAAAACTTAGGTAACTAATTTAAATACAAATTTAGAAATCATTTTAGAAATCCATTTTGTTTTTTTATATAAAAAAAAAACTCAATTAGAATGATGTAATAAGAGATAACTTTCCAATGAACAATTAGAACAAAGTGATTCATTTATATATCATTACTCATTATAATAAAGTTCTCTACCATAAGAGTTTTAATTGTAGCCTCGTTAATTAATTATACTTGTATCATCATATTGTACTAATAAGCTTCTTTTATATAGGGCAAAAGGCTATGTATAACATATAGTTGTGTATAATATAAAAATCCTTGTATAACACTTATTATGATTTTGTACTTGTTTTTGCAGATTATATAATTAATACCACATGATCATATTGTATTATATGGGAATCAATGTTATATATAATACAAAGTACACTACATATATAGTTTTTAGCTTTTGAAAATGATGTGGCATATATATTTCCCCAACAAATACATTTTCTTATTTTTCAAAATGTGTGATACAATATATTAATTCAAGTGGTAAATTAGTTTACATTAATATTTTTACTAAGAAATCATAAAGGGATTTGAATTTTTTTTGGGTGGAAAAATTAAATTAAAAATTGAGTTTTGATGGAGATGAAAAGCAAGCCAATGCTAATTAATGTTATTCATAATGATGATAAATGCTTAATATAATAATATGTGTTGATTTAGACCATTTGGACCCATCACACTACTTATTATATACACAAAACAATATCATTTTTTTTGGACCTACATATTATTATTACCTTCGGATAAATTTAAGACCTTTTCCAAATCCTTTTACTTTACTGCCTCAGTAAACCACACAAACTAAAATGTAAAATATGATTACAGAGATAATATTTATTTGTATTATTACACATGTGAAAATGTTTTATATATTTAACTTGGTATTTTAATGCAACTTGTGTGTTTTACCATTTTATTTCACTTCAACGTATGTAGTAAGTGAGATATTTTAATATACAACTATAATAGTTTGAAATGTATAATTATCATTTTTTTCATACATGATTATAAGAACATTTCTTTTTTGAAAAATTATAATATTATATAAATATTTGTTATATACATCCCATTAATACATTATACAATTAAAGGTATTTATTTCTACATTTATTCTTCCACCATGATTAAATGAAAATTATTTTTAAATATCAAAATAACTAGTTGTTATATTAACTAAATTAGAGATCATCTTATAAATTAAATAAATTATTAGTATATAAATTAGTATATAATCATAACTATCAAGATTTTATATACTAACTATTTTATATTTTAAATTAGTCATTTAAAAATTAATTTAAAATCTAAAATATTAGTAGTTAAAATTTTGATGGATAACTATTTTAGATATTAATTTAAAAATTATTTTATAAATTTTGATTAGTTATAAAAATCATTTTAGATATCAATAATTTTTTAATCTAATTATTTTTTATCTCTAAATTTAATTATTATTTAATAATTTTTTTATGATCTTTGTCATCCTATTATTTAATAAAATTCTGACATCCTCAACCATTAGGTATAGTAAAAAGTTCTAATCATACATCCATATATATATATAATATGCATTGAATATTAGAATGCATGTTAAATGTCCTATGATTGAAAACTAGAAATCTCTCTTACCCTAAATTTACATTTCATTACCGAAAAGATTAAATCCGAAAATGTAAACAAAAATTTATTTTATTTTCATTCTAATTTGAAAGGGAATATTTCAGATAAATCCCATAAAAAATAACTTCTTGATGTCTATTTACTCTCTCAAACGAATAATAAAAATTACTATTTCCTAATTAGTACTTTCTTGAAAGAAAAAAAAGCATTTCGTTCCACTTAATTTCCATAAACGAAAACAGGTGCTAAATGTGTGTATTTTCTTATAAAACTTATTTAAAATAAAAACGTGATGCTTTGGAAATTACTTTTCTATTAAACATTCTGAAACATGAGTACCTTAAAGACATTAAATTATTAAATGGTGAGATCGTAGAAAACAGTAAATTGAAGAAGAATTTGATAGTTGAGTTGTTAATTGAAAAGTCTAGAAAGATAGGTGTAATAAAGATGTCGAAATTTTTAATTGAACTCCACTTAGGTCTCTATGCCTATATTTAAAGCGTTTCATCTATTTACATCATTGCTCCCTCCTTCTACGTCTTACTCGTATTTTTAGCATAACCTACGTCTTCTAATACTATTTTTCTTCTAATTAAAATTAAACACCATGTGCAATAAGTCAAGTGATATATACAATAATCTTATATATGGTTACGCAAGATTCAGCTTATTAGATTTTGTTTTTCTTAAAATTTAGCTTTATATATATATATATATATATATATATATATCATAAATACGATATAGACGGAATACATATTAGATAACCGAATAGACACAAAGAAAATAAATTTCTTTCAAAGATTTGTCATTATCACTCGAGTTTAGAAATTATTGTATTGTCTAAAAAGTCGATATGGCGATCTTTGTTCACAATGCCGATACGTCGACATAATGACAACAAGTGTCAGCATCTCGACCTCTTGAAGAATCATCCAATTTTATTTTTTTATCGGCAATGAATGAATGAAATAAAATTGATCATTTAATGGATGGTCGGAGTTGTATACAAAAAGAGTTTTAAACATTATGCGGCCAAATGAATCACCATTACACACCACAAAAAGGCCAACATCCCATTAGAAGAGAACCCAAGAAGGTGGCCAACTACCCAACATATATGTTCTCTAAAATGTTCATAAATGTTGCCAAAGAAATATATAAAAGTACACCCAAAAAGCTGCAATAAACCAATTACATAAAATGTTCGCTAAATCCCACATAATTACATAACAACTTTGCAACTATTAACCTCCCTGAGATAACCTTACATTCAGTGAAACCTGTAGCATCTGATTTTGCAATACAAATGTACTCAGGCTTAGGATCATGGATCTGCAAACAAATTTGTCCCAAAACATGTTGAAATCCTAGTTTGAAGTTCCACCATAGATTGTGTTGTCAAGATTCATAAATTGATACCATGACTTGACCTTATAGTAAAGTCTCATCCCCTTTGTAAGTAGGTATACCATTAACAAAATGATCACCAAAACAAATTTGTGTTGTGTGTCAGTATTCTTTCACAAAATTCTTTCACATCCACTAAATATATATTTCCTAGCCATTATCTATTGTGCACATAATATCATAACCAAAATGCTCCATGAAAGAAGCAAATTAGAGGAAGAACATAAAAGGTTGTTTCAAACATAGAATATGAATATAGGCCAAATAGGTAAAATTTTGCACGGGTGTAGTTTTTTTTTGCAAATAACAAAGCAGTTTCAATTTAGAAAAGTTCTCAAACTTTTTTTGTGGTCATTTTTTTGGGATTGTAGGCATACCCAAAATAAGTCCACATTGTGACTGCTGCATTGTATCTCAAAATATTGTACATTGGTCCTCTATAAATACAACACCTTCACCAACTAGACTACAAAACACCAAACTCAAAGCACACCAGCATATGTAACACAAAATAAGCAGCAACATTTACCTTTTATGATTTTTTTGCTTCAACGAAGTTAAACACATAATTGAATTCAAGCACCAGTATGAGTAAGAGAACAATGCAATTTTTTCTTTTGCTTGATAACCATGACCAAGCTTTGAGTTGAGCAAGAGTGAAAATTTCAACAAGGTCAGATCTTGCATTGTTAAAGATAATGTGAGTAATTTATTTCCAAATTTTTGCAACAATAGTCACTCACATGCATCCCCAAGCTTTCTTTCCAACCTTATTTAACCTCAAACTATTAAATTGGTAAAATTTGTGTTTTAGTTCAGCATGCATAATTGTGACTTCACCAAACCAACTACAACATCAATCCCAAATATCCAAAGTAATTTGACACTGAAGGAAAATATGGCTGACAAATTCCTCTATTTGTCCGCAAAACCGCACACCATATTATCTAATCTAACACCCATTCTACTAAGATTATCCTTAGTTGGTACTCTATTTTGAAAGACTCTCCACATTATACACAAAGAAGAGGGCAACTCTTTAACACTCCATAACCACCATATAAGTAATCGTCTTCTCCTATTATATCTTTTTGCAAAATTTTGTAGGCAGAATTCACCGTATATGAATGAGATTCGTGATGTTTCCAAATTTATTTATCTTCCATTCCAAATTTTAGTTGTATGACTTGTATCATGATTCCCCATAACACGAATTCCCACTCTGAGATACCCTTTCTCCATTGGAATGACCAGTTCCAAATATTGTTTTCCTAGTAACCAACCTTACAAAGGCTAATTGCATTTTTAGAATTTAATATGTTATATAACCTAGGAAATTTTTCTGTAAGATTCATATTCTCAACCCATGTATCCTCATAAACTCTTATATTCTTTCCATCACCAATTTTCCATTGTATATTATCCTCAAAACTTAAATCCCAATCCTCCATCATTTTAAACTTGGTGATATCCCTCTACCATAAAGACATTAAGTTTGTGATAGGTTTGGTCCAAAATTCTCTGCAACCCCCATATTTGGAGTGAAAAACTTTCTTTCACAAACCTTCCTCATCAGACCCAAGCCTCCAAATCCATTTTCCAAGCAAAGTAGTGTTAAATCTACCTATGTCATTGACCCCTAATCCACATTCCTTTATTTTGCATATGTTGTCTCAAGAAATCCAATTTATTTCTTTCCATCACGCCCCTATCCCCATAAGAAATTAGATTGATTTTCCTAATAGTAGTAACAACTTGTTTTGGCATTTTAAAAAGTGACATGTAAAACAACAGGAGAGAAAAACCACCCAATTAGTCAACCAACTTTTAGGATGATCACTTAATCGCTTTATTAACAATAATTAAATGTAAATCAATTATGGGACCATGATTAGAGAGACGTTGGGCCTACTTAGGCCTAAATTAATCGTCCATACGGGTGGCAACCTAACTCAAGTAGTATAAATAGGTGTACTCTAAGATAAATAATAATGACCATTTGAGAACTTATTAAATCATTGTTTCAACTAAATGACTTGAGCGTTGATTATAATCGTAGGTACCCTGCTGGAGATTGAGACAAAGATCAATATCGATAGAGAATAACCGAAGACCAAGAGCGAAGGTAGGGCAAAAAGAAGGAAGAAATGAGAGTTGTGATGATCACATGGGTTAATTTGGCCTTGTAAAGAACACCCAATTTTTTTACCATCAGTTTAATCTTGTAACTAGATATTTATTTATTTTGCATACATATTTTAATTTATTCTATAACATGTCTTAACTTTGACAAGAAAATATAAGTATTGATGGGCATGGATGGGTATGAGAAGGGAAATAAATAGATATATTCTAGTCTTCCTCTTTATACTTTATATATTCATTTTCATTTTAAATTACAAAAACACTCTTAAGTTTTTACCTAATTTACACAATTTGCTTTTACTATTTTCTTTGGCCTTTGGTTTCTTTCATTGAAAGAACTTTTTTTTCTATTTTGTTTGATTCGATATTCACTAAGTTAACTCCACTCTCAAGGAATTTTTCCTTTCATCACAACCTCAATTACAACATTCTTTTCATTTGTATGTTCTCATTCAAATAGTTTGCATTTCAAGAAATATAAATATCAATTTCATTTAATTAAATCATTTCTAGAGTACACATTTGATAAATTATACTTTTTTTAAAAAAAATTTGTGTTTGTTGTTTAATTTTTGTCATGTGAAGGTATAATTTCAAGTGTTCTATCACGTAAACCCTTAATTAATTGGACAACCTACAAAATTTATCTTCTTTTTCTCTTTAGTTCTTATATTCATTTCATTTGAAAAACACTTCTTTAACTACACAATTTTTCAGTTTATTAACTCTTCCACTCATCTAATATCCACCAAGTTCACTTAAATCTATAAATCACTTTCTCTCTCAACATTTTCAAAAAATATTAAATATTGTACTGGACATTGAATCATTGACAATATTATATTTCTTTTATTACAATTTTTTTAATAAATAAATTTACTAATTAATATTTGGAAGGATAGAAGACATTACAAGTATATGTATGTCCATTATCCGACAAAAATGACAATCAAATACAAATTTTATATTTGACGAATGAAATGCAAATTTCACATTTGACCAAAATAAAGATAAATAAAGATGAAAATGTATAAAATTTTTAGTTTAAAAATGGAACGAGGAAGAATACATATTTTAGGGGTATAATATGATCAAATTGAGACTCATCCTTTTGACATTATTACTTAAAGAAAATATTCTCTTGTTTATTAATCAATATAATGTAACAAATTGAAAATAATTAATGCCCCAAATACACCCACACTAACAAAACAAAACAGGGAATAAATCTCCCATTAGCTATTTTTTATTTATTTTTAAATTGAGTTCATTAAATTAATCTAATTGGTAGAAGGTCAAGAAAGTTGATTTAGTCTGATTGAATCAAAATCCAACATAAGAAAACAAAAAATGAATCAACATGGATTCTAATTATGTAAAAATCAATTTATTGATTGGAATTACGATGCTGATTTGCTTTATAAAATGGGTTAAGTAGGAAATCTCCCAGGGACATTTTTCTTAAAGATTAGTAAAACGGAACTTAAATATTTTAGAAGAATTTTTTTATATATAAAGTATGTTAATTTTAATTGTAGTTTTTGTGTAACATTATTTTGTTATCCTCTTAAAATTGCTCTTTTTAACAGAATTTCAATTTTAGATTCTGCAAAATATTTTAACATTTATAAAGTCTGAAATTATTCCTATCATTCGGTTTGATATAGATAAATGACATTCAAATTTTAAAAAGTATTATATATTAATTAACACGATAACATAAACACTAACGGATGTGGTTTAAAATACTCATTTAACTTCCATAAAACAATTAAACAGTTAACAAATATAATGCAACAATAAAAATTAATTAATATATTAAATAATAAAAAATACTCATTTCACATAACTAAAATCAAATTTAACTGAATTATTCATTTATTAATCTAAGCATTTTCGAATAAGTTGGTTGTTGGGCATAAAAATCAAAATCTGGCGCCAATCTTGGGCCTTCCTTATTTTGCATGCAAGGCCCATATTCTATGCTTTCAACTTTTTTCTGTGTTTTATCTTTTATTATTATTATTATTAATTGTTATTATTATTATTATTATTTTTAATTACTATTATTATTATTTATTGTGTTTTTCCCTTCTGAAATATTATGCAGAATAATTGCATCTTTTAGTACTTATAACTCCTTCTTTGTAATCTATATAGCAGTAAAAAGGAGGCTATAGCTAATAGAATATAGAATTAGCAGACATATAATAATATAATTGAGAAGAGTCTTCTCTTCCTTTGTCTATTTATATTAACTCTCTTGTCTCTCATTTCAGCTATCACTCAGACACAATCGCCCACCACCATTTACACACACTCACTCTATATATTCTTCACTCTCTTCCTTCTTTTTCTTCATCTTTTCTTCTCAAACCAAACCCCTTCTTCATAGCTTATTTCCTGCCATGGGAGATAATGTTGTTGTGTCCAACATGGAGCTTGAGAAATTGCTTAGCATGAAAGGAGGCAAAGGTGAAGGAAGCTATGCCAACAATTCCCAAGCTCAGGTACTCTTTATCCTTTCTCTCCACCTTCTTCTCTCTCCATTTTCTTCCATTTTATACCAGCAAAATGAACCCTCCAACAAGTATTTCCTTCACCTTTTACATACCCTCAAACTAAGATTTTGATTCATATACATACATTTATATGTATAAGAAATGTACCAACTGAGTATTATTTCACAGAAGTATTAAATGTTAACCTTACAATATACTCATGATTAGTTTTTGGACAAAACTTACACACCATTGTTAATATTGTTCTTCAATCACCATGAACAAAAATGAAACTTTTAAAAATGTTGTTAATTTTTTATTCTATTTTAATCTTCACTGATATATATGTACAGTTTGATATATATAATCACTAGAAGTTGTTGTTTAACATTGTATATATATGTTGTGCCAAACATTTGGTATGTGGTTTTTATGCAGGCCATCCATGCCAAGTCCATGCATCACCTGCTGAAAGAAGCCCTAGATGAAGTTCAACTTCAAGACCCTAACATCCCTTTTGTGGTTGTGGACTTGGGGTGTTCATGTGGCAGCAACACCATCAATGTGGTGGATGTGATCGTCAATCACATCATCAAACGCTATGAGGCTTCAGGATTAGAACCTCCTGAGTTTTCTGCTTTTTTCTCAGACCTTCCTGGCAATGACTTCAACACCCTCTTCCAGCTCCTTCCTCCATCAGCCAACTATGGAGTTAGCATGGAGGAGTGCCTTGCCGCCAGCAACCACCGTGCCTACTTCGCCGCCGGCGTTCCCGGCTCCTTCTACCGGAGGCTTTTTCCGGCAAGGTTCATTGATGTTTTCCACTCAACCTTTTCCTTGCATTGGTTATCTCAGGTATTAACTCTTCTTACTTAAAAGTTGTAACACTTTTTATAATTATAATACTTTTTACATCAAAGTTTAAGTTATAAACTAAAGTAAAGATGCTTTAAGTTCATCATATGTATAAATTAAACTCATAAATCTTTCTCTATATGTTTTTGTTCACTTTTTTCTAATTTTTTATCTGTTTTTCTTCTAATTATATAATAGAATTGTAGGATTAAACCTTTTTATTATTTGGTAGTGCATCACTTTTCCCTCTCTCTCTCTCTCTATTTTTGTTTTTACTTCTCTTGATATTTTCATTTGAAAGTTCATAGCAGGGAAAAGCAATCATGTCAGACTCCTGTTTTGTTCTTGTTGTGTTTGTTTTAAAAGAAAAAGGTAGCATAAATGCTTTTATTTTTAATCCTGATATCTTTCATTAAATTAATCATCATTTTGTTTTTTGAACTCTTTATTCCACCTGAACCAGTTAAAATCACACAAATTAATTAACAGTAGTAGATTTCAGATCATGCTGTTACTTTTCTTGCTTTTTGCAAAGCTTTTGAGTAGAATTCAAACTTAAAAGTACGATAAATTTCTTGAAAACTTTTAGTGAATAACGATTTAGTTAGTTTGCTAAACAACTTTTAACCATTTTCTCCCTTTAATGTCCTTGAAGGTCTCATTCACACCCCCCACTAACATCAAAGAATCCGTGTAGTCTATGCAGTAATTTCTACGACAAAAAACAAAACAAAAATATTTGCCACTTCCCGAGGACAACGTAACAAAACCGTTACATGTGTAATGCATTAATTTGAAGGCCAAGTCCTAAGTTATGGTCCAAAGTTGGTGCAACACAACCATGGTCTTGAAAGACTTATTATTATATTTCAGGAACATAATGACGTATTTGGACTGTTTTTTGATGCATGGATAGTAATCAAGCTCAGACTTAATTCAACTCCATGCATTTTTATTTTTAAATAATCAAACACATATACTTAAACGTGTGAGATGGTGTTTCAACATGATTGATCCAACATGAATGACTAAATGTTTTGGTATGTTATGAAACCTAGGTACCAGAATGTGTGATGGACATGAAGTCAAGTGCATACAACAAGGGGAGGGTGTGCATCCATGGTGCTAGTGAGATCACAGCAAATGCTTACAGGAAACAATTCCGAGAAGACTTGGCTGGGTTCTTGAGATCAAGGTCTGTGGAACTGAAGAGAGGGGGGTCCATGTTCTTGGTTTGCTTGGGCAGAACTTCTGTGGACCCCACAGACCAAGGTGGGGCTGGCCTCCTATTTGGGACCCACTTTCAGGATGCTTGGGATGATCTTGTCCAAGAGGTAATTATCATATTAAAACAACATTTTTATGCGTGCTTGTGTGTCAAAATAGTGCACAATGCACATCAGCACCACAGAGTCTTGCACATCTGTCATTGGCAGACCAAAAAGGAGTTTTAGACACATTAGAGATGAAAAGGAAAAAGCTCAAAAACATAAACAATCAATTGTTGTAGGCGTCACAATAATGTAATAGCTTATTATTGTCAATTTTTCACTTCACTTGTCATCATTCAAACAAGTTTATCTCAACCGTTTGATGGCCACCCCAAGTTGATCAAGCTATAGCTATCTTGTATTCATCATCATGTCGGCAGAAATAATAATTAGATGCTGGCTACCATAATATTAGCCAACAATTAGGTTTTGGATGTTTAGAACACACAAAATCATCATCGTAGCTTAAAGCAAGACAACAAGGATATGTTTCCATTCATCTCATCTATTTTTACCTAATCATTTGTATCTGTACCTTGAACAGACCCAAACACCAAACTCATTTATCTATTATGTATATAACATCTACCACAATATGTTATAGCAATTCACCATTATTGTTAGGATCGTACAGAATTTAATGAGACATTCCTAATTGGCTCAAGATTATTTTGTAGCTGATATAATATGTCTAAACATTAAAAGTTCCCTTTTTTAATCACTTCTGTTGGGCAAATCTTTCATTAAAAGCAACTACTTCATTGTAAATACTAACCATTGCCTTTTAGAGTGTATGTGGGGGAATTTAAAGTAAACAAGTATCAAATGAAAAACTTTGTTTTTTTTGTTTTCAATACATTAAATGCTGTACTTTATATTAAATACTTTTTTATTTGTTGGGTTTCTCAATAAGTGGACACTCTTATAGCTGAACCAAAACTTTGGTTGAGAGGATATGAGGTCATAAGTGTTCTGTTTTCAAAACCTTTTTCAACCAGTTAAAGCATATATGTATTGACATGTGACATGTGCGTATGGTATATGGACTAAATCATATTCTTAATCACAGGGATTAATTACCAGTGAGAAAAGAGACAGTTTCAACATTCCAGTTTATGCACCAAGCCTGCAAGATGTCAAGGAGGTGGTTGAATCCGATGGTTCATTTGCCATAAACAAGCTTGAGGTGTTCAAAGGGGGAAGCCCTCTTGTGGTGAACAAGCCAGGTGATGATAAGGAAGTAGGAAAGGCCCTTGCCAACACATGCAGGAGTGTGTCTGGTGTCCTTGTTGAAGCTCACATTGGTGTCAAGCTCAGTGAGGAACTGTTTCTGAGAGTGGAACGTAGAGCCGCAAGCCATGGCAAAGAGTTATTAGAGAAACTACAGTTCTTTCACATAGTTGCATCCCTTTCTTTTGCTCTATGATAATAGAGACAAAGAAGGAAAAGGCCCTTTGGACATAACAAGAGGACAAGAAAAAGGGCTTATCTAGTTCTGTTACTATCCCTGTCTTTCTTTTCGTGTGTTGTTTTTGCACTTTTTATTTCATAGGAAGCGTCAAAACACACATGAGAGAGACAAAAATGAGGGTTCAGCACTTGCTATACCTCTATTTTTTTCCCTCTTATGAGTGTTTTTCTGTGTTCTTGGAGACAGTGGCTACTTTCTACACATCATGTGCTTTCTGACTTGTGTCCCCTTGGATCTGAAATAAAGCTTTCTTCATGTTATCTAAAATAACAGCTTATCACAGTGTGGATGTACATGTCCATATTTTGTGAAAGCAGCAAGAATGTTCTGTACTAACAAACTGGAGTATGGAATATGTCATTGTTGAATGATGAGTCACCTCTTCCTTTCTTCTTTGTGTTTATCAATTAACAGTATGTCTATTACATAGGACGCATACCAAATCATATGAGATCGCAAGAAGTAATAACAGTTAATCTTATCATGCAAAAGAATGGTATTGCTCAAAATTAGCTCTTCTCATTCCATCATATATGATAATATGTGTATAAAAGGTATATCTGGCGAGAGCACAAAAGGAGCTAATATTTACATGTAACAAAAGTGAAGTTAAGATCTGGTTTAAGTCAAACAATTTCAATTATCCATGTAAGATTGCATGATTAACATTAACTCATGCCACATTAGCTCAATCAGTTATGACATATAATAAATTATATACAGAAGAATATACAAAAAAGATACTATTGCACAAATTATTACATGAATGGTTGTAGGTATAACATTCCTTCCTAAGCTAATAATTAGACATATATTGGGTTGTTTAGTTATGTTATTATTGAAACGTGGTTCTCTTTTCAAAGGCTTTGGATTATTCTTTGCTTTCTCATCTCTTAGGTAGTTAGCTACCTACCTTTACCATCCTGATTATATTAAATCATATCAACCATGTATTGTGCAATGCTGAGAAGAGCAAAATCTAACAACAAATGATAACCTCAGTAAAAGAAGAGATGTGAAAACAGAACAGCATGACCAGAAATCCTCTTGAAACCAACAGAAAGCATCAGGGAAGAAAGAATAAATTATTAAAAAGAAAACAAACTAAACATCAGCTGACTTTTCATTCTGATAGTGTAAAGTGTCTTTATTAAAATCCCGCATTATCATGTCCATTAAATGAGGTGCAGGAAAAGATATCTATCTAATGGCACCACAATCCACCAAAAGGACACAACTTCAAGACACCTTGCACTCTTCTCAAAACCTCCAACTGGATCTTAAACAACTTTGACATTTTATATGCTACAGATAAGGAGCAGTTGCAGAGACATACAGACACTTGTATACTAAATTCACTATCATATTGAATCAGAAGAAAGAAACTACTGTGCTACACACCACTCTTCAAAATTCACCTCTACAAAATGATAATATTTGACCCTTCTGTCCATTAGTATATAAAATTTTCTATTTTCTTCTCCTTACTTGATATCTAATATCTTGTCAATAAATTAAACCCTGTTTCATTTACTTTAGTGATCAAGCTTTCCAACTTTCAAAGGCTTATCCAAAGAGAAACTTTTGTTACTAGACACAGGAATAATCTCAAGAAAACAAAGGAGATTTAGTGGAGTTGGAGAAACAGATAAGTGAACCCACTTAAAATTTGATCTATTGATTTGGTTTTAAGCTTGACACATCTACAAGAGTATTTCTAGATACACAAGTGAGTCTAATGTATTGTAACTTTCACTCACCATTTTAATGCATATATTATTATTATGACACACCTTGAAATGCTTTGAAATTATAAACTTCTTGAAACTACAATTTTACATATTTCATGTTTTCAATTTAGTAATACTAAGGTTGCAGGATGACAAGGCAAGAGAGGTAATGTAAAAAGTATAGAATGAAACAAACTTTTAATTCTTTCTAATTTTCTTTTTGTAATATTATTTATTTGTGATGAACATGACTAAATATTTTTATTTACTATTTCATCAATATCATATATCTATAAATATAAAAATAAAAATAGATTTTATTTCATGATTTATTTTATTATATTTTTATATTATGCTTCTTTTCTTTACTTACTTGTACTAAGTAGTAAATTATTAATTTAAGTTTGTTTTTGACTTTTGCTCTCAGGATAAATTTTTACTTTTATAGAGATTCAAAAAATACAAAATATTTTTGTTTTCTAAATTCTCAACTATGTAGGAGGGGTTAGACTTGCCTTTTACATGCTCAAAACAGTAGATTCGTACTCATTGCCACCCTTAGTTGTATTCCTCAAAGTCAGAAAAACACTTATACTTTCTACAAAACCTGATGGGTTAATGAGTAAAACAAATAGGTACTCAGGGATAAACATTGATGCATAAAGTCAAAAATCATAATAATACTATTTTTCAGGTTCATTCATTCTGTAAACCACTCCTCTTATATATAAATACTCAAATCTGTAGTGCAATTTGCTCACCCTTACTGCATGCATATATTAAGGGATAATATATGGTCCTTCATGTTATGTGAACCATGATAACACATCTTGGTATACCAAAGATGAGACCCCTATACTTAATTAACTGCACTAATACACCAAGTTTTCAGCAATTTTATCTTGTGAAAACAAGTCTTCAAGTTTCACTCAGAACTATCCTATTTGCTTGCATCTTTGTATCAATTTCATGTCAAAGGTTAAAAGAAAATGAAATCAATGTAAAAAATGGTAGTACTAAACATCATGAGTATGAGAATTAGTTCAAAATCTGAAACCTATACCTCATTGGACAAACAGTCACTAGATAAGACTTCCTATCTTTATCTTCAAATATTGATTTTATCACCAACATAAGCATATAGTATTGCATACAGTGCATTGGTTGACCTAGGCAAGGTGAAAAAATGGGGTGTCACACTGTCTTAGGTGCTTTAAATTTGTACAGACTGAAACATAAAGGGTGTGCACCTCAATATTTCAAAACAAACAGATGGCACAATGTTTTGATACCAAGTTAAAAATAGACAACTATTTGTGGTCCTTCCACTGTGGAGATTCCTTAGCTTTTTCAGGCTGATATAAAGTTTTTTTGTCTTCTATGTTTTTCATGGACTTTTTGTGTTATATCTGTGGGCTAAATTCTAGAATGAAGAGCCAGAATTCAGTAGTGGTCCTCTAAATTAAAAATATTAAAATCATATGTTACAACATGCATGTGCTTCAGGTAATAAACTAAAACTTTAAGCACATAAAAGAGTAATGTAATCCAATAATCAATCATTAACCACTGGACAAAAATCTAACTACACAATTTTCTATAGTCGTTTGTTGACTCTACTCAATGTTTCTAATTTTCAATCACAAGGTTTAAAAGAATAATTTAACCATGCATTAATGTTCCTAACACATTTTCTTGTTCTTATTTCTTATACTACTGTAACGAAGAGTGTTAATAACATTTCCTCTGAAACATTTCTTGTACCACATCACATCCTCTTTTGGTGAAATGTATTGAAAGATATTGTGGGATTCAATAAATAATAGTAAATCCATATAACTCTAATATAAAACTTTGTGAAGGAGAATATCATTAGCATCTCTCATTCTATTGCAAGTGTATTAAAGGAGATTTTGTTTAAACACAGACCCCTTCTCATATAAAAAGAAGAAAATTACATTAAAAAAACTATTTATTTTAAGTAATTATTCAGATATACAGCATAGCTGCACGCATATTTTAATAATAATAAACCCATACATACAGTTATTGGTGGAAGTGTATTGAAAGACACAAAATTGTAAGATTCAATAAATAAGGTAAACAGATACAACACATATACTAACAGTCACAGATCCCCATACAATTATTGGTGGGAGTGTATTAAAAAGATACTAAGATTCAATTATTCAATAAATAAGTAGTAAACCCATTTAACTATGTAGTTTTCAACAATTTAAAACTAATATTAAAGTTTTTCAAGAAGGATATCATTAGCATGTCTTATTCTTTTGAGTGGGTTAAAGGAGATTTTGTTGAAATACTCACTCTTTCTCAGGTAAAGAAGAAGATTAACTGAATTAACATATTCTAAGTTCTAACATTAAACCAATACAATCATTTGGATTACTATTAATTAACTGAATTATAACCAACCAACACATTTGAAATATCACTAGAGTATACAAACCTTTAGTTTTTCTTTAGTAATCTTTATTCTTTAAACCTCACCAAATGATTTTACTGAACTAATTAATAGTTGATGATGAAAGAATGCCGAGATGAACTTAAAACATCAACAGACAAATAATAAAGTTGTTAAAAAAGGTAAGGGATGAAAAGATAAAAATAAGAAAGGTGATAGAAATGCAGTATGTTACTTTGTTTGTTGGCTTTAAACAAAAGGATCTTTGCAGAAATGCAAAATAATCAGCATGCAATCCTAAATATGCATCTGGTATAGAAGGGGTGATTATATCATGGCTACCAGTGGAAGGTGCAACAGCTTTGTTAAAAAAAATGTCCCCTCAAGAAAACTGTTCAGGGAAAGAAGTCACGAAGATGCACATCAGAAAATCTTTCTAATTGGAAAGATTCTGCATGATTTTGATTGATTCAATGAGATAAGTAATCACCTGAGGTTACATTAGTATCAGAATTTTGGAGGATAGTTTATTTTTGCCCACTCTTTCAGGAGCCAAAACATGCAACCACTGTCACCATTGTCCTAAAAGCTACAACATGAGTTGTTGCAGTATCCGACATAATTATGAAAAAGTGCAAACGTAGGCATAACAGAATCATAATTTTCTCTCAAGTTGTCAAAATATGAACACTCAAATCTAAAGGAAATTACTTCAGTTTATCAAAATATCCTTACACTCTGTACTTTGTTTACAGAGGGATTAAGACAGTAGGCTGACAATCTGGTTGCACAGTATTAAAATGTGACTCTCCTTTGAAATCTAGTGGAATTTTTTACATAAATTTCTCATGAAATTTTTCCATTTTATTAGACTATTCTATCAATTACTATGATGTGGTGATAACATAAATTTGTGAAGGTTTAGCTTAAACATGGTGTAACATACATATGATGTGGTGAAAGGTAAGTTTTGATTGGATTTCTCAGTAGTAGGGTTATATGATTCACTCTTAAGGTATATAGATCAACACAGATAAATGAGATAAGCACACAGCCTTTATATAATAATATCAAAATTCAAAGTCATGTTTTACTGAATATCTCACTCCTTTTACATGCTGAATTAATTAATAACTATTTGAAAAAAATTACAAAGAAGTGAAGGGTTGAAAGTCCATAAAAAAGTTCATTAGGTTTAGATAAAATCTTATTGATTAGATGAATGATTATTCAGCAACTCAAGTGATTCTCAGGTAATCTACTGCAATTGACACTTTTGGTCTATTTTTCTCATCCCTCAATCATTGCTAACTGCCTATTTGATATATTGCATTATAGAATTCTTTGTAATGGACAGAAAAAATAAGAAGACAATAGTTTGGATTTCCAAAGTCTAAGCTCCTTCAAGAAATACATCATCTAATAGAGATAACACAAGGTTTGAGTTTAGAAGAGTAATCAATTATGTAAGCAATGAAAGTATATTATTTAAATTTTGATCCCTTCTATGCATATAATGGTTTATATGGACTTATTAAGTAGACTCTCTGAGTCCAGTCAGCAATATGAGACAGTATTTTATCTTTTTTTTGTTTTTTTTAAACAGCATAGTTAGATTTTATGAAGTATAGTGATTTTTTATATCCATCTAACATTAAAAGGAAAAAAAAATGTTTGGCAAAATTTTGTGTTACTTCACATCAAATTTGAGGAGTAAGTGTAAAATGTCATCTACACAAAAAAAAAATATACTTAAATTTAAGTCTTTTTTAAACAGGTTTTACTCTCAAATTTACAAAAATCTTCAGAAATTTAAAAATAATAAATATTTGGAGGAAACAAGTGTCATCCCACTTATCCAAAGAACATAATGTAACAAATCTAACCCATTTTATGAGTATAGTTTGCTTCCTGCTCCCTATGATTATTTTATTTTCTTATATTCTATGATTTCACCTGAACTTCATTTATTTTAAAATAAACCATTTTATCTTTTTTCTTAATTTTATAATAATCATATTTTTTAAATTTGTAAATTGTACAATTTAAAATAATAAATCAAGTTTTAATATCACGAATTCTATATTTTGAAAGATTAAATATAGTCTTTTAAACAATATTATCCCTATTATAATAAATTAGTTCACAATTGTACAATTTAAAAAAAAAATCTCAAAATCTCAACCCCCAAGGTGTTTTTTTTTTTATTCCTTAGGTGAGTTACTCTCTAATGTCCTTTTACCTTTGGTGTCTAGCCTCGTCTCATGCGCCAATGACAGCAACGATATGGTCGCATTCTGACTCTTCAGAAGCAAGAATTATCCTCGTGCTTCGGGTTTTGAGGACAACCACAAACTGAGATAAAAGTAACAACTTCAAATTGTTCTGTTCGACCGGGACCTACATGCGAATCACTTTGTCTATTTGCATCACCTTTTTCGGAGACAACAAAGAATCAACCAAGTCTTGTTACTGTTTTAAGAGGAAACCGAGACTGTCTTCAAATCTTATATTTAACAACTTTCATGTCATTGTCGTTCTCAAATCTTATATTTTAAATTTACTTTTTAGTTTAAAAATATATTTACAAATAATATCATCTAAATTATAAGATTAAAACTTTTAAGTCTTATAAACCTCTTTATTAAAAATATATTAACTTGATAATAAATTTAAGATATAGGATTTTATGTTATAGAATAAAAAAATATTATTTTATATTAAAAATAACTGTCTTACAATATTCACAACGATAAATTAGAAATTAGAAAGAATCATTTATAATAATCACTACTAAATAAATATTTCTAGGTTAATATGTAAATAGTATATTATTAAATGGGATTTTATGATACTGTTACATTGAACAAAAAAAAGGAGGTTATAAGAATGAGGTGGCAAATAAAACTCATAAAACATAAATTAAAATCCTTACAATTCATTTGAAGATTTTCTTGGAGCATTTTTAACTTTTAATAAATTTAATGGAAGAACAAAATGAAATCATCATAGGTACAAGAAGAAATCATAGAGATGCAAAAAGGAACTGTTGTTCCTATATTAAAGGCCCATTTATATTGGGCCATAATCTTTGATGCTTATGTGTGGTTCAAGTTGTGAAATAAATGAGTGGCAAGTGTTATTCACACTTCTTAATTTTACTAATATACCTCATTTTTTAATTTTTTTTAAATATCCTTTTTGAAGAAGAAATTTTAAAATTAAAATTTTAACATATTTTGAAATAAAAAAAATTCCAAGTATTAAAAATTTTAAAACCTTAGTTAAAAAATTCAATATCAAACCATTTGTGCTGATAATTTTTTATTCTGTTGGAATTGTTGATTGTTAATATTACCGGAAATATATTAATAAAACACAAACTAAGTCACTTATAAAAAGAAAACGCTTACCTACAATATATAATATCTAGATTTTTGTTTTTATTTTGATAATATACATCCCATCTAATAAATGTAAATTATAAAAGTAAATCTCCAAATTTAACTACCAGTAGTCATTGTATTGAAGGTTAGTTTTGTCCATCATAAAATATTTAAATAATTAAAATAAATAGGAGAGATAAAGGGGCATTAAGTTTACAAATAACTATTAATATATTAAATGTTACAAATTTCAATAAACAAAATAAAAATCAATTTCTATTTTAAAAAATACAAATACAATGCTCAAGATACATGGTTAGCTCACTTAACATACTGACAGGCCTAAAAACTAGGAGGCCCAAAAACTAGGTAATATAATTTGGGAGTTTCTTTCAACACCTGTCAAATTCTCCAGCACGCATAAATTATGTAAAATGATCAAAATATTTCATCTAATTCACTATTATTTCAATATACTCTGAAAAATTTATTCCACAAATACATTTTGTAACATATAAACGTTTTGGAAATTTTATTTTGGAAATTCTGGTCCAGAAAACGTTTTTCAAAAATGTATTTTATGAATTTTGAAAATTATGTTCCAAAAGCATTTAAAAAAAATAATTCAAAAGTTATTTTTAAAAGAGATGAAATAGTTTTTTCCAAAATTATGGGTGTAGGAAGAAATTTGTTGGAGTGCTGAAAGAAACACCCATACAATTTAAGCCAATTATTCCTACATCTCCATAGATTTCTTCCGGGTAAACGTAAAAATTTCCATTTTATTTTTGCTGAGTATTACAAGTCATTTTTTCTTCTAGAGGTGGGGGAAGAATTTCACACTGTTCTAAATGAGCTTCATTTTGAAGAATTCATGATCTACACACATCATGGACTAACTAAATTTTCTGCCAACAACCCATATTTTCAAATTTACCATATATAGTAAGGATAACTTAAGTCTTGCAAAAAATATATTGGACACATTAATATGAGATCTCTACAAATAAAACAGAAATCACAAATGAGAGAAACAAAATCTAAGGCAATTCTATCTTGCTAACAGTGATTTCCTGGCAGACTCTCTCCTCTTGTGGTAAGCTCCATTTAATATAGTTTTTTTTCTTTCTAAGTAATGTGAAGGTCCAATGTTGGTAGTATATGCAATAAATATTAATAAAATATAAAAAAAATAGCACACCTCTAAGAATTTTTCAAAAAGTCATATAATAACAAAATCATAAGCATTCCATCCTTGTCTACTTCTCTTGTCACTTTTGTTGCATTTTCTAAATCCAGAAGCATAGAGTAATGTGCATAAGCAGAATATATAAAATACATGTCACAACAGTTGGTCCACTCAATCATATGCAACTCTCTCAGTTACTAACCTTTCTGAAAAGAAAAGGAAAATTAAAACTTGAATGAGACTTGAGGCATGGCCAAACATTGGATTCAAGTTGAAACAAGTCAGGGAGATAGGAACCTTGTGATGCAAACGGCAAAAGACTACCTACCACCATGCATGCATTCCTTTCATGTGAAAGTGCTTCAAAGGATAAAGAAACATGTATTCAGAAAACCTCTAAATGGAACATATAAGATACACATCTCAAAAGAGTTCCTCAACTATTACTCATCAATTACGTAGTACATCTTCTTACAGATTTAAGTAGTAGTATGACAATGATACAAAATGACATTGTGGGACTAAAATACATATTTCACTAGGGTGATGTTGGAACTGGTTCAGTACCAGAAACAAGGGAAGCAGCATCTTCTTTTGATATTGATACATAGTTAATAGGAGCAACTGGTCTAGTATTATCCCTTTTTCCATCCTTGGTTGTGGACCTGCTTCCATTTTGATGAGCATTAAGAGATAGCCGTCTATTTGGAGTACCGTTTGGTCCTCCGTTCGGACGAGGGCCAACTACCTTCTTGTTGCCAAGTGGCCTTGCAGGGCTAGGTCTCGAACTAAATACAGGGTCCTGATCTGTGGTTTGCTGCTCATAATACTTTTTCTGGTCCTAAGAAACATGATATGAACTTTTTTTCAGTTCAAGAGTAATCAGCAAAATAAGAATGAACAGAAATAGATAACTTGCAAGTTCACTTTTGCTGCCTGACTGATTAGCAAATGCTCAAATAACTAATTTGAGAATCAGTTATTGTAATCAATCTTAACATAAGTGAAACTTACCCTCATCCTTCGTTTTTCCTCTTGCCGTTCATGCCTGAGCATGGCATATTCATCCAACATAGCAAGGAGAGGAACACCATCATATGTGAATGACATGTTGTGTGCCTCTTCCCAAGTGCGAGTTTTAGCAACCAATGTATCAACCAAAGCTGTATTTTCCACCCAAAAAGAAAAAACATGATCAATTATTATGTGTTCATGCATGCCACAAAACTATGATAGTACACTACTATCTACCAGACAAATGAATTTGTCAATGCATTGTATTGTTTGTTTTTTTTTTATCAGCAAAGAATAAATAAAATTAAAATGGGACACTTCAGGGATGTCCCAACCCGTATACAACAGTCAAGAACTCCATGCAACAGAAGCTTTTGGTTCTTGACCACCAATCAATGCATTGTATTGTATCTACTTGATTGCCATAAATCTACAAATGATGACACCCTCTTAACTTGAATAAAGTACAATATATTTACACAAGAAAACGTGAAGGTATATGGACAAGAGGTACAATACAATCCTCTTTACTTGTATTAAAGTACAATATATTTACAAAAGAAAACATAGTTTACACGTCAAAACCTGAAGATATATTTTATCCACAGTCTGACAATAATCATGATAACAATTTAATTTTGAATGCTTGATTATATCCATCCAGTGCCATCTATTTAAAAAATTAAAATCTTTTATTGTCATTAAAATAGTTTGTCAGTCCAATATGGCACCTTCTTTTGAGCTAATGATAATGGATCAAATATATAACAACTGTTTCTGGTGGTTGTTTATTTTCAGTCACATACCTGGAATTTTGCTGACCAGTATTCGAGCTTTCTCTGCACGTTTGAGGTTTATGTGTGCACCTCTACTTGCATTATACCTGTTTTCATCCTGTTTTACAATGTAAAGAAAAAGAAAATCAATAAGTGTGTGTTAGATAACATTAAAATTACGTTCTTGCTGAGGCATTAAAATTAAATTGACACTCAAGTAACATCATCATGTCTCAATGAAATATCATCACAACCATGATATTCATCATTTTACCGCCCTAAAATCCTTAATATTTCAGTGGAAGTTCTCACAACAATGATATCAGTTTAACCTCGAAGATTACAGATCTTATTAGCATTATTCTAAGTGTCCAGGCTAAAATGGTATTATTTATTTATTTCAACTTTCCCACCAAGGTTGCAAACTTGCTATCATAGAGAATATAGATTCGCATATAGAATGAAGATGGTTGATTATAAGTACCCTATTATAGTCTTCAAGCCAACTCTCTTCTTCACATGCAGACATCCATTTCTCAACCTTGTCCAATATTTCTTTTCGGCTTAAAGCTTCTTCTTTTGCTGCAGCTATCTGTTTGTCCATGTCAGTCAGTAATTCAGATGGTTCAATGTTTCCAGAGTCAATCAATGATAAAATATTCCCTCGAGCAGCTTCAGGGTTTATTTCTACATGAGCACGGGCATATATATCTTCAAGCTCATCTTGCTTCTTGAAAGCAATTTCTTTCATCTTGCTGGCTTTCAGCTGATCAAGCCTTTCAACTTCCACTTCAGCCTTCATAATACAAAACAAGAGAAAATCAGTTAGCATCATCTTTTAACATGAGCTTGTAACCATCAGAAAGTCATTTTTACCTGCTCAATCAAATCCAGAGCAAGGGCACCAGGAACAGTGACTTCATCTACAGAAGCTGAGATATTACAAGTAACGTGGTCAAATAGTCTCCTTTCCTCTGTAGGGGTATCCATTAGATTCCACAGATCAATCAACTGAGAAGCTAATTCTTGAAGCTGCAAAGGGTGAATAGGTTAAAGTCAAATGTATGTACACACACACACATAGAAGATCAGAAGTCATGCAAAATTGAATGCACCATGTTTCCAGATGATATCATCATTAATGAGGAGCCAAAGTGAGAATTGATGGTAATGCCATGCAAACATGAATAAAAACACTGGTTTGCCGTAGCTAGTAACCTTTGAAACAGATATTAATTGTAACCATAGTATAAGTAGAAAAATGTAAGGATGAAGGAAACAAAACAACTGAACTGACATAATTCTAAATGCATTACCTTGTGTAGCCGCTGCCTTTTATCTTCTTTCAGTGCAGAGACTGTCTTAGCCAGTTTAGCTAGTGTGCCATTGCTTATGCTTTTGGAATGAACACCAACAGCATCATTTAAGCTTGGATGAACTTCAGTCACAATACTAAAGAACTCCATACCAAGGACAGCACATATATCATGCACTGTACTCACATATTCAAGAACTTTGTGTAACCTCTCACTCTACAAGGCAATACAAAGTAACAAAACCCTCAATGTATCGATTAGCAAATCAAACAAAAGTTTCAATTTTTACTAACCGATAGATTATTTGATGATCTAGCAAAGTTACCTTTTCCCTTTGAAGTTCTTGGAGTTGGGATTGATATTCATCCAACTTCTTCAAGGACAGGTCAGACTCATCAACTGTAAATGATCCTAATCCAGTCTGATCAGGGTTCAAGTCCCCAGTTATCTCTCCACATATTTGTTCGATCTGTAACTGTACATCTGAAAACTCCTTTACTCTTTCCTCTTTTTGTTGCCAAAGCTGTTCAAGTATTGGTGCTATGGCTGCAAGTTGTTCCTTAATAGTACCTGAAGTCTTGTCAGGCTGCAAAGAAACCAAAAAAATGCACAGGAAACTAGATTAGCATTTCAGTATTTAAATGCGTCTCGACTCGAAAGTTATATCAGCAGTTATTGTTTGTTGCATTTATCAGGATATATAATTAGTCACTAACCATTCCCGTGAAACTGTTTTCACCAAGAGCCAATAAAAGACTAGACAGCTTAAGCTTAGCATCAGACAAGGATTGAAGTAGTTGTGCCCTTGACTTAGCAGCCAGCTCAACCTTTCTTTTGTACACATCCAAACACTCTTCCTCTATCTGAAGGAGCATCTTGTCTCGCTCCTCATCAATCTCACCAACCTCATCCCATATTTCCTGCAGTAAATAAATCAAGATAACCTCAATGCCTTGTAGACCAAGCCCGTCCGCAGTAACGTATATGAAAAGCATAAGTTACCTGAAGCTTATGTAACAAGGAACCGCAGCTGATTTCATCAAGAAGGGGATTTTGACCACCATTTGCCGTCGCCATTGAAGTTCACGCACAATCTAACTTGCACAAAAGGGGAAAATAATCATACAAAACTCCTACCTTCTTCCCCAAACATAGAGAAACACAAACATATCTAGACACAAGAAACAAGCATGTATCCATTGATTCCATGGACGCAAAAGCAGAAAATGGAAAACTCACAATAATGAGTACAAATAAGATTCTTGTTCGAGATCCCACTAAGGTTAAAGATTAGATCAATTTACCCGTATATAAGTGGGATGATCCTTACCTTAAAAAACAGATTTTACGAGAATGAGTTAATCTTAAACTCACTTTTTAATATGTATCAGAGTCTATTCTAACCAGCTTTTCTGGACCTATCGTGTTAATTCAACATTAAACCTTGACTCCACTCAGCACAAAAGCATAATCTTATACCCAGTTACACAGACTAAACAAAACATAGCTCTAACAGGATCACAACAATTGAACAAAACAAGTTCATCTTTAACCGAATGCACACGCGCAAAAAAGCCACCTCTCCTCTACAAAGTTTTAAACGTAAAAAAGCCAGAAACTAGCAAGAAACAACAAACAGACCCTCTTATAAATCTTCAAAAATTTCACCCATTTCAGAAGCATTCTCCAAGAATTAAAAACAAAATACAGAAAACAATTACTCCAAGAATGAATAAGAGCTAGAAGGATCACAATTCACAATCATCCTGGGCACTAAATCAACACAGTGGCAACTCAATCACATCACCAGAAGAAAGAAAGACCATCACATCCAATGTCAACCCTGACAAGAAAAAATAAATAATTTTTTTGAGCCAAATATACAGAAGCACAATGCAGAATCCAGAAGCAGCAATCTTACACCTTGCATTGACAAAGTAAGAGTAGGAAGCAAAAGGATCTTCTGGGTGTGGAAGATCAGGACAAGAGGAACTGAACACGAAGCACAGTGTAGGTAATTAAAGAAGCAGAAGAGAGAGAAAAAAATGGTTACCCAGTTGTCTTTTCAGCCTTAAGAGGGTATTGGATTTGTGTGGCTTCAGATCCAAGCATTACTCAAAAGCACACACAACACTGTGAGTGTGTGAGTGAGAGAGAGAGAGAGAGAGAGAGAGAGAGAGAGAGAGAGAGAGAGAGACAAAGTGTTTGTGTGAGTTGAATGAGAAGAGAAAAAAAGAATCTGTGTATGCAATCTTTGTGTGCAAGGACATAGGACCAAGACTATATCACACTGTCACTGCTTTTTTCTGGTTCCAAAACTCAATTACCTTATTGCCCCCCATTTGGCGGGTATTTTACCGATGTGACACTCTTGAACTGAAGGGATATTTAAATAGTTTAATGAAGAAAAAAATGTTGAATAAGTTCTTTATATTTTTTTATCTTCTTTTTAGAATCTAATAATTTTTTAAAAGTTAAATATTTTGTTTTACGTATAAATCCTTTCTATTATTTACGTATGTCAAATCAAAAACAAGTATTCAATAATTAATTAAAATAATTAATATAAGAATAAGAATAAATACGGATAATTATTATTAAAAACTCTTAAATTAAAATTTTATAATTTATTTACTATTTACTTTGAACAAAAAAAACGAATATTCAAAATAAAAACCATTCATACATCGAAGATCTCAAAATTATTTAAGAAAAAGAAATATTATTCAACTAAGTTCTGAAAAGTGAGTGGCGGAAACTTTAGACTCTTATCCGAAAATTTAAAAAAAAAAGCGTTCGAAAGTCTTATTCGTCTCTCTCTTTAATTCAAAATTAAATAAACTATGACTTAAATTATATTCTCTTTGACCTTTTTAAATAAATTAATATGTTATTTATTACAACAATTATATTAATAGATTGCTGAGTACAACGTATTCCAAAATACAGTTTTATGTAGAATGGCATGTCTATTATTCTTATATTATTTACATGTAATCATATCTTATTAATAATTTCTGTGTCATATAACAATTCAAAATAATCAATAATAAATATAAGGATAAGTTAATAAATCACTAAAAAGGTATTAAAAGCTTAAATACAAATAATAATTATATTCATCCACCCATCTTATAATTAAGGTTTACCTAAAATTTCATAAAACATTCTTCAGATATATATAAAGATTTAAAGATTGTATTGAATAATACAATTTGAATCTAATATCTATCTTATATATAATGAGATAAATAAGAGAGATAATCCATATTAATTATTTTTCTTAGTACATCATTGTCTACGTGACCAATTAGACACTCCAATCACAAGTCTTATGTTACATCATTAAATGTCACCCTTTCAACATTATTTGAGTGATTGTTGTTCCAAGTATGAAGAAAAAAAGTTAATTTGTACTGAAATTTGCTCTTTCAAATTCATATCCTTTATATCAGTTCCTAATAAACGTAATTTGACCCAAATGATATTCAATTCTGAAATTTAACTCAAATTTAATATCAACTTTCAATAAAAATAAATATTTAATTTATTTAAAATGAAATCAAATTGTGAATCTATAACAAGTTCAAAATTCAAAGAATTCAATGCAATAAAAATAATTAATAACAACATTAAATGAAAATGTCATGAATCCAACAAATTCCCAAAATGTTATCTCACAATCTATCTTTCAAACAACATTTAATTAACTATAATATGATTTAACCTATATTTCAACATAATTCCTCAAGTCGATCATCCAATTAAATAGTTAAAGTTAACTTATTTTCCAAGAGAAGAATTAAAAATCATACAAACTTATTAATTCAAACTTCCTCATCAAAATTCTGATTGATAAAATTAATTTCAACTCTACCACCTTTTAACTTATAAATTTTGAAAGAGAAAAGGAGGGAAAAAATCTTAAAAAAAAGGAAAGATATAAAAGAAATGAGAGAAATAATAATTTTAAAAAAAATAAAAGATTAAATGTTTAGTTTTTTATTATATCCCTTAAAAAATAACTAAACTATAATTTCATTCTTTATTAGTTTTAACTTTTTCTATCTAATATTCAAAAAAATGTCCTTAATAACAACTCCAATCAAGATTAAGGGCTTGTTTGTTTTTATGGATGTACATTGATATCTATTATATACAGAGATTATTGTGGAAAGACACGTCAACATTCGTGATTTTCCCAATTTATCCCAAATTTTGTTTTGACATGCGGAAGGCAAAGGAAAAATAAACGGAACAAGAAAACAAATAAAAAAATAAAGATAAAATCATATTAGAAAACAAAAATATTAAGTATATTTATAATAAAAATATAATTATAATAAAATATATAATCAATTATGAATAATATATAATTGATTATGTATATAATTTCTATAAATTAAATTTTTTAAATATTATTATTATTATTTTAAAATTTATATTATTATTATTTAATTTTAAATAAATATATAAATTAATTACTTAATTTTTTAAAATATAAAAATAAATTTGTAATCTTAATATTTTATTAACTAAAAAAATTAAAATTCCAATATCACTTGTCACATTATTCATTTACAACCTTATTATATTTATGAAAATTTTATGTTCAAAAGAAGGATAAGAAACTCATATTTTTTTAAAAAAAATTAAAATTATTTTGATGATAATAAGATTCTTCTTATTATTATTTTATTTAAAATTTTATTCTTTTTATTTGTTACTTTTTTCCTTAAGTCTGAAAATTAATATTAATATAAATTTAATTGGCTAAAATGATAGTAATTAATAGTTAAATTAAGAAGTTACAGCGGCAACATACAAACTTATGTTCAGCTTTCTTTCAATTGTTGTATGTATGAAAATATGTCACACTTTTCAAGAATAATTTGGGTATTTGAAAGTAATTATGTGGTTTTTATGCAGGATTAGGGTAATTCTGGTGTTGATTAATAATGTGTTGGTTGATGGTATATTAATGAATTGTTAGTTGAAAGTCTCTTAAAAGATTATTATTGTATCATTAATTTGTGTGATAATGGCGTGAGAATTAGGTATGGATCTAATTAAAGCATCAACTATTTGTCATAGCCTATTATTAAATTATTGAAACTCATCTTTCATGTATTATTTGAGTGGTACATATATACGAAAAATATCAAAATATTTTGTTATAGTTAATTTACCTTTCAGTGAAATCTGTGGTTAATTTACATATGATTTGGTGTATCCATATGTTGATCTTAATGTTTAAATACAATTTTAGTTTTTGCTTGAAATTTTCATAATTTGGTGTAGCTAATTGAAATAATTTGTGATTGGCTGTGATACATAAAAATCAAGCAGTTTTTTTATAAAAAAAATCCATAAGGTCAAAACCAATGTAATATGATCACCTATTAAATCGGTTTTTGCATTAATCAATGTAATATATGACTTTTTTAATTTACAAGTATATATTTATCTCAATTGTTTTAATGTCATTTAACATTTTTTTTTATTTAGATGGTGCTTTTTATATTATGATCAAAGCTGGTATAATTTTATTTAATTTTGTATCAGTTCTACAATTGATGTAAAAAGTGTTGAACTTGTTATATATATATATTTTATTACTCATAAATGATCAATATAAAAGTTATTTTTTAAGTAGTGTTTCTTCAAAGTGTATTTTTATAGGTTTGGAAAAAGTACTAATTATATTTCTATTTTTTGGGTATGGAGTAGTTTTGAATGGTTTTTTTTTTTCATACTAGTTTGAACATTGAGAAGCATTGAATATGACATATTAATTTCTCTCCTTTTCTTTACACAACATCTTTTATAGCTGACAATACTTATCTTCCTTGGTAGCAGAACTTTTTACACTAAACAATGATAAAAGAGCAAATCGTACAAGACGTATAAATGAGTCGAAGTTTGAAAATAACTCGTTTCAAAATCATAGAGTGTTGTATTTTTGCTCTAACAAATAATTCTTCCTTCTTCTTATCTCTCTAGCCCCCTTCCTCCTCATTTTCAAAAAATTTCACGATTTATTATCTTTTTTCAAAATCAAAATCATACCATAAAGCAGCAGTAGTGTTTTGAAGCATTTTTTACCAATCAAGTTTGAGTTTAGAGTAATTTTTTTTACTTTGAAAAACCTCTCAACTTCTTCTTTTTTCTAATAATTGTGAGCACATTTATTGGTTGAGTCACTTGAGTAAACTAACCCTCTTAGCTATCTTATTGAAATTTGGTTTTGTTTGGTTGTGTTATTTTAGATCTCTATAATTTTGGTGTTCTTTCAACCTCAACTAGTTAATGATTAAAGTAAAACTAATTGTTGAACAAGGTGCTTTGGTGTCTCCAAATCCAAAAGGAATGCTTGAAGACCTTTGTTGGTTTTCTATATGTGTCTAGTAGTCTTTGAATTATTAATCCACTCTTTATGATGATCCAAGGTTAATTGAATCTTAATCCTTTTGAAAAAATATGTATTTTCTAAAGAGTGTGAAAATTCAACCTGTTGAAATGTCGATTCAACCGGTTGTTTTACACTTAGTAGATTTTGAACAGGATTTGAAAAGCTTAACTTTGTTTTGACTTTGCTGTCAAACCAATTCAACCGGTTGTTTCGAGAATTCAACTGGTTGTTTTTTCTGAAAACCTTAACATAATTCTATTAAGTTGTACTAATATGTTTAAATGATTCAAACTGATTTTGGTTTTTGATTTAACTGCTTTGACCATCTGATTGGAGTATAAAAAGGTTGTTTTACACTCTTGGTCATTAACTAAGAAAGAGAGATCAATCAAAATAAGTTTACAAGAATTCAAAGTGCTTTTGGATCATCTCAAAGTGTGGAATATGATTGTCTTGTAATTCTGGATTGTAACCTTTGATTTTACCCAAGTGTATTCTATTCCCTTCTTCCTTAATCATTGTATTTCTGTGTGATCTAGTGTGGTGCAGTTTCAAAGGGTTGTTCTGGAAACTATGTGTTTTGCCAAAAAGTGGTGTGTGTTCTTGAGGGGTTTAAGATCATTACTCTTGGTGTGTGTTGTGTAATCTAGGTTTGACTACATAGTGAATTCTCAGTGGTTACCTGAGGACTAGATGTAGCTCTTGGTTAATAGTGAACCAGTATAAACATCTTGTGTGAATCTCTCTATCCTTACACTCTTTAAACTGCTGGTATAAACAATCGGTTGTTTCGCCAAAACAACTGGTTGATTTTTTGGAATCAAACTAAAAATAGTTTTCTAATTGGTTGATTTTTCATAGTCTTTCACTCTAACTTCAATACTTGCAAAAATCTTTCAAAAACAATTCACCCCCCTCCCCCCTGTCCCCTCTGTTGTTTAAGGCCTATAATTCTAACAATTGCTATCAAGAGTTGAGTTCTTGAAAGTCATTCAAGTTTTCGATCCTAAAACCTTTTTCAAATGGCTGAAAAACTACCCTTTAGGGAAGGTGCTTCAATAAACATGTCACCTTTGTTTTATGGTTTGAATTATCAATTTTGGAAGGTCAGAATGAAATCTTTGTGGAATCAATTGATAGAGGAATATGGGATGCTATTGTAAATGTCCCTTTTGTTCCTAAAGCTAAAAAAGATTATGTTTTCATTGAGAAACCTTGGTTCCATTGGACTGAGAGTGAAAGCAAAGAGCTCAATATGATTGTATTGCTGAAAACATCATCACATCTACTCTAAATTCTGATGAGTTTTTCAGGGTCTCACAACGTGTTTTAGCACATGAAGTATGAAAAAGAAATAAAAAAAAAAAACAAAGAGTTATATATATTTGCAAGAGATAAAACAATTATAAACATTTATAATTTATAATTGATTGAAAAAACGATTATAAATAATATTTTTTAAATAATGTGTATATTTTTGTTTATTAAAATTGTTTATGTTATTTTTTTATGAAAATATTATTAAAAAATTAAATATATAAAGTATTATAATCTATTGGAATAATTTATTTATTATTTTCTAATAAACTATATGTTGTATTTATTAAAAATTTTAAAAAAGATAAATAAAAAATAATAAACTAATTTCTATAATTATAAAGGATCTGACTTTAGGTTTATAAAATATAATCATAGATTTATTCCTTCAAATTCATGCTATTAATACAAAAAAAGAAAAAACATTATTAATGATTTAGTTATTATTTTTCATTAGTAGATATTCTAATATAAAATAACAAATTAAAATATATTTTTAATTACAAATTGTAGAATTCAAAATGTTGACTTAGTTTAAAATGAAAGGTATATGTTAGTTGATTGTACAATATAATAAATTAAATTAAATTTATATAAAATTAATCATAAATAATTTTTAATTTTTAAACGATATTTTGTATTATGATTAATAAGGGCATATTTGAGAAAACTAGCATAATTGTTAGTTCGTAAGTTTGATACTAGCTAATAAAGTCAACTTACTTACATTGTTTGTTTCATAAAGTAAATGTAAAATGACATCAAATGGTATAACTATATAAGTTTTATTATATAAATAAAATTTATTTCTTTTGGAAAAAAATATTATTATGTAATTATAATTTTTGATTTTTTAAATAATTAAAATTCTTATTAAATTTTTTATTACTTCTATTTATTTTTAAAAAATATTTTTTTATATGAATAAGTCATTTTATTTAAACGAGTTTGTGTAATGAGTATTAATCAATTTTATTTTTTAAAAATGATATTTGTACTATTTTTTATTGTGTATGTAATCTTAGTAAAACAAAGAATCAAAAACACCCATTTTTTATCCTTTCTTTCTCCCTCTTTCTTTCTCTTTCTTCTCTCTTTAATTTCTCTCTCATACTTTATTTATTCCAAAATCTAATCATGTTATGTTGTAGTTGAGGAGTCATGGTACATTTCTACTCGATTAGATTTTCAAATAGAGTAAGTTTATTTATACTCTAAAGATCCCTTATTCTCTGTTTTTCTTTATGATTTAGTCATCAATCTTGGTGGGGTCGAGTAATCCTCTCAACTTATTCTACTATGTACCGAATTTTTGTTTTGTTTAGATAGCTTGCATTAGGCTCTTATATCTTGAAGTTTATCTAGACCGAGGAGATAAAATTCTAGAGGTTGTTTGGAAAGCAAACAATTAAGGTAAGAGAAACTAACTTTAACTTTCAATAGTACCCTAGGTTAGATGATTTGAATGTGGAGAAGACATGGTCCCAAGTTTCAATTTCTCTTACAGAGTTGTTATTTGATAAAATTGTTTGATCTTATGTTTTGTGTGTTGTAAAAACAGAGTATGTATTGCAAAATAAAGTGCAGAAACAGAAATAGAGGATGTGCGGAAAAACCCTAACTTCTTCATAGTGCCGTTGGAGGAAATCTCAGAAGCATGGGTGAAGTGGAGATAGTTTCCAAGTTGAAAATCAAACGTTGCCCTTTCAACCTTGGATCGTGGCCGCACGAATCGAAAGTTGGGCGTCTCCGCACTGCTGGATTTTTGAACGTTGTAGATCATTACGAGAGGAGTGGGAGGTTGACTCCTTCCTTCACGCTGGTCTTCCCTCTTCTGCGGCGACAACCTTGAACCCACTAGGGTTTGAAGAGGCGGCACCCTTGGGGGTTCTCCATCTATAAATACTGTTTTCCCCTCTTCAGAAAACGCAACTCTCACTACTTCATCTTCTTCCTCCGCTCACCATCTTCTTCTTTTCCCAATTTCCACTTTTCACTTTCTCTCTCCTCTTTATTTTAATATTATAATATTTTTTGGGTTCTATTTGGTATTACTCTTTTAAAGAGAAACTTGCTAGTTCTGATCCTCGGAAATTACCGGGAAGTTCCTGTTGTATCCTGGGGGACTTACGCAATACACTGCGGATAAGTCCTTACGGACAGTGATTACTCACGCATCGGAAAACCATTTTTTGTTCGTTTTAAAGCCTAAATTACTACAGTCGTAAGGACTTATGGCTGAAAATCCGAACAACAACGACAACACCGCTACGAGAACATCAAATGTTGCTTCCGCAACGCAAACCATTTTTGCGAAACCTTTTCCGGACGTCTCCAAAATTGAAGTCTTCACCGGTCAGAACTTCCGACGTTGGCAAAAACGCGTGTCCATCCTATTGGACATGTACGAAGTTGCTCATGTACGGAGTTGCTCATGCACTTACAACTGCCAAACTCGACTCAACCACGGCTGCGAAACAAGTTGACGACTGGATCCATGCGAATAAGGTATGTCGTCACACTTTACTGAGTGTGTTATCTAACGATCTGTTTGATGTTTATGCTTCTTATAAGAATGCGAAAGACATTTGGGATTCTCTTATCCTCAAATATACTGCCGAAGACATCGTCAGACAAAGGTTCGTAATTGCAAACTACTACCGTTGGGAGATGATCGAAGGCAAAGACATCAAAATCCAAATAAACGAATATCACAAGATGATTGAAGATATCAAAACTGAAAGCATAAAATTGCCAGATGAATTCGTGTCCGAACTCTTGATCGAAAAGCTTCCGCAGTCTTGGACAGATTACAAACAACAACTGAAGCACAGACAGAAACAGATGTCTCTATCAGATTTGATCACCCACATCATCATTGAAGACACAAACAGGAAGGAGTGCGCTGCTGCAAAGGCCAAAGCTTTGTCTGCCAAAGCAAACGTGATAGAAGACAAACCAGCTCCAAAAAGGTACGAGAAAAAATTTGATCACAAAAAGAAACCTAATAACAAATTCTCTCGTCCCAGTGGAACTAACCCCACTTTCAAGAAAAAAGGTAATTGCTTTGTCTGTGGAAAGCCAGGCCATCATGCACCTCAGTGCAGACATAGGGCTAAAAACGACTATCCTCCTAAGGAAAATCTAGCCGAAGGGGAAGATACTATTGTGGCAGTCGCTTCACAAGTAAACCTTGTGACAAATGTGAGCAAATGGGTGGTAGACTCTGGGGCTACCAGACACATCTGTGCAAACAGAAATGTGTTCACCTCCTACACAAGTGTGGGGGATGGAGAAGAACAAGTATATCTCGGTGACTCCAGAACAACTCTTGTCCTAGGAAAAGGAAAAGTTCTTCTGAAGCTCACATGTGGTAAAACTCTAGCTTTGAATGATGTGCTACATGTGCCATCAATTAGAGTTAATTTGGTCTCTGTGGCATTACTAAGCAAAGTTGGGGTTAAAGTGTCATTTGAATCTGGCAAGATTGTTATGACCAAAAACAATGTTTTTGTGGGAAAGGGATATTGTGATCAAGACCTTTTTGTATTAAACATTTCTGAAATTATGAATGAATCTAAATTTTCTGCTTATATTGTTGACTCGTATGATATATGGCATGCTAGATTAGGACATGTGAATTCTTCGTATGTTATAAAATTGCAACGACTAGGATTAATCAACATGCATGACAAACAAAGTAGTAAATGTGATGTATGCGTAGAATCTAAAATAACGAAGAAAACATGTCACTCTGTAGAACGTCAAACTGAAATTCTTGGTTTAATTCATACCGACCTTGCTGATTTAAAACAAACCATGTCTAGAGGTGGTAAAAATTATTTTGTAACCTTTATAGATGATTTTTCTAGATACACCAAAGTGTATTTAATTAAACATAAGGATGAAGCTTTTGACATGTTTTTAACTTATAAAGCGGAAGTAGAAAATCAACTTAATAAGAAAATTAAGAGAATTAGATTAGATAGAGGTGGTGAATATGTTTTATTTAATGACTATTGTGTAAAAGAAGGTATTATTCATGAAGTAACCCCACCATATTCACCTGAGTCTAATGGAGTAGCTGAAAGGAAAAATAGGACTCTTAAAGAAATGATGAATGCCATGCTTATTAGTTCTGATGCTCCTGATAATTTATGGGGTGAATCTCTGCTTACTGCGTGTTTTTTGCAAAATAGGATACCACATAGGAAAACTGGTAAAACACCCTATGAGTTGTGGAAAGGTTATCAACCTAATTTGAAATACCTAAGAGTGTGGGGGTGTTTAGCTAAAGTAATGTTACCTGATCCTAAGAAAAGGAAAATAGGCTCTAAAACATCTGATTGTATGTTCTTAGGATATGCAAAACATAGCGCTGCCTATAGGTTTCTAGTTCTTAATAGTGATATAATTGAACGTAACACTATAGTAGAGACGAAAAACGCTGAGTTCTTTGAACACATCTTTCCTCTAAAGAGTAGTGGTACATCTGAACAACCTATAGATAGTGCTAGTGATACCTTGAGTGAGGATATTAGGAGAAGTAAAAGATAGAGAAAGGAAACATCTTTTGGAGATGACTTTTATACTTATCTAGTTGAGAATGATCCAATAAGTTTTGTAGAAGCTATTAGTGCTCCTGATGCTAAACATTGGGATAAGGCCATTAAAACTGAGCTTGATTCAATTAAGAAAAATAATACGTGGACCTTAGTAGATTTGCCTAAAGGAGCAAAACCCATTGGTTGTAAGTGGATCTTTAAGAAGAAGTACCATCCTGATGGATCCATAGAGAAATATAAGGCAAGATTAGTAGCTAAAGGGTTTACTCAAAAACATAACATAGATTACTTTGATACTTTTGCACCTGTTACTAGGATTTCCTCTATCCGTGTATTGCTAGCCTTAGCATCTATCCATAAGTTAGTAATTCACCAAATGGATGTTAAAACAGCTTTTCTGAATGGTGAATTAGAAGAGGAAATTTATATGACTCAACCTGAAGGTTCTGTAGTCCCAGGTCAAAAGGAAAAAGTATGCAAACTTTTAAAATCTTTGTATGGTTTGAAACAAGCACCAAAACAATGGCATGAAAAACTTGATAATGTTTTACTTTGTGAAGGTTTTTCTACCAATGATGCTGATAAATGTGTGTATTCTAGATCTGAAAATGGTGAATATGTCATTATATGTTTGTATGTGGATGACATGCTAATTTTTGGTACATGCAATGATATAGTTTTTAAAACAAAATTGTTTCTTGGATCTAAGTTTGAGATGAAAGACATGGGTGAAGCAAGTATGATTCTAGGAGTTAAAATCATAAGGAAGGGAGATAGTATATTACTATCCCAAGAAAAATACACTGAGAAACTTCTAAAGAAGTTTGGTTACTATGACTTTAAGTTAGTGAGTACCCCTTATGATGCTAACTCTAAATTAAAGAAGAACAGAGGAGAATCTATTTCTCAAACTCAGTATGCCCAGATAATTGAGAGCTTATTGCATTTAATGAGCTTTTCTAGACCAGATATTGCTTATGCAGTAGGTAGATTGAGTAGATACACTCAATGTCCTAGTCAGGATCATTGGGAAACACTTGCGAGACTCATGAAATACTTGAGAGGTACAATGGATTATGCCATTGAATATAGTGGATTTCCCGCTGTGCTAGAAGGGTACAGTGATGCTAACTGGATCTCTGATTCAGAGGAGACAAAATCCACTAGTGGTTATGTATTTACACTTGGGGGTGGTGCAGTTACATGGAGATCAGCCAGGCAAACTATTATTGCAAGATCAACAATGGAATCTGAGTTTGTTGCTCTAGAAATGGCTGGTAGTGAAGCTGAGTGGTTGAAAAACTTCTTAGCAAACATTCCTTTAGGAATGATTCCAACCCCATCTGTATCAATGCATTGTGATTGCCAATCGACAATAGATATAGCTAAAAATAAAAGCTATAATGGGAAGAATAGACATATACAATTGAGACACAATTTGGTGAAACAGCTGTTAAAGAGTGGAACGATTTCTATTGACTATGTCAAGTCAAAACGGAATCTGGCGGATCCTCTAACAAAACCCCTAGGGAGAAAAATGATTTTAGAAACATCGAGGGGAATGGGACTTAAGCCACTTGCAAACAAACAAGTGATGGAAACCCAACCTTTGTGATTGGAGATCCCATGAATAAGGTTCATATGGGTAAAAACAAGTCACTTGTTTGTTCTGCTAGCACTAATATTGATTTTTAAATCAATTTTGTCCATTCCTATGGTGTGTGTGAAAGTGCTAGATACTGCATAATCGAGAGGATAAACTTTGTGGTTAAAATTCAAAGATAAAAGAGTTTTAATGATTTACAAAGTTTTAATGATTTTCATATCTCTTATGGGTGATGTATAATTTGCAGCATACACTTGATGAAATCACCTATATGAGTGTCAAGTGGGGCCGCTTGCATGAGATCTTGGCAAGATCTCTATAGCACTCATGAATACCGGGCACGCGCATGGCCTAGTAGCGCAACACAGCGATAACAACAAGTAATGTGGGGGTGTATTGTGATTGATAAACCTCTAACACATACTAAGTGTCTTGGTTCATATAGCTTGCTATACCAACTACACTATGTGTTACGTTCATTAATCTAAGACTGGTTCATATAGCTTGCTATACCTGATCTGATGCATTACATCTTAGATGAATCCAATTTTTTTCTTCTTCTTATCTCTATGTTTTATCTTTTGCAATATGTGGGGGATTGTTGTAAAAACAGAGTATGTATTGCAAAATAAAGTGCAGAAACAGAAATAGAGGATGCGCAGAAAAACCCTAACTTCTTCATAGTGCCGTTGGAGGAAATCTCGGAAGCATGGGTGAAGTGGAGATAGTTTCCAAGTTGAAAATCAAACGTTGCCCTTTCAACCTTGGATCGTGGCCGCACGAATCGGAAGTTGGGCGCCTCCGCACTGCTGGATTTTTGAACGTTGTAGATCGTTACGAGAGGAGTGGGAGGTTGACTCCTTCCTTCACGCTGGTCTTCCCTCTTCTGCGGCGACAACCTTGAACCCTCTAGGGTTTGAAGAGGCGGCACCCTTGGGGGTTCTCAATCTATAAATACCGCTTTCCCCTCTTCAGAAAACGCAACTCTCACTACTTCATCTTCTTCCTCCGCTCACCATCTTCTTCGTTTCCCAATTTCCACTTTTCACTTTCTCTCTCCTCTTTATTTTAATATTATAATATTTTTTGGGTTCTATTTGGTATTACTCTTTTAAAGAGAAACTTACAAGTTCTGATCCTCGGAAATTACCGGGAAGTTCCTGTTGTATCCTGGGGGACTTACGCAATACACTGCGGATAAGTCCTTACGGACAGTGATTACTCACGCCTCGGGAAACCATTTTTTTTTTCGTTTTAAAGCCTAAATTACTACAGTGTGAACATGTATAAATATTATATTTTTATATTTTCGAAGTTAAATACTGCTTTTGATGTTGGAAAAGGTTCTTGAATGTTATGAATTTCTAAATGTTGTGTGATTGAATGATATGTATTATATATGAATGATGAAAATTGTATGAAATTGATGTCATACATCTGGGATAATGTATGAAATTCCTATGTTTAACCGAGATCCTCCAGCTTCATTGATGATCTAAGTCATATAAATTAAGATATCAGGTGGTGAGAAGTTGATAAGAAAGTTCATACACACCAGATCTCGCGGTATTGGATGTTTGAACTTACCTTGATCCTTGATGTATGGATTAGATGTTAGTCTCTGGTAGGGACATACTTAATGAGTCTTCCGAAAGACATGGTGGATTCATGTGTAGTCAGTGTGATTGAAATGAAATCAAAGTGTTATGGATTGAAATGAAATCCAATGATTGTGATTGAAAATAGATCCATGTGTAGTTTATATGAATGATGAAATTGATATTGAAATTTTATATGACGACACTTAAAGAAATGTTTATAAAGGATTAGTCTAATTGGTTCTTTTTGCATGAATTAAATATGATATGTAATTTCTTTTCGTTAGCTTACCATTGTTTTTCTTGTTGTGAAGTGAATTGTGATGAATGTACTATGTATACAAGCAGATGATCATACAGGTGTCGGACGACTTTAGGATGTTGTTTTGAACCTTATATTTTAAATATTTGTATTTTTATAAGCTCTAAAAATGTATTATAAATGTTTTGAAAAACTCTAAATTTGTATAGAAACATATAAAACTTGTATTATAATAGTTAGATGTAACTTTTAGAGTGTTAGAGTGTAATTTTCACATAATCAAACTAGATTATAAGATGGTCAAATAAGTTACTAATTAGTTTACCAAACATATTCCAAGTACATTATCAAACATATTCCAAGTACATTATGAATTATGATTAAATATATAAGCACTTTTAGATTGAGTTAAAAGATGTTTTAGGGAGGAGTGAAATATTATTTGAACGAATGTGACTCATTTGACCAATTTTTTTATTGAAGTAGTTAATGTCTTTGCTCAAATGGTACCCTACCTAACCCACATAAAAAGAAAAACAAAATAATAGAAATTAACCCAATAATTATTTTCTTCATGGAAACTAAATGGTTAATTAAATAATATTATTTTATTTTATTTTATTTAAATTACATACATAATAAAAAGAGAATTTAAAAAAAAAATAGTAAGGAAATTTTGTGTGAATATTGTGGTTCAGTTCAGCCACATGCTTTACTGTGCGTGGATTCTTGAACTTAATTCATTAATATAAAAACATTCATTTAATAAGTGGACCTCGTTGAGTTGGTACTATTTTTTTTAATGGCATGACATTATTGTAATCACATAATAGTCATAATATGTTTTTTGAGACTCATACAAACACTTAATTAACTAAGCAGAGACCAATTTAAGGTATTATCATGATATTTATTCTTCTATAGCAGTTATAATATTACTCTTGTTATTATTATTTTAATATTTCTTAAAAAATTTTAAAGCAAAAGTTTCACATATTTAATAAAAATAAAAACATTTTTCAGACGAAACAAGTTTTGAGGGCCTAGACGATTTATTTTTCTATTTTTATAAGTGAGAATTAAATCTCTTCGTATTAATTAATTAACTATGAATTTATTATTTTCTATAATAATTAAGTGTAAATATATTTTTTTTATAAAGTTTATTTAAATATATTTTATATCACAAAAATATCAAATTATACCAATATAATTTTTAGTAATTATTATTTCGTTTAGTATCTTTCAATTAGATTTATTTTTCAAAAGTGATAAGATATTAATATAATATATATATATATATATATATTATAATATCATATCATATAATATAATACTCTCATAAAGCTATCTATTTTACTATAAACTCAACATGACAAATTTTTAATATGGTATTTTAAAATACACTTAAACATACACAAATTATATATATATATATATATAAAATACAGTTTATAATAAAAAAAAAATTCTAGATGATGCTTCTATATGTAGTTATATACTTATATATGTTCGTGTGTAGATAGTACAATTTCTAGCAGATTATCACAAAAATAATTTATACAAAATTAAAAGTTATTAAAATAAAATTTCAATATAAAGAAAAATGTTTTTAAAATAAAATATTTTGATTAATAATCCAAAACAATTCAATTTTATCAAACACCAACATACAAAAATCATAAAGACCACATATAGATTTATACATAAAACATATTCAATAAATGAAATATCAAATGATGTCTTCTAGAATATTCATATTAAGTATGTTCTGCAAGATACTAACATTTGGCCCAGTCCAAAACTTAAATTAACAAACGAATCCAAAAGTAATGGATAATGATAAGATCATTACAATTCAAGTCGTACATATATACATGTCATGGTGTGCAAGAACTCTTCTCTTAACTTCTTACCACATGATATCTTAGTCAATGTGATTTAGGTTATTTAGATTATTAGTGAAGCAATGAGATATTAGTTACAATATAGTAGTCATTACTTAGTGCACTATTCAATTTCATAACACATAATTCATTTAAAAAAAATCACAAATAAATTAAATGATAAGTTAATATTCATTTTACATTTATAATAAACATTCAAATTCAATCCATTAAAGAGATCATAAGGAAAGATTTTTTTTTAGATTGAGCGAAAATTTCTTTGTTTGAGCGAAAACTAGTTGAGAGTAAGGGTTGAATTGCATCTCTATTTTCAATTGAGCAAAAATAGGGTTGAGAATATAATTTGGATCTCTATCTATTCTTTCTTGAGTTAAAATCTTTTGCTTGAACAAAAATATTTGAAAATGAACTTCATGCATCAACCAAATCTATTTTCAAAGTGATGAGGACCTGAGAGATAGCACATCCACTGACCAAGCTCAGCCCTCCAGAAGGATGACTTAGAGCATGACCCAAGATTTAGGGCTAGGTCAGGACCCACCTCTAGCCAATGCTTTAGCACCTAGTCTTCCCCAGAGGATCACAAGGAGTAAAGCCCAACCCATGGGAGCTAACATCAGCTAGTTTCTTTATTTTTAATTTCAGTAGAGTAGGGTTCTTTTAGAATAATAGGGGCTGTGCTTATCATTTTAGTTTGTGTATATCCCTTTAGGAAGGAAGGTTGCCCTACCTTCTAGAAGACCTAGCCAAATGGGCAGTTTTGACCTTAGCCAACCCCCCTTGGCCGCCCCTCCCTTTTTCCCTTTCTACCCTTGCTCAACTTGCCCATCAAGGCACCATTTCCTATAAATAGGATGTCTTGCCTCATGTATTGGTACATTGAATTTTGAAATAGAAAGAAAACTCTGCCAAATTGTGAGTGAGTCTGGAGTGCTCTCTTCATTTGTCTTATCTTGTGAGTGTAAGAGCTCTTCAAGTGACAACCTTCATCACTTATCTTGGAGATCTCACCCCTCCTCCAAGTGGTGTATTCCTTCATTCCAATATCCATAAGTTTTCCTATCCTTTACCTTTTCATTCATTTTCCATCACGCCATTATTTTCCCTTTCTGGTGTTCTTGTTTTTACTGCATTTCAATTTAGTCATCCTCTTCTTGTTGCTTTAATTTTATGTTCTTTCTTTTTCCTCAAACATCATCATCACCATATCTCATGTTTTCCCTTTTGCCTTTAGAAATGAACCTTCACACTTACTTAACAACTTGGTTAAGTTCGTGTCCAGTGAGAATCTTCTCTAGGTCTCACACCATAATTGTTAAAATTCAAAATCTTAAATAAAGTGTCACCATAAAATGGACAACTCTAAAATCAACTCACATCACAAAGTTTTACCCAAAACTAGTTTAATCAATGCAACTTTCAAACACATTCAAAATGGTCAATACAATCCATAATTTGCTTAAACATCATTCTTCACTCATTTCAATTCGGCCTTAATTATTCAAATTTAATATATATATATATATATATATCCATTCACAATCAAACTCATAAGTTAATTTATGAAAAATTGTAGGAAAATAACTTTACTCATCCAAACCATATTCAAAAACTCAAATTAAGAGACTTTATACTTTAACTTGCATAATCTAACCACTATATTAACATCTAAACAAGAGTATCATATTCAAAATATTAAAAAATCTCCTATTAATAAAAAAAAACTCAAATAACACTCATTTACCTAGCATTTAATATTTTGTTTCAAAATAACCATAATTTGAACCAATTTGTCCTAGATGCAATATTCTAATACCAAATTGATAAAAAAAACTACAACAATTTCTTTTATTCAAACTATAAAATCTCATCTCATTAAATATTAATATTAAACTCAAACATTTAAAATATGTTCAAAGATACATAACCCTATATAAAACTCAAGATACTATGATCACGTCACCTTTACATTCAGAGTATAAGTTTAACCAGGTTAAGATTATTGCTTTTCTCAACCAATCCTACTAAGATTGGGGACAAATCCAAAAGAAAAGGAAGAAAATTCTTAAGAATTGGACTTTAGATCTAACACAACCTTACAAAACCAACTCGTAAGATGAGATTTGTACCTATTTATTTACTGTGAATTATCTTTATGTTTAATCGATGTGGGATATTTGAAAAAAATAAAATATCTCGAGAGGAAACATGAACTTACTCTATTTCAAAATTTGATCGATTGAAAATGATCTTAACTCCTCCACTACTGCGAGGTGTGATCAGATTTTGGAAGTGATGAAGTTTGGAGATGGAAAATTAGAGAGAAGTTATAGAGAAATTCTTAAAGAAAGAAAGAACGATAATGAGGAGATATGAATGAAAAACTAGATATGAATGAAAAAAAAAAGTTGTGTTTTACGTCTAAAATTATAAAATTATGATATATATAATAGTTTTTTATTATTGTTATTTCTTTCATAAATATGTATAATAACATAAAATAATATTTTATTAATTAGAATAATGAAAAATAATTTTTATATAAAATATAAAAAAATAATGTAATAATTAGTAAAAGTTATATTCGTGAAATTTGATTTCTTCAACTTTTTATTGGTTAAATTAAAAAATTTGCACCTAATGATCAAAACAGGAAGAATGATAGTATAATGCATTATTTATTTTATGAATTTTATCATACGAAAAATAATTATAATGAGATTATAGTATAAGAAATATCATTGTCTGGTTAATTATCATAATAGATATTAACTTTCATAGTAATTTTATTTAAATTAAATTCAATATAATATTTAATTAATTAATAATTATAGAGAACAAGAAAAAAAAATAATGGTTGAATTATGTCTTAATAATTCTATAATTCTTTTTTGTAAGCATTGTATGGCAATGATAATTCAGACGATAGTATTATACTTCAATCGTTCTATCAACAATTTTCTTAATAGGGATTGCGTCTAATGAGATGTGTCAAGCGTAATAAAAAAAAATCATCAAATTATAATTAATTTTATAAATCAAAATAATTAGTTCTATTAAATTAAATTATATATTATTTTAAAGATTAAAGTGATATTGATATCTAAAGTATTTTATATTATTAATAAAAATTTATAGAATGGTTTTAGAATCTAAAATATTAGTAGCTAAAATCCTAGTAGCTAATTTAGATACCAATTTAGAAACCATTATATAAATTTTTATTAATAATAGAAATCACTTTAGATACAAATAATTTTTTAGTCTCTAAAACAGTATCTAATTTAGTTAATATAGTGATTAATTATTTTTTGTCTCTAATTTTAGTTGCTATTTAATGAATTTATTGTAGTGAACTACTTTTCGTGTGATAGATTCACTTGTTTAAAAAAATTATTTCTCAAAAATATTAGTTTTTACAATGGCTATCCCTCTTATATCAATACAAATGATAATAACATGCAATGTAAAAGAGATAAGGAAAAGATAAATACACATTGTACTTTTATACCAGTTCGTCTAATATAGCCAACTACATATAGTTCTCAATCAACAGATTGAGTTCCACTAAGCAGACTAATGTTGTGAAGTATAAATCGAGTGTGCTTTGAGTACATATTCAATCATGGTTAACCCCTTAAGTATTATTTGAGCTTGTAGTCACTCATGACTAACACCTTAAGTATTGTTGGAGATTGTAGTTGTGTATTGTTTGGACCACAACCACTCTTGGGTAAAATGAGTATTCTTTAGACACAACCACTCCTGACTAAAATGAGTATTCTTTGGATGCAACCACTTATGGCTAAAGCGAGTATTCTTTAGACGCAATCACTCCTATATAAAATGAGTATTCTTTAAACCTAGTCACTTTTGGATGAGATAAACAAAGAGTTATATGAATAGTGATCCACAAATCAAAAGATTGCTCACTAAAGAGTGATTGTGTCCTTCAACATATGTGAGGATATGTTTTATGTTCTAGTTTGTTAAGTGAACACGAACAATGTTCTCTATGAAGCTTTTTTTGGCACATAAGAACTGGATAGAGTTTTGACACTATGCAATGTAGTCTTTTGTATTCTTCATCATGGTGAATGACATTCACTTTAAATAGGAGTTGAGGAACCTAGTGATTGCAATTTTGTTTTTGGCCCTTTCAACAACTTTAGCTTACTTGAATGTTGTCCTTTCGTTTGATTAGCTTGATTCTCAAAGATGCATAAAATTCACTCTATTGTCTAGTGAGAAATTTGTCTAAAGCTTCAATAAAGAATGATATGTTGGATTTCAACGTGATTAAGTTTTTTGATATTAATACTCGTAGTGGTAAAGTTCTTCGTCCTCTTCCTATTAAATGAGAGTTTCCTTCACCAGGATGGATTAAAATTAACACTGATGGGGCTGTTAAAGGGTATCCTGGTATTGCTACTTGTGGAAGTATTTTTCGTGTGAGTATGTGGGAGTTTATTGGTGCTTTCTATGCATTTCTTGAAGTTCAGACTACTATGGTTGCTGAGTTTTATAGAGTTATACATGTTATGGAGGAAGCTCAAAAGATGGGGCTTACTAATGTTTGGCTTGAATGTGATTCTACCTTGGTTTGTACTGCGTTTACTGCTATGACTAATGTTTCGTGGATGCTTCGTAATCGATGTAATACTTGTTTTAATTATGTGGGAAAATCAGGTTTAGGGCTACTCATATTTTTCTTGAAGGGAAATGCATGTACTGATAAGTTGGCTAATTTAGGATTTATTCATAGAAAACCATTTCATTGATATAATAATAGACTTCCATCTAGTCTGTTCTTTGAATTCTTTGTGAATATGTATAGTCTACCTATGTATCGTTTTTGTTAGCATATGAGTTTTGGTCTAATCTCTTATATTTTTGTATTTTTTTTAATAATTTTTTTATGTAATAACAAATAATTGTTATTTTTAAAAAAATAAAAAATATATGTTGATGTAACAAAATTGACCTTAATTTATGAAATCAATGTTGCCAAATATGCTTGAGACTAGTTACATATGTATTAGATAAGAAATACTTAATACAAATATTCTTCTGAGAAGCATCTATTTATTATTATTTATTTTTATATTTAGTTATGATTGGTTCAAATAAACTTATTTTTGTAACTGTTTTTATTATACATCGATTCAATTGTTAAATATGGTTATTTAATTTCCTATAATGATTATTCTTACTACATGAGTAAAAAAATAAACTTTCTAAATACTTGTATTTTTTAAACTCTAATGTTGAGTAGTTATACTTTGAAGTATAGGCATGGATTATATTATATTTTTTATGATAATTATTAATATATATATATATGTGTGTTTTTTTAATTTTATAGTAAGTTTAAAAAAAAAATCGAACCTTATTGAATAATATAATAATTATTAAGAATTATCATTTTGTAATTTAACATGTTTTCTATAGAAAAAGAACCACCATTCAATTGTAAAATTTTGTCCACTTTTATAATAATAATAATTTGAATAAATCGGAGTTTAGGTCTCTTAAATTTTATAAAAACATAACTTTTGTTTAATTTTACATACATTTATTTTTATATTTCAATTAATTAAAATATTTTTATAATACCTTGCACAGATTCAATTAGCAATTTTTTAAAATTTGACTGAAAAAATTAAAAATTACAACCACAGACTACAGATTAAATAAAACCAAGGCTACAATTTCACTTAACAATTTATAAAAAGTTTACAAGAAATGAAAACTCTAATTTTACAAGGAAGAAGAAGAAGAAGAAGAAAACTTTAATTTCTTAATTAATAAATAAATAAATAAATTTAAAAATTCACAATACTACAAATTTATGACATCAGTAATAATAACTTTGAAAGCTACCACTCCTTATTTCTTCATCTCTTGCTTTCAGAACATAACTCACTTCTCACTCTGCCACTTTGGTGACAAACTCCACACCATCTTCCTCCACCGCCACCACCGCTAAATGGAGGCCGTTGGTTCCAGACTCAGCCGTGCTTCCTCTCGTTACGGTGCCTCCACCGTCTTCACCGGCCCCGTCAGGAAGTGGAAGAAGAAGTGGGTCCAAGTCAACCCCTCTTCCTCAGCCAGCAACACCACCACCACCAACAACAACAAGGGTTCTCATGCCAATTCCAACTCTTCCTCTCGCCTACTCCTCCGCCGATGGACCCCCACCACCGCCGATGACGCGGCCGCTGTCTCCGACGAGCCTCCCAGAAGGAAGTTCCGTTACACTCCTGTATGTCTCTCTCTGTTTTTGTCCCTTTTTTGTTTGCCCTTTTTTCATTTTTGGGTGAATATTTAATTGGGCTTTTGCTTTGTGGTGAAAAGTTTCGATTTATTGTTTATGTTCCTGTGTTTTGGTGATGGGGTGTAGTGTTTAGGTGGGTTTGGGATTTTTCTGTGGAACGAAAAGTGTTGGGTTGAATTGTTTCGTTTGCATGTTGCATGAATTGGGATTTGGGGTTGTGAGAAAGATGGTTTTTTTGCTGCTTTATCTGTGATTCTAGGTGGGTACTGATATATGGCGAAGAGAGGGAAAAGAACAGAGAAGATAGATGAGAAAATACAGAGTAATAATTTGTTTCTGGGGAGATGTGTTTAGTTTCCATATCCTCTGGGAAACTTGATTTTGGTTTATGTACTCACAAATTTATGAATTTAGTTCTCTAGTTTTTTGAGATATATAAATTTAGTCCCTAGCCATGTTTAAATTTAATATTTGGCAATGGATTTTGATTGCTATAAAGTTGGGAAAATAGATTAAATTCACATATTTTGTAGCTAGCCTGCTAAATTCAATTCTTTTGAAAGTATACGGACCATGATAAAGTTTGACCTAGAGTAATGAGATGAAAAAAAAAACTCATTTTTCTAAGTTTTTATTTGGTTGAAGAAAAAATGAAAAAAATAAGTTAACTTTAGAAGTATAAGGCAAGCAAGAACAAAGTCTTGTCTCTTGGGAGAGATTGGTTATAGGGATCATGCAGTGTCATTCAGTTTGTGCATTATGTAAACAGGTTTGTGCTTTATTTTTTTGGTTCATCATAGTATCTGTCAAATGAGTCCTTTTCATCATGACTAAAGGTTGGTCAATTCCATGGTGCAGATTGCGGTGCTAGAAGAACAGAAAAAGATTATGGTTGTAAAGAAAGAACATGAATCCGCAACTGAGAGTGATCAACCAGCAGTTAGACAGAAAAATATCACCCATGAGAGGCAAGGGAAATTAAACATGGATGAAATATTGGAGGAGACCAAGGTAAAGTAACAGAGTTCTCCATTCCTGTTTTGAATGGTCTAGTATTCTGGTTACAGTTTTTGGACTTTCGAAGTTGACATCGGATTTCATGTGCTTTAAATCTGTATTCTTCCTCACTCAGACTGCCCTTGGATTATCCTTTGCTGACTAAGTTACATATTGACACACACAAACCTTATTTTAACATTCAAGAACAATCATGTGTGCTTGCAATAAACCATAATGCCATGTAAAGACTTCTATCATTTGTCCTTTGGGGATTCCAAAACCATTTTCCGTATTCAGGTATGACACTATAATTTTTGTCTGTGTTGCATTTAGTAAATGATCCTAAATCAGATGGAAGAGGAGAGGAGGGCTGTGTTAGGCAATTGAGATGATGACCATTGACAGCATGACCTTATCTTTGAAGATTTGGAATTTGACAAAGTTTGTTTTTAACTTTTGTCTGCATATCAATGTATTGCAGGATTCAAACATTGTTAAATTGGATCATGGTTTGGACTTGGAAAGCAACAATGATGAAACCAGCCTGAACAGTGATAATCAATTGGAAACTAATATCTAGTGGTTGGTCCATGAACTGACTATATGATTCCCAAGTACAAAATCAAGCTGTCAGGCAGGGAAGTTTTCATTCAAGAAATACCAAGCTAGTATATATGACCTCTTATCACCTTACATCCTACCATCCTACATTAACATGTAATGTAATATATGACCTTTTATCACCTTACATCCTACCATCCTACATTGACATGTAATGTAATTGAGCCATAATCTTGTGTATAGTGCTGCCAGTAGCATAGGAATGATCAGTTACATTTCATGATGGATCATATGCATAATGTGATGCTTACTATGTCTTGTCTTAAGTATGCTGCATTGTAGGCTTTGGAAATTCATAACTATGTAGAACAAAATCTAGAAGCAATTTCTCTATTTAATCAAAATTAGAGTTGCATTTGGTAATATGTGTGATAAAAGTTTGTATTGACGTCAAGATATATTACTGAAGTGAAATTTTTAATTTTTAATTTAAGTTTTAAATGGAAACCCTTGGTAAGAGAGGGAAATGAGAAACCTTGTAACAGTCCTCATCTTTGTGATATTCTAGTTTTAATGTTATCCTTGTCTGGAAGGGGAAAAAAATATAGAAACTGAAAGTATGTTTTTTTTCAAAATAGAGAGAAATATTGTAGAAGGAAATGAATGAGAAATTGTGACTTGTATAATGAAAATTTTCATTCTTAGTCCCTTGTAAATTATGATTTCTTCATGCCATTATCACCCAGTTGCTTTGTTATCATCTACTTCTTGAGTTACACCAACTTCTGCTGGACCAAGAACACAATCATAGAAAGCAATATCCAAAATGCAAATATGACTGAGTGATTTGTGAGGAGAAAGAAGAAGACAATGAATAAGGGAAAATTTGCTTGGACAGAAAGAAAACAAATGTTGGAGGTTAGGGTTTATGGAAATGCTTCTCTAGTTGACTATATTGCCCTTCTATTTTGGGGTTTGGAAACTGCAATGTTTAATTTTTGTGGTGTATAATATGGGAATTTCATTGTAGTTTCCAAATTGGAAGAGTCTAGAACAATGGAACATAGGCAAAAGAGAATCATCTACCTGGTAGATTGACGAGAATTTCTAATTATATTTATTTTCTTCTTCTTTTATTATAGAAGGGAGACATATCAATCCATTTTTCAAATATTTATTTTGTATTAAAATTTAATTATAAATTTAATCTTTGTAATTTCGAAAATGAACATAATTTTGATTCTTATAAAAATTTAATTATATATTTAGTCTTTATAATTTAATAAAAATATAATTTTGATTCCTATACAAAATTTAATTACTCGTTACTTTTTTTTATCAGCAACTCGTGAGTCCTTTAGTTTTTTCAAATCAATAAAGTGTTTGCTTTTATAATTGATGTATTATTTATTTTCAATACCAGAATTAGTTTATCCTAGAAAAAATATAGTTAAAAGGGTTTTAGAGTATGAATTAACTGTGTGCTAGGGGTGGAAAGAGAAAGAAAGAAAGAATAAAAAAAAGGGAAAAGTGATGTTTTTTAATTAAAAAAATAAAACAAATGTAATAAATATAATTAATGTGACAAAAAAAAATTAATTGGACAATTAAAATACAAAATATCCCTAGTTTAATTTTAATAAAAAAATGGGTATAAATTAATATTTAAAAATAATTAATTAGAAAGTAATTAATCTATAAAAATAAAAAATAATATTTAAACTTCTTTTAATAACATTCCATAAAAATACATGAATTTACAGAATAATTAATTTTTTAATATAATTTGATATTTTCATGTAACTTTAATTTATTTTGTTAATATTTCTTTTACAAGAAAAGGAAATAAAAATCACTAATATTATCAAATTAGTATTCAATTGAACTTAATTTTATTTTAATAAAAATAAAATAAAATAATTAAATATTTTAAGATCCGTTTAAATTATCAATGAAAAATATTAATTGTTTATATATATATATATTATATTTAAATGTCATTATAATTATTAGATTTAATTTTTATATCACTTTTGTAATAGCGTGCCACAGAGTCCATTCCATCCACCGTTTTTTTTTCTTCTCTATCCATATTCATCTATTTTACAATCTGATGGCACCACATTGTAGATGTATGTCCTTAAATCTTGAAGAGGACAAAGTTCTAATAGTTGCTTGGAAAACAAGCAATTAAGGTAAGAGAAACTAACTTTAACTTTTAATAGTATTATAGACTAGAAGATTTGAATGTGGAGGGGACGTGGTCTCAAGTTTCAAGAGATGTTATTTGATAAAGGTTGTGTGAACATGTCTAAATATTATATTTTAATAATTTGAAAGTTAAATATTATTTTTTATGTTGGAAAAATTCTTGAATGGTACGAATTTTTAAATCTTATGTGATTGAATAATATGTATTATATGTGAATGATGAAAATTGTATGAAATTGATGTCATACATTTGGGATAATGTATGACTTGTTGTTTGATGACATTAAGTATGAAAAACCTATGTTTAATGGAGATCCTTTAACTTTATTGATGATCTATGTCATATAGACTAAGATATCAGATTGTGAGAAGCTGAGAGGGAGTTTATACACACCAGGTCCCACTGTAGATACTCGGTATAGGATGCTTGAACTTACCCTAATTCTTTCTATCGGATTCGCTAGTAATCTTTGGATCAAGTGTTAGTCTCTGGTAGAAGCATACTTAATGAGTCTTCCGAAAGACGATGGATTCATGTGTAGTGGGATTGAAATAAAATCCAATGTTTGTGATTGAAAATATATCTATGTGTGGTTTATATGAATGATAGAATTGGTATTGAAATTTTACATGACAACATTTAAAGAAATATTTTTAAATGACTAGTTTGATTGGTTATTTTAACACAAATTATATTTGTTATGAAATTTCTTTTCATTAGCTTACCATTGTTTTTCTTGTTGTGTTTGAACTGCGATACTTACAAGAGCTTTAGGGTGTTGTTAAAACTTGTAAATGTTTGTATTTCTATAAGCTTTAATCAAGTATTACGAATGTTTCAAAAAAACTCTAAGCTTGTATAGAAATATGTAGAACTTGTATTGAAATAATTAGATGTATTTTTTAGGTGTTACAAGTTTTATGATGTTTTTTTTTTAATTCAAAATAATTATATACTAACTTTTATTTTTTTTAATCAATAACAAAATTTGTTAAACAATTTAACTATAAAAAATATTGTTTAATATTTTTAATTTAAATATTTTTTTAAATAAATTTATAAAATCCTTTATTTCATTTCAAAAATATAATTTACAACATTTTAAATAACTTTTCCTACCTCAAGTGATAACATGACTAGAATCAGTTATCGCATATGAGATATTATCCACTTTGAAATTTAAAACATCATTACAATTTTGTTCTTAAAAGGCATCTTAGAGGATTACATAATAAATGTGTATTTAAATTGTTTTTAGTCTCAATTCCTAAGCTATATGGGACTATTGGACATACAAAAATAAGCTTCCTAGTCGAGGTTTAAGGGGAACGAGGTTTTGTCTTTGAAATCACTTTTCTATTCTCTTAGTCAAGGATTAAGGAAACAAGGATTCATCTTTGGAACCACTTTTCCATGTCCTTGGATAGTGAGGATTTGTCTTTGGGGCCTCTTTTCGATCTCCACATACGACGCTAATATTCCGACTTCAAGTCCATTAAGATAGCATAAGTAGGGTCAATTACATTGTATTGTCCACTTTAAAACTCGGTGCTCTATCTTTGTCCTTAAAAAACAACTTGAAGAGTTAAAAGAGGAAGATGTATCTAAAATAATATGTTGACCCACTTGTGACTTGCATTTGCTAACCTATGTTGACCCAATTTACACTCTACACAACATATACAAGACTTATATATGAAGTTCAATTTTATAAAAGAATGAAGATTATTTATCATTGGATTCGAATTTCATTTCTAACCCTCACATGCATGTAAATAGTTACAAAAATGAATAACTGCTTATACCCATAAATAAATGAATCAACCGGATCAAAATTTTATTGTCGAAATAAAGGTCACAATTGAAAAAATTGCTCATATAAACAATGATAAATAACTCCTTACATATTTATTTCTCTTTCTTTTCAATTAATCTGATTTCAATGGTAATATATATTTTAGAAACATAAGTAATTTTATTAATTAATTAAATATTTAACTATTTTTTTACAGAAAAACAATTTAAATATTTTTTGACTGAATTAATATTTTAAATTATCTAAAATATATTTAATTAGAATATAAATAAATAATTAACAACATTATCAAATTTTAAAAAATTAAAAACAAAAAAAACAGAAATAAAGAATAAGGGAATAAAAAAACAAAAAAAAAATACTAAAATGCATGATTTAAAAAATAAAATAAAAGTAATACTAGCAACCACAACCTCACAAAAAAAAATGTAAAAGTACTATCAAATGCGACTTCAATCAAGAACAAAAAAAAGCACAATGCAAAAATTTATAAAAAAATAAAAAATTACAAAAACATGTTTACTAACACACTTTAGCAGAAAAAAATCACAAAATTATCCTTTGAACGGAAAGGAAGATTTTTTTTTTTTATCTTAAAGTTGTTGTTACAATTTTAGCAAACGTACTTACCCAATTTTATAATTTTTTAAAAATATATTTATTTATATAATTTATAAACAAAATTACACTACTTCTATAAAAAAAAAAGTCTTGAAATAAAACATATGAGTAAAATAAATATATGTTACTCTTAATATCAGCCTTCTATTTATTTTACACTAACGACTTAGATCATAAATACACTTTAGTTGGTGAAACACATAAATTTGTTAACATCTTGTTTGTTTGTTGGAGAATGAGGATTGTAATTCTCTCATTTTCATTAATATATATATATATATATTATAATTGTTTTATATTAATAAGTTAACACAGTATTTATTACATCATTTAATGCATTTAATGAATTTTTAGTATGAAGTAGATAATGTTTAAATATTATCTACTTTCTATATGGTTAAATTCACAATAATATTAAGAGTTAAACGTGAAATTGATTTTTTTTATAGTTTAAATTTTAGAAATTTGTAAAAAGAAAATTATTATAATTTATTTTTATATGATAAATAAATTTTGAGTATAAATTAGGATGTTAAAATATTTTATATTTGATTTGTGGTTGATGTCAGTATGTTATATATTATAATATAGTTTATATTGAAAATTCAGTTATTATTATATATAAAAAAATATTTTAATAGTATTTAAAAATCTAAAATTTAAATTAAAAATCAATTTCACCTAATTTTACCTTATAATACAAATACAAAAAATATGTTTAATCATGTTTTAAAATAAAATAAAAAATAACGTTTTGATTTTGGAATGTCTACATTTAAATAAGCATAATATATATATATATATATATATATATATATATATATATATATATATATATTGTATGCACAATTGATTACAAAAAATTGTAAGCACAATTGATTACAAAAAATTGTAAGCATAATTGATTTATTTTAAATAATTAACATTATTTAATTTATTAATTTGAATTTGAATAATTGAAACAAAATATAATAATAATTTTACTAATTAATATTATTAACTAATTTTTAATTTAGCATGATCATAAACATTAAAAACATCTAGAAGAATGTTCGGAATTATTTCATTAGTAGTGTATTGGGACACATTTATCAAGAAAAATGTTATTATTTTCATGAAAGAAAATTAAAGTGCATTTTTGCTAAAATAATCTTAGTTGTTAATATAAAATAAAAAAATAAAAATATTAACATTTTACTTATTCTTGGAGTAAGTTGATTTATATTTTTCTTGTTTACATCAAAAGACATTTTTTTAAAAGGCTAAAAATATTATTTTGAGAAGGACATTGATTACACCCTCCATAATAACATAAATAAATACATTAATAAATTAGTTTATTAATGTAATTTCCAACTTTACTCAAAACATCAAGAATTTTAATAATTTCAACTTAATTTGTTGGAAGACACATGTTGGGCTGATCATAAAAGATTAAAACCTAACTTAAGATTTAAAATATTTACTCACACAATATTTCTTAATTAGTTAGGGTAGTTTGTATGTATGTGTTCAATCTCATTATCAACATATAACTTTATTAAAAATTCACATCAATATCAATAAATTCACAAAAAAAAAATTATTTGATTTTAAGTTCACTTGTATTTCTATTATTGTTTAAAAATATGTAATTTTAGTTCCTATAAAAAAATTAATTATGCATTTAGTTTTTCAGTTTTTAAAAATTAATTAATTTTGTTCCATTATTAACATATAATTACCAAAATTAATGAAGTTGTCACAATTATACTATTGTCTTCTCATTTTTAAATAAAAAAACACATTTTTATTGAATATAAATAATTTTTAACTATTTTTACTTTATTTAATGATATTTCTAAAAAAATCCTAACTTTAATTAATTTATAATTTAGTTTAAGTTGTATATTATTAAAACAACTCTATCAAGTAAAATCTTGATGACATACTTACGACCAAGAAATTATTTGACAATAACTTTTTTCAAGTTATTAATTCTAATATTTCTTAAATTAATTGAAAATATTGTACGTTTTTATTGGAAATTGCTTATAATATATGTTACTGACTACAATAAATAAGTTTGATCCATTCAAATACTAAAATCACTACAAGAAAAAATAAGGCAAATTTATTTTTACATTATTTAAGGTTAAAATCTCTATTAAGTCATTTATCCAGGGTTGTCGTTTCTCCCTCCTAAAGTTTTATGAGGTTTTTTAAACCTCAGAAAAAAGTTTTTTAGAACCCTTGTTAAATATCATAGGTTTAAAAACTTTCGTAAAATATCATGAGTTTAAAAACCTAACCTTCAATCCCATTTTATACCATCTCCAACGATCCTCTTGACTCCTCTCTTCTTCCACCGTAGACACACTGCTTTTTGGCAGAGGCTCAATGGTCTCCGACGATAGTCCTAACAAAAAATCACAATTCAGCCACACTTATGTCTATTATATCTAAGGAGAAGAAACACTAAATAAGACACCATCTTCTTTTTACTCCAATATTGTTTCTTCCATCATCTTAGTGCCCCAACTTGGGTCACAAACCATTGTTACCTAACTCGACAACAACTAGTGTTTATTACTGCTTTATATATCCTAAATAATTGCATTATTTGTCAGATGTGGGCGGCTTCAAAGCCATGTGTGTTCTTGACTAAAAATTGCGAAAACATATTGCAAGGAGAAATTAACTTTATTACTTCTTACTTTCACAGTGAATTAATTATTAGATTCATTTTAAAATAAAGGTCGTAATTTAAAATATTTCAAAATTATGAAAATTAAATATTAACAATTATAACTAAAACTAAAATTGCACATAAAATATATGTACATCAAAAGTTAAAACAAAATAAGTCAGATTTTTGAAGTATGAGCTCGTAACAAAAAAACTAGAAATCATATAAATCAACTATACCATTAATCATAAGAAATATGCAAATATTGTTGAAATAATTATTATCCAAGATTAGTTGTTGAAATACTTATTATCCAAGATTAGTTTTTGAAATACTTATTATCCAAAGGGTATTTTGCTGAGTTTTTAAAATAAATTTTTGAAACTTTAGAAAACTTATTTGTAATGTAAAATTACACTTTCAAAATTTTAAAGAATTTATTTATAAAATATATTAAAACTATATAGTTTTTAATTGTTTATTTATAAATAGATTTAATTATATTTATTTATTGAAGTTTGAAAAAACTGAAGTTTTTTATTGAGATTCTACAATAAATTTTTTGAATTTAACAAAGATTAAAAAATCTCTATTATTTTGTTGAGATTTTAGAATAAACCTTTGAAACTTAACAAATGTTAAAAAGACTTTTGTTAATTTGCTGAGGTTGTAGAATAAATTTTTGGAACTTAGTGAAAGTTAAAAAAATCTCCATTATTTTGCAAAGATTTTAGAATAAATCTTTGAAATTTAACAAAGATTAAAAAAACTTCATTAACGTAAGTTGAAATTAACGAATTATATTAACCTCCGTTAATTTTTTTTCATGAATTAAACCTATATTATTAATTAATGTATACTTAATCCATTTCTTTTTTTTATCCATTTTTTAAAATTTTGATAACATATTTACAATAATTTACACACATATTTGATATTTGTTGTGTTTGATAGAATGATAAATAAGTAAAATATGAAATTAAGCAATTAATTTATCAAAATAAATAATTTCTTTTATATTAGTTGATTTCTGCAAAATAATATTTAAAGAAATAAAAAGGAATAGAGAGAAAACACTACATTAAACTGTATTTATGAATTATTAAACAAGTCAAACTTTGAATACTTCATTGACGGTTGCTATTGTTTGTATATAGTAAACTTAAATTGAATATTAATGCAATATTTAATGTTCTCACTACAATATTCATAAAAGTATATACAAAACATGTTTTGTGTAATATTAAATATTGTACTCATTCTGTTACTATATAATACTTTTTTAAGATATTTATTACTAAAATTAAGACAATTATTTAAGTTTTCTATTTTAATATAATTTAGATAAGTTATCTATTATATTTCTTTTAGTTTTTTTTTTTCGAACAAATTTCAATGTATAGTAAAAATGGAAATAAGCATATAATTGACGAAAAAAGTTATTGCATCTTAAAATTTTAAAAAATAATAAATAAAAAAGAACACATTTTGATAGAAAAGGCGAGAATTATAAGAGAGTATTTAGTATTAAATGTAATATGTGTATTTAATTTAGTAAATATTATACATGTTTAATATCGTCCCCGATGTAATATAAATTATTAAATAATTTTTTTTCTTAGATTTAAAATTGAAACATATAATAGTATACTATAAAATTATATATGAATTAGTAGCTCAATGTTTATAATTAATAGTCTGCCTCTGCACATTATATTTAATATATATAACTATACAACTATATTTAATTTTAATATATATGTTAACTATGGCATTTCTTAAAACTATATATTTACTAAATAATATTTTAAGTATTTCATTAGCAGTTGTATATAATAAAATATTAGATTATATTTAATAACTTTGACCGGAAATTGAATAAAGTTTTTGGAAGAAGGTGATATTAAATATATGTTATTAGTTAATATTAATAACAAACATTAAATATTTATTTAGATACATTAAATATTTATTTAGATACATTAAATATTTATTTAGAAACATTAAATATTGTATGCCATTGACAAATTGCTATTTAATATAAAATTTATATCAATTAATATATTTTGTATAATATTAAATGATGCATTTATTATTATAATGTATTTATTAGACTTAATAAATGCAATATATATAATAAATTATTTAATCTAATATATTATTAAATGCAATGTATTTATTACAAAATACAATACCTAAACTTATTGAAATACATTAAAGAAATTTACTCTTTATTTTCTTTTTAATCTAATAATAAGCAACTTATTAAGTTATAAAAAAAATTATTTTTAGTAAACATACGACATTTTGTATGATTTTGGATGTATGAAAAACATATTATTAAATTAGTAGTAGTAAACTAATAGTAATATTGTATTTGAAGCTAGAAGTTTCTTATAAAATCTGTATTTATTAATATAATATATTTATTAAAAACCCAAATTTTGGTAAATTATGTTTTAATAACTCATCAATTAATCTTATGTCATGAACTAGTACCAATAATCAAAGAATTAAAAGCATATTTTAAAAAAAAACACATGTAACTGTTTCTTTAAAATTCTTTAGTTGTTTCAGAATTTACAACAAAGAATTACTGTTTTAGTTACGAATGAAATGCAACAAAGTGTTATATGATTTATCAATAATATACAGCACTTAATTTTTTTATTTGAAAATATTTTTATGTTACTCATTAGAGCAATAATTTAGAGTTTAATAGTTATAAATCAGTTTAAAATAAATTTACACTACAATTCAATTACAAAAAAATTATTGATATAATTTTTACAGAAGTACAAAATTAGATACCATTGTAATTATTTTTCATTTTATAAGAACGTAATATTTTTTTTTCTCATATTTTCAATAGTTAAATTTTATAGCATTTTAAATAATATTTAAATTTAATATAAATATAATTTGCAATTTATTTTGTGAATTTTTAATTAGACTAATTAAATTATATGAAAAAACTTCTCTATACCACTTTGAAAATTACTCTTTTAGAATTGAAGTATAAACAAAATTAACCAACTTTGCTATTTAAAAAAGTTAGTTAATATCATTTAACTATAATTACATTTGTCTTTTTTCCTATCTTAAAGTATCCTGGTTATAACTTAAATATGAAGTGATTTTGAACAACATCTCCATTATTTGGAAGATATTTGAGGAAATACATCAATTAGAGTGAAAGTAGCTAAAATGTATTTATATTTGAGTTTTAAGTTTAAACTTTTTTACAGTTTATATAATCTATACTCTCATTAACATTCATATTAGATAATCAAAAAATTTATACCTATACCTCACTTATTTATAATTATATCAACCATAAATCATACTTCACTAACATTACTTATTTTTTTTAAGAACAACACAGATATTTTTATTTTTAAAAATATTTAAAAAATAGTAAAATGTTTTTAATTTAAATCATAATATATTTTTAACCCAATTTATTTAAAAATATTTAAAATACTTAATACATATTTTAAGATATCAATACTTAATATATTCAATTCATGTGAAGGAAATTTTTTAAATAATTTTAAAATTATTACATAAATATTTTTTTAAAAATTCAACCAAGTTATGATTCATATGATGATTTCAATTAAAAAAAATTGGATAAATTAATTTCTTAATCAAAGTCGTAATTAATTTTTAAAGTAAAATGTCGTCCATGCTTTTCCCATTTCAGTAATTTTTTATTACCCATTCGAGTTATTTCGGTGTCAAATTACATTATTACTATTATTATTATTATTATTATTTCAAATAATGGAGTATTATAAATATACATTTAGTATATATATGTTTGTCATTTTATATATTATGATATCCGAATGAATTTGTAACATTTAGTTTGTTTTATGGGGAAAGCAAATTTATTGAAGAAGGCCAGCTAATAAAGAACAATGTTATTATATAACTTAATAAAAAATATAATTAATTATGTAATAAGAAAATAGTAGTATAAATATGGCTATCATCTAGCATTCTCAGTGTGATATAACAAGCTTTCTGAAAGGTGCTTGTGCTGCTGAGTTATTCTTACTTTGCCTTCAATGGAAGTCTCAAACTTTTTTAGCTTCATAGTGAATAACCCACAAGCCCCACTCCCTTATCCATGGGAAAGAATTTTTGATATTCAGGTAAATCTATCACTGTTTCTAACATGAGAAAAAAGAAGTGTTCTTTGTTTATGATCTTAATTTTTGGTGTTTTTGATGACAGAGGAGAGTTGTTTACTATAAGCAGAATGAGAATGGAGAGATAGTTTTTGATTGCAGGTCACCAATCAATGTTGGAGGAGGTGTTTACATGGAAAACTCTCCTTTATCAAGCTACATGAATCAATACAGTCGTTTTGTTGTTCATCAATTGATAAGAGAGTATCAACATTCTTATGAATGTCCAAGAGTTTTTCTCTTCAGCATCAGTCGCAATTATGAGAGACCCTTTTATCACATTGTACAAGAACCAGCCATTCAATGCCCATCATGCTATATTACCATTAGAGGGCTTCCATAACTTTATCATCATCTATGTAATATCTATGAGAATCAAATAAAAATGTCAGCTTTAAATATGAATAAATTTCATACTTCACACTTGTGTTTAGATTTAGGGTACACTGTTCACGCAGACGGTTGTGAGGGTGCGTCTTTATAAAAAGAAAGTTATTTTTATCTTCATTAGGGATTGAGGGATTGCTAATCCCCCATGAATATTAAGGAACGATGGCGAGATGAGAGAAGAAGGTCGTCAATAAACAAAATGAAAATTGAAAACAGTTTTAAATTGGAAAGTAATATTGAAGACGACTGATAAACAAAGAATCGGATTTGAGTCCCACAATTAAAAGGTAGATTAGGAAAAATTAAAGAGAGAAAAAGTAATAAAAATTAGCCAACATATCGAAATTAAAAGAACCAACTTTTTAATAAAGGCTTTGATGATAGACATGACTATAATTACAAAAATTAAAATCACCAAACAAGTATTCGGACGGAAAACTTATCATAATTTATTATGAAGTGGATTTTAAGCTTAGTTCAATCTTATAGGCTTGTAAAGTGATATTTGTACTCATTTATATACTATGAACTCTGATAGAAAACCTATCATAATTTATTAAGAAGTGGGTTTTAAGCAACTCTAATAGAAAACCTATCATAATTTATTAAGAAGTGACTTTAAGTCTAATTTAACCTTACAAAATCGGCTTGTAAGTGAGGTTTGTGCCTATTTGTATACTATGAACTTCGATAGAAAATCTATCATAATTTATTAGGAAGTAGATTTTAAGCCTAATTCATCCTTACAAAATTGGTTTTTAAGGTGAGGTTTGCACTCATTTACTTATTATGAATTGGTTTTATCTCTATTCGATATGCGATTTCCAACCTAATTTATGATAAATATTTATTATCATTGAAAATTCTATACTTTAGTAATGACGTTTAAGACTAAAAATACTTCTTTTTGATATCTTGTATTAAATGAATTTAAAAGTTTTTGTGACGTTTCGTTCTGGAGTCTAAACAAATGTTTGTAACAAAATTTTATGATAATAAATAAATAATATATGTAATAAGGTTATAATGTGAAGTTGTTAATACTTAGAGATGTGTACAAAGTAGTCAAGTGTAGGTAAGAATACCATTTTGGCACGATATCCAAATATGTGATTTTGTTGGGTTCTTTTGAGAGTAAAGATCAAATAGATTTCAAGTATAAGTTATAAAAAATCTCATATAAATGATTATGTTATCACTTTCAAGTAAATCCTTTTAAGGTAATAAATTTGTGTGTTTTTTATTCTTGTATATTGCTTCTCTTACCTATTTTTATTATACTCAATGTGGGACTCCAACTCACATTTGACTTTAATAAATCTAAGTCAAATAAACTTTCAATTTAGTGACAATTCAAAACACAACATATCGAAATATATTTAGCTAACTATAATTTAAGTCTCATAAAAAATAAATTATATTATGCAATGTGATGAGCATATAAAAAAATATGCAGATAAAAAGGAAAACCTGATCACCAAAATCAAAATGTTTAATAAAATTGGTAAGTTTTATGATATTTTATATATTTTTGTAATAATTATTATGAATTATATTAATAAATATAACCACATCTCAAATTATATTGTAGGTACAACTTTTACCTTAATTTCTCAATGTAATAACCTAATAAAAAAACCCTAATTTTTACTATGTTGTTCCAATCTTGCCTTCAACTTTGCCTTCACACCCACCCCAATGAAGTGAGAATCCTATGATCCTCCACCATCCACTCTTAAGCAAGGAGGAGAAGTCCTTCATGACCACGAGCACAACACTATAGAGGTAGAGTGACTTGTGTAATAAAGATAGAGGAAAAGCCACACGGAGGAAGTAAATGATGAGTAATGGAGTCAAAGAAGCCATGGGTAACATCGAGAAGCTAATGTCATCCAATATCTCGTGTCCCTTCATCTTAAATTTTAGGTTAATGTTTTCCACATAACACTATGAATTGTCGAATTGAAGTATATGTGCATTTGGGGGTAAAGGTTGATGTGGTAGTAGTCATTCAACTTTCTAATAACCATGTTAGTAACACAAACAATGGTAGCACAAATTAGAATTGTATTGAATATATAAGGATTGTTTACAATGTTGAATACGATGAAGCAATAAAACTTCAAAAAAGGTAAATTTGTTTGATCGTATACTATTCTTTACTTAGTTATGGTGTATAATGAATTTTGTATCTAGGTTCATTATGTTTCAATGAATCTTTTAGATGATGAGAAACAATATAAGGTGAATTTGTAAGAGAAATCTTATGTGATTTGCAAGCTCCCGAAGATGACTTCTTTTTTCTAAAAAGACTAGATGGTTTGTTAGTATGCATAAGGATTGTACAGTGATTGAAATTATGTTGTTTGAATAAAATTAAGAAGTTGTACACTAGAACAAAATGGCACATGCTCTTAAATCATTGTGTTTGTGTTTGTTTAGATTTTGTATTATTAAAAATCATCCAAGAGTATTGTTTAATGCAATTTTATAGGTTTTCTTATATTTCAACGAGTTAATTTTTATTTTGATTTTAGTGAGTATTTATTTTTTCATCTTTAAACTTTGAAATAAAGATTCAGGTAAATATGTACTTCTAAATAAACCACCTCTTATATTTTTCAATGGAGTTTGTGTACATGTTCATTCATGGTATACTTTTGGAGGTTGTTTCAATGAATCTTTTATGTTATAAGTAATAATGTTAGATGAATTTGTAGGAAGAGTCCTCTGAATTTTGCATATTGAGAAAGATGACTTAATTTTTCTTATCTTTTTTTCCTAACATATTAGGATTCTTTCTTAATGTGTATAAGGATTGTAAAATTATTGAATTGTGCTCTTTGAGTAAAATTAAAAAAGCAATGCACTTAAAATAAAAAAGTATGTACTCTTTAATCACTATGTTTGTGTCTTGTTGAATGTTGTATTATCCAAAATCACATATGATAATTTGCTAATGCAATTTTATAGGTTTTTTTTTCATTTTAAGGTGTTATTTTTTATTTTGATTTCAGTGATTTATTTTTCTTCTTTGTTCTCCTCTTTAAAGTTTAATAACAACATGATGTTACATTGTTATAAGTTTTGTAGATTTAAGTATTTCTCCTTTTCTAAAGAAGTGAACTCTTCATTTAATTATAGTATACAATGAAATATGTGCACATATTTACTTATGCTATGCTTTTGGAGTACATTTTAGTTGATCTTTTAGCTAACAAATACTAATATATGATGAATTTATAAATCTTCTTTCATTTTCTCACTAAAGAATTTACCTTCATTTTTTCTTATATTTTTATTTCATTTTCCCTAACATATTAGTATTATTTATTGGTGTGTTGAAATTGTGTTATTTGAGTAAGATTCATAAGTAGTGCACACAAAAAAATGCATATACTCTCAAATCAATATGTGTTTGTTTGATTGTTATATTATTCAAAGTTATTATGTGTTTGTATGAATGTAGTATTACCTAAAATCATGTAGGAGTATTAATTAGTACAATTTAATAGTTTTTATTATTATTTTAAAGAGTTATTTTTTATTTTGATTTTAGTGAGATTTTTTATTTGTTTTCCTCCTCAAAATTTAAAATAATATGTTACATTGTTATGAGTTTTGTAGATTTAGGCATCTCTACTTATAAAGGAGTCCTTTCGTTAACCATAGTTTACAATGAAGTTTGTGTACAAGTGCATTATTACACTATTGGAGGATATATCTTCCATCGTTTGCAAGGTTGATGAAGATAACTTCATATTTTTATCTTTTATCTTTTTCCTAACATAATTGAATGTTATGATTTGTTAGTGTATGGATAATGATTACAATATGATTGAAATTGTGTTATCTAAGTAAATTATGTAATATACTATAACAAAAAAGGAATGTGTTCTCAAATCACTATGTTTGTGTTTGGTTGAATGTTGCATTTTCCAAAATCACATTAGAGTATTAGTTAATGTATATTTTACAATGTGATTGAGATTGTGTTATCCAAGTATATATTATGTTATATACTACAACAAAAAAGAAATATGCTCTCAAATCACTATGTTTGTGTTTGGTTAAATGTTGCATTTTCCAAAATCACATTATATTTTAGTTTATCTTTTAGCTGACAAGTACTAATGTATGATGAATTTATAAAAGTCTCATGTCATTTTCTCACTAAGAAATATGCCTTCATTTTTTCTTATATTTTTCTTTTCTTTTCCCTAACATATTACTTTGTATAAGAATTGCTTAGTGATTGAAATTGTGTTATTTGAGTATGACTAATAAGTAGTGCAAAAAAACAAAAGAGGTATATACTCTCAAATCACTATATGTTTGAATGTTATATTATCTAAATTATTATGTTTTTTGTTTGAATGTTATATTGTTCAAAATTATTATGTTTCTGTTTGAATGCAGTATTATCCAAAATCATGTAGGATGGTTAGTGCAATTTAATAGATTTTTATTATTTCAAATAGTTTTTTTTTGTTTTGATTTTAGTGAGAATTTTTTTTTATCTATTTTCCACTTCAAACATTGAAATAATATGTTACATTGGTATGAGTTTTTTAGATTCAGGTATCCCTACTTATAAAGGAGTCATTTTGTTAATTATATTTTACAATGAAATTTGTATACAAGTTCATTAATGATTACACAATGAGGATATACCTTTCATCATTTGCAGACCGAGGAAGATAACTTCATCTTTCTTATCTTTTATCTTTTCCCTAGCATAATTGAGTGTTATGCTCGATTAGTGTGTATGGATAAGATTACAATGCGATTGAAATGATGTTATTAAGTAAATTATGTAATATAACAAAAGGAATATGCTCGCAAATTACTATGTTTGTGTTTGGTTAAATATTGCATTTTTCGAAATCACATTGGAGTATTGATGAATGCAATTTTAGGTATATATGTGTGTATGTATGTATGTATATATAAAGAGAAATTACACTCACCTCTCTTGATATATTCTTATATGACACTTATATATTCTCTTTCTGGTAAATAAACATCTTTCGATTAAACTCATTATAAGGTCAAAATAACCTATCTCTTGGTGTATAAGTTGAGAAGGGCACTCTAATGAAGGTTGAAAATAAAATTACATAAAGATCCACACGTGAAGGATGCTCTAACGCTAAAGTTGGTAAGTGAACAAGAGAACAACTACAAAATAAGCACACATATTAAAAGAATGAGTTCAAGTTGAAGTTTGTCTTCTTATTGTGGGCGTGCCATTATATATGTTTGTTTGGACTTATCTTTTAGTATATATTTCTATCATATTAGATCATATAAAGTTGTTGTAATCAAGTAATATGCTGAAGATAAGAGTTTATCCCTCAGGCTCTGTTACTTGGTGGTTATGTAACTAGTGTGTTTATGCGTGCATATATATATATATAATATACACACAAACACACACACACATATATATATATATATAATATAATATAATATAATAAGTCATGTCCTAAGACTTTATCTCTTTATAACAACATAATTATTATTTGAATATGTAAGATAGTAATTAATTATAAAATAATAATTGATATATAAGATAATTGGTGAGTATCTCAACGTATATAGGTACACAAGTTCCTAAACTTGAAATTTGCATATAGTATGAATTACATAGATAAATAATTTGTTATTATTGATATTTCAAGAAGTTAGACAAAGTTAAAAATGGTCAATGCATGAAGTTGACTTGAAGATGCTTAACAATTAACAAATAAAGGTCAAATAGAATAACCAAGTTAATAATAAGTTGTTAGACATAAATTTATCTTGATAAAGTGGTACATTAATTTTACATTGTTTTAAACAAAGAAAATACAAATCCAAGACAAAATAAAATTTGTGATAATTATTTTTTATATTCAAATTTTAATTAAGCATGTCAACGTGACTATGAATGATTTTAATATATTCTCTTAATCACGTTTATCATGTACAAAAGTACAAGAATTATATAAGAGGTTTTTCCATGAAGGTGTATACAAATTGTGTAAAAGTTTGATTTGGTTTGGTTCAAATTGCATAATTAATTTAAATTAAACCAAACTACATCGCACATGTTTTATTTTGTCATTCTTTAGTACAAACCGAATCAAATCGCACCATGAATATCTTATTCAGAGGTTCATTCAGAGAAGTTTGACTTTATTTACATGAGTGTATGAGGTACAAAAGTGATATTGCATTAGAGGTCCATCCATTAAAGTGTGATTGCGTCTACATGAGTGTGAGATGTACACTAAAAGAGAAAAATTGTATCAAAAGATTTTCTTGGATACTCGATCTCAGAAGGTCAAGAGTGGTATAGATCTCAATCTGGGTATACATCGATAAAGAAATACATTTTTCTTTTAAGACACTTCGTGATCCTTCGTTTACTCGAGCTTGGGGAGCCAGTATATGATATGTATTTGACCACTTGTCCACTCGCCTTGATTGTTGTAGTGATTGTATTATTACTTTGTGATTGCAAGAGGTGGTTAAACAAATGAATAAGGAATTTATTTTTGCATCCTCTTAGGGGGTGTGTAAAATATGAAGTTGTCCCTAAACTTGGGATACATCATCTTCATCTTCCCTCCTCTCTATCGTTATTCGTTGCTCACTCATGCATCAATAGCTTGGACCTTTTCTCACAATTTTTTTCATTGTCACTATTGTTGCAATGACAACCACCACATACCGTGACACCATTTTTTTTCATGAAAGGTGTGTGATGCACTTTTATCATTTAATTTATATGGGTTCTATAATACTCTATATTACGTTATCCAAGAATTTCATGGATTGTGTAATCAGAGAGTGACTTATGGATTATATAATCTAGAAGTGTTTTTGTGGGAATAATAGCTAATGGGTTGTGCAATTTGGAAGTAACTTATGGATGAACGTTGTCCTCTTCTCAATTGTTGGATCCACTCTAATCCAACAAGTTCAAATGGTTGAGCATGAAACGACATGACCAACTGAACCGTTAGATCTCTTATATCAGGAAATAGGTTAAACTCAAACGAAATACTAAGAAACGCACGTCTAATCACCATTAACACTACAAACCATTAATGATCAAAATTGTCACTTTCTACCTCGAGACACCAAACAGTGACATCTAGAATATTTCTAAAAGTTTCTCATCAAGCCTAGGGTGCAAGTGTACCGTTCGGGGCCGAGTGAACCACGTCACTCGGTATCGAATGTCGTCTTATCAAATATAATTCATGCACCAAAGTATATTTTAGCTTTAGCTTAATTTGCATATGTTTTCATGAATAGAAATAAATGAAGAGATTCAACTCTACCTACATAATGTTCTTCAGTGAAGAGTCGTGCTCCACAAATTACAAATTGCTAGAGTTAATTTATCAAACCATTAAGATACCAAACCGAAATGAAATTCACCACAACTGAAATCTCTAAAACCCAAAAATCAACAAAAGGAAACCATACCAATTCAATCCAATCAAATCAGAGAACATTGGATAAATCGAATTCAGAAAGAATGTGAACAAACCTGAACAAATCCTTCCGCGAAGGCGCCGATGGTGGCGATTTCGGATAATCGCGAAATGATTTCATACAACTTGGTGACAACTTCGTGAGGAGGGTTCATGAGGAGCGTTTGAGCGTTTAGGGTTTGACTGTGAGGAGCGTTTGAACATTTAGGGCTTCAAGTTTAGACAGAGAGAGAGGTTTGAGCGTTTAGGGCTTCGTGTTTAGGCAGAGAGAGAGGTTTGACTGTTTAGTCAAACCAAATTTTCAAAAATAATTGGGAATAAACTAATTTCGGTTATCAAAAATATTTTAAAAAATAATTGGGAATAATGAGGGAAGAAAAACTTGTTTTTATTCTAAAGTATAATTGTGACAGTTGAAAATGACATATTTTGAAAGATAATTGTGGTGGTTAGTCAAATGACATATTATATTGAAATTTGTGGCGATTATTAATAACCGCCATATTAAACCGTCACTTTTTACACGATTTTTTGTAGTGCTTTCTCTAACAAGTGAACAACACATAAAATATCAAAATTAATTTGATACGTAAATGAATTTTAATTACAATTGTTCTTATAACTTCTAGAGCAATTTGTTCTCCAATCCCAATATTTACTTTTGAAATATTAGATTTGTTGAACTCTTTAAAAAGTTCTTGATCATGAGTAATGTGACTTGTACAATCACTATCCATAAGTGAATCATGTGTAGATTTGTTGGTTGTAAAATATGATGCAACAAGAAGTTATTACTCTTGTGATTCGTCCTATACACTCTTGACAAATTCTTAGGGATGTTGGAATTTACATATCTTTTCTACATGTCCCAATTAACAACATTTGTGAAATTTTATATCTAGCATTCACCAATACCTATTGTGTTAGTGAGTTTTTTTTTCTGCATTAACAACAAGACAAAAAAATGTGTGTTATTATTTTGGTTGTATTTGCTCCTTTTGTAGTTATTTTTTAAAAGCACCTTTGATAATATGAACTAAAGTACCTTCAAAACACAATCTTTTTTCATTAATCTCCATTGCTCTTGTACTTGTAAAACATGTATGACTTCTATCAAAGTAATTGTAGACATATCCTTTGTATTTTCCAATAAAGTAATAGATAGTTCATATTTATAACACTATTACCAAAATTTTCTCAACTAGTCTACAATCACGAAAATCCTTACCCAACAATTTTTCTTGTTAGCAATGCCAAACAACGTGTTTGAGTATTTAATAGTTGTCGTTTTGCTGTCAAATTAAGATTATTCTAGCATAGACCTATTTCACGCTAGAAAGATGATAGTATAGATATAGTCAAATGACCCCAAGTCGTCTTCTAATGGTGAAATTAGTAAATCAATGTTTAGAATATATCTACAAGAAAGAAAAGTTAGCAATAACAATAAAGATAAAAAGGGGTTAAAATTGTTGTGCAGAAAAAAAAAATCAATTAAAAAGCGATTGATCCCAAGTTCTTCCACCATTGAATTCTTCACAGGTTCTCTAAAGATTATTCCTTTCTCAATCGTCCAACAGAGTTAAACCAGATTGAACATGCGCCAATCTAATTCAAATGAAACTCACTAGTAAAGTATGCGTTTATTGGTTTAATCAGTGTACCTACTTTGTTCCATACCTATACTTCATGGGAATGCTTTTCTCCTCTCCCTTGAATCATGTGCCCAAGAAATTAATTAGAACAATGCAAACTAACTAAAAAACCAAAATTTAAGATAGGGAAGACTCTTAATCATGCATTCAAGTATAACCTCTCACAAAAACCATTTTTCCAGGAGATTAAACTATTCAAACAACTGCTATAGAGAATTAAAAATTGAAACTTTTATTGAAAAAAACCTCAAAACTCAATTTACAAAATAATCAACAAAAAAGGTTTAGCCTTCCATGCGAAAGTGAGAATGAAAAACAAAAGAATTACAAAGAAGAAAAGAAACTAAAAAAACCCTATCAAACTCCTCTAAAATGCGATCCCAAAAGCTCCATAGTCTCTTTTATAATATTCTTTTCCAAATAACCTCAAGTTTTATTATTGCTTCTCTTTCATAAATATTGTTTCCCAATTTTCTTCATATTTGTGCATTGATTATAATTGATTCCAACATTGATGTGAGAGATATTGCAGAAGATTTTCTTAAATAATGTCTTCAAATTATATTTTCTCTATTTTTGAAGGATATTGCACAAGAATAATTGTAAGATTTTTAGAGAATATTCCGACAAAAATTTGCATTCAATTCTTAAAATATTTACAGATTTAGTTCTCTAATTCTTTATTTCAGATTTTGTCTCCTATCTTGATCCAAAAGAAGAAACTTAGGTTAAAAATACAAAATTAACATAAATAAAAATAAAGGTCCAAATAAACTTAAAATTAGAAGAATATTAATTAAAACAATAAATTTATTATTACATTCCAATAATTTATGATTAAAGTTAATTATTGTGAATAAAATTATGTTTATCAGTATTTCTTAATTCTTGGAGACTCTTTGATCTTTACAATTCAAATTCACTTATCAAATTTAACACTTTCAAATATTCTTATTTTCTTTATACTTTTCTTTCAAATAATCTCAAATTTCTTTGAATGAGTTTAGGGTCATGATTATAGGAGGATAACTTGTAAAACACCAATAAATAAACGTTACCTCGCCTTTACCTTCTTTGTTATTTTTTCTTTTGCATTTTATTTAGGGCATGGTGGAATTTTTAAGCAATGAATAAAAAATGTAATCTCCTTCTACAACCTTCCATATAACTAATCCATTTAGATACGTCTTGCAACTCATAGATAATAACTTTGTCATCGAAGAGTAAAATAATGACTTGTAAGAAATTTATTTCTTTTGTCATTTTATAAGTCCTGTAAAAATAATCAATTCTTAAATTTTGAAATTTGAAATATATTTTAAAAGTATAAGAAATATATTATATAGAGAACCTATGATTTAGTTTATTTATGTACAATATATATATAATAAAAATGTAGCATAATCTTAAATATTAACAATATCTCAATTTTAATTTTCTATATCTAAATAATAGTTAAATATATTTTTATTTTAAAAAAATATTTGAAAAAGTAAAATAGTTTTTAAATTTAATTTATATAAAAGATATTAAGCAAACAATCTTAACAATATTTTATTTTTTATCTGGTATAAAGTTTCATGGATAACTTTTTCTTAAACATACACAGTTGGATGAATATCAACACACTCTTAGAAAAAAGAAAATAAAAAAAAAATTATATATGTTAATTTGTAATAGTTATTTTTTTCAAAATCAAATTTTTAATTTATGCATAAATTTATTTTTAGTTCCTAAAATGTTTATTATTGTCTTTTCTTCTTGTATGTTACATTAGTTTTTAGAGTTCTTTACCATTTTTATTTCAACAGAATTTTTTTCCTAGACCTACCCTTTAGTTAAATTTTACTTAATTGTTGTTATTAAAAAAACAATTTTTATTTCCTATAATCTAAAATTTATTTTTTGATTGAGAATCTTAAATTTATATTATATGATCTTAAACTCATAATCTAATTTATAATGATATGCATAAAATTTCTAATTTATTTTCTTTTTATTTTATTTTCAAGATTATAACTACATATTTTAAGATAAATAGTCTTATTTTTTTTTGTTACAAAATATGCATGACATTGAAGTTCAACATTAATATATATATATATATATATATATATATATATATATATATATATATATATATATAAAGGAAGCAAAATATGTTATTTAATATTCATAGTAATTAAATTAAATTTTATTTTATTTTTTATTATTTTCTATGGAAAATAATTAAACTAAACAGGGTTTGATATAAGTAGCAGCCACGCCATATAGTTGAATGCTATTGTCTCCCTCTTCAAGCAATCCAACCCTAACACACTTCAGCCACGCTTCTCACAGGTTTTGTTATCATGAACCAAACTCATCAGTTCGTTTTTCTTTTTTGCCCCTTTTGTTTGTTGAGGGAAAATCTGTTTCTTAGTATTGCAATCGATCAGAAAACCCAAGCCTTTAGAATTTAGCATTTTGCAATGAAAAAGCAATTAGGGAAAATCACAAAGCGGGAATTAAGCGATTTTTTTATAAATATTTTACTCTTTTTGCTTTTGATAATTGCTAATGTTCAGGTTTTGTAGTAGTGTGTGGTGTATGGCCTACACTGATTTCGTGAATTTGTTGTTGGCCGTTGCGGTTTGGTGTACTGCTTACCTTACTGTTGCAGTTCTCGCTTCCGTACGAGCAGTCAATTACCTTTGTACTTTCTGAAACCTCCTTGCAGTTTCATAAGATTACCATGGGTTATGCACAGCTTGTCATAGGTCCTGCTGGTAGTGGCAAGGTAATTTTATTGTTTTCACAGAATTTGTTGAGTTAAACCACATACCAAGGTTTTAAATTTGCTATTTAACAAAAATTAAATTACTGTGAAAATTTGCTAGCAAATATGATCTTATTGTGTTTGTCAATTTTGCCTGAGTTAAGCCCCTATCAAAGTTTTAAATTGCTGTTACATTGCACAATGTAAAAATGTAATTACTGTGGAGATTTGCAAGCAAATGTGGCTGCAAGTTAATTTTGTCCATTTTGCTGAACTTGCTGAGTTAGACAATATATAAAGGTTTTAAATGGAAGTTACACTGCAATTACTGTTGAAAATTGTTAGCAAGTGTGGCTGCAATTGAGGTTTATAGAGGTGTTGCTTCCATTGCAGTTTTAGATCTCAGTTTGGAAACTTGTTGTGTATGCTTGTAAGCTTATAATTTGTTTGAGACGTGCTTGTGCTTATCTGTGTTTTTTTGTGCAATCAGTCTACCTATTGCTCTAGTTTGTATGAATACTGTGTGGCTTCGCGGCGAACAATTCACGTTGTGAACCTTGATCCTGCTGCTGAAAATTTTGACTATCCTGTTGCAATGGGTAAATAAAACGTGTTATTATGTAGTTCTTTCTTTCAAGGGTTTGGATTTTTGTTATCCTTGGAGGTTGACTTTTGGGCTGTGATGCTGGCAGATATCAGGGAGCTCATTTCTCTGGATGATGTTATGGAGGAACTTGGATTGGGTCCTAATGGTGGTCTTGTTTACTGCATGGAGTATCCTTTTTCCTCGATTATGTTTAACAGTCCAGTTGATCTGTTTCTCCCTTTTCCCTTTGTTTACCCATGTTAGTTTTTTACTGTTTTAAAAATTTGATTTAAGATTTGGTTGCCTTAATAATTATATTTAGGAACCTTGAAGATAACCTGGATGATTGGCTCACTGAGGAATTGGACAATTATTTAGATGATGATTACTTGATTTTTGACTGCCCTGGTATTCACTCTTTACAAAGATTTTTGGTTGACTTGACAAATTGAGATAAAAAAGCTTTACCTTGTAATGTTTTACAGGTCAGATAGAACTTTATTCACACGTGCCAGTGCTTAAGAATTTTGTGGAACATCTGAAACGGAAAAATTTTAGTGTTTGTGCTGTTTACTTACTTGATTCTCAGGTTTGTGGTAGTTTGCTGAAACCAAATTTTCTTTTAAGCTTTTGGCTCTCTTGTATTCCTTCAGGCTTCCAGCTGTTGTATATTTTTTGGATTATCATCTTTGTTGACTAATGATTTTAAAATGTTTCCAGTTCATGACAGATGTGACCAAATTTATAAGTGGATGCATGGCATGCCTTTCTGCAATGGTTCAACTTGAACTACCTCATGTTAATATCCTCTCAAAGATGGACCTAGTGACTAACAAGAAAGATCTTGAAGAGTAATCACTATCACTAATTTTTCTTTCCCAAACATGTTTTCATAATTTCATTCATTGAAGTTATAATATACTTTTGCTCTTAGTTTTTTGGATCCAGAGCCCACCTTTTTACTGTCTGAATTGAATCAACGGATGGGTCCTCAATATGCAAAGTTGAATAAAGCTTTGATTGAATTGGTGGGTCATCTATGATTTTTTTAAAGTTATGCTATTTTCCCCCTTTCCCAATAGTATTATAAGTTAATAAAAAACTATGTACATATTGGTTTTCAATGTTAAACCATTGATTAATGTATGTGTGATGTGCCATGTGATGTTATATTACACAATTTGATAGCAGTTTATGGGTGCTGGGTTTGTGTAGAATGTTGGACTACTATCAAGGAACATAGATAGCTATTTCATTAGAGTTGTTATATCCTGAAGTACAGTGGATTTGTGTAGACAACAATTTCTAAGTTTAAATAATCATTTCAGTTGATCCTTAGTCTTTTATAAGAGTAATACTTGGGGATGTTAAGATTATTGGTTGATGTTTCTTTTTTAAATATCATATTTTGTCTCAGTACAGTCATACTCATGTGGTTCAGACCGGCCACCTGTTTTATTATTTAAATGCATTTTGTTTCCAAACTTTGGGGTCAGTCTACTAAACTAACTCCATTTTGCTATGTTTCTAGTCACAGTTATTCATCACCTCTTCAATGTGTATGTATATATATGAATTTTGCATTTCCTTTGGGATCAGTCTTAAAAAATAATTAAGGGATTTGGTTCTGCTTAACCCATTCCCATGTATCTTCTTGGGACAATCAATCCCTATTGAACTCTATGTCAGCATTTTTTTCTATTCTATCAGTTTTTTTATTTATTTCCCCTTTCTGAACAGGTGAGTAACTATAACATGGTGAGTTTTATACCACTAGACTTGAGGAAGGAAAAAAGGTATTTTTTTTTTTTCCTTGCATATCTTAACTACGTGTTCATTTCTTGAACAATCTTATACTTATATAGTTAGCATATAGTGGATATAATTTTGTATGTGGCTGTGCATCATAGACTGGTATTGGACATCTACCATGGGTGATACTGAAATATTAAATCTGAATGGAATGAACTGAAACAGGTGTAAATTATTTTTACCGAAGAAAGAAAAAGAGAGAATGACAACTATTGTAGTTGATGATAGTACCATGGACCAACTGTAGGTTCATGGGCCAAGACGGCTGTATTTTACACCTGTTTCCCTAGGCTAAAGGCTTAAGCTTGACTGTAATTCAGATGAGGCACTAGTGGAAGGAATTTTATGTTAGTTATTCGGAGAGAAAGTGTAGATATAGATATGTTATAAAGAGAAGATATAGATTCATTGTATCAGTTTCTTATGTTTTTTGTTGTACCCTTATTTTCTCAATCAATACAAATCACAGTTTTATTTGATAGGAACTGATTCCTATCTCAAATTATGACTCTTGTAGCTTGTGCTTCCAGATCTGTTGGATGACTGTGAGTTGGCAAATGGTTACAGGCTTGAGATGGTTATGAATTAACTTTGACTTGATTTTGTATTAGAGCTTGCCTCTGCAGTATAATGGTTGAAACAAATAGAACATACAGTTTGAATAGTGTGAGGAGTGGGAAGAATAAGTCAATGGTTGAAACAAATAGAACATTCAGTTTGAATAGTGTGAGGAGTGGGAAGAATAAGTCTCATCGTTTAAGAAAATAGACTTGCTTCAATTGTCTTCATGAGATATATGAAGTATGCTGTACTCTGGAATCAACATGCTAACTTGGTGTTGAGATCCTTGAATTCAAACTTATTTTCCTATGTTCAACTGTTTTTTTTGAAGAAAAATACATTTTTTTTACAAAATTTATATTTTTTTATTATGTGAAGTCTGATTTGTTTTCATACAATTCATTATCTTTAAATCTCTTTTCAGTAAACACTTGTCATCAAAAAATTGTTTTTTTATTATAATTGATTATAACAATAAATTTAATTTGGAACATTATAATTTGTTGGCATTACTAATCATGTTCACCCTAAAGTTTCATTGTTTAACCTATTTTGTCGAGTTCTTTTATCTATCCTATTTTCCTTTATACTTTTTGTTGGATTTTTGTATCTGCAGTATACAATATGTACTGGCCCAAATTGACAACTGCATCCAGTATGGGGAAGATGCAGATGTGAAGGTTAAGGATTTCGATCCCGAGGAAGATGATTAGCAATATCTTTCTACACCTCTGTTTCTTTGTATTTTGTTTTACTTGGACATGATGGTGTATGAAGCTCACTCACATTGTTAATACATAGTGTCTGTTCTAAATGTGAATTGGAAAAGCTAAATATTTATACAATTTATCCTTCAATTGGAAAGGTTGTTGGTCATTCTCTTTCTATTATTGTTTGGTTTTTGGTTGTAACATGAGAAGAATTTAGACAGTTGGTTACCACTCGTTGGCAAAGTAGAGAATTAGGAATGACAATGGTTACAATTTCTGTTAAGGTATATCTGAACTGTTATTCCAAAAATTTGGGGATCCAACTACATAAATTTTGGAACTACATAAATTTAACTCTTTTGGGCAAAGTAGAGAACATTCTTGATTTTCACATAAAGAACTACATAAATCTTAATTTGAATAATAGCATTCACTCTTTTCTTTTAATTTTGGAAAAGAAACCAAATAAAACAGGTTCTATAACTTACCATATTCAAATATCTATGGGTTTCTTAGTTAATTTGTCTAAGATCTTTTATTAAAGCTACATACACATTATGTATTTTTATTATTTAATATACAATGTATTTTTATTATTTAATATACAATGTATTTTTATTATTTAATATAAATGCTTTATATTTTTTATGCATTAGTGTCATTGTACATATTTGATCATATTTTGTGTTTAAATCTTATTTTAATTTAATTAGAAATTCATTTGATCTTTATAATAACTAAAATTTCATTCTTAAATTACCTTAATATAACACTTAAATTATAATTATTCAAATGTAAAATAAAAAATTCTAATATAACACGAAAAGAAAAATCAAATATTACCTAGGGCCATTCAAACACAAACCATAATTAAATAACAATTTAAATATAATAAAGTTAAAGTATATGATATAATTATTTGTAGATATATAAAACCATTTTTTTTGTAAAACATTTCGTCTATAAAAAAATTGTAGATATGTTCAACAAATTTATTTTACTCTTTTTGATAAAATTTTCATCATTTTTCTTGTTTTGGTAAAATTTTCACCATTTGTAGATAATAATTTTTTCTTAATTTAAAATATCAATGGAAAATATTCATAAAATTAGGATAAAATAAAAAAAATTGTATATTAAAACCAAACATTCGTAAAGAAACAGTTTAATACTAATTTTGATCTAATAAAAGTTAAAAGTGAATTAAGTCTCTTATTTATTATTTTGTTCAATGTCATTTCAATTTTGTTTAAAATATTCAATTTGATTTTTTTTAATACAATAATTTGTATAATGACTCAGCGAGATGTGATACATGTGTGTCATTCTATGTTGACAAGGAAAATGTGTGGCCTTTTTAGGCATTTGTTGAGGTTGAAAAAACGTATTTTTTCCTTAACATTCAAGAAGAACGAATTTGGGGTTTTTCTTGAAGGATTGTTGATGAGATTTGGAGAGTGATCTTGTGTATTATAGTGGTGGTGATTGGGTTTGTGGTGTTGGCATTGTTGGTCAGTGTAGTGGGGTGTTTTTCTATTCACTTTGTAAGGTGAGTCTCTCTTGGTTAGTCTTCGATTGTGTTTCGGGTGTTTGGTTTAGGGGTTTTTGGTGAGATTAAAATATTATTGTTTGAGGTTTTGGTTGTTTCTATGTAGTTAATTGTTTAGTTTATTAATTTCATTGCACTTTTTGAGTTGATTATGTTTTATTAGGGTCTCACCACGTGGAAAATTTTTGTTTTCTCTGGTCCATCATTTCCTTTTCGGTGTTTGTTTTGTTGGATTACTTTGTAATTTTTTTTATTCTTGTGTGCATATCCATATTTGACAGTGTTAGGTATATTTATTGATTATGATGTACGAGAGGTTTTTTTGATGTTGTGGTCCACCATTAAGGGGATTTGTAAATATTGAAACTAGAATATGTTGGTCAAACAAGTACATTGTCATGTGATTTAGATAGATGGAGTTATTTTGAGATATTATGCTTTTTTAAGGAAATGTGATATGTTACAATGAAAGAGTTGTGGTATACTCATGGTGGTTGTTATGTGTTGGAAGATAAGTTGCACTTGTTGCTGATGATAATGGTGCAATCAATATGGTCAATATTGCAAGGTTATATAGTGAAATACATTTCTTTATGGTACACATGGTGTTTCAATCTTAGATTGTTGATAATCTTTTGAAATATAGGGCTTGGAATGATTTTGAAGGTAATTATGGGGAAGGAATGAGGTTGAGGTTGATTCTAGAAGGGGGAATGAGGCCAACTTTGAGGTTGAGAGTGGTGATATGGGTGATAAGGTGAAGAGGGGGAATGAGGTTGGAGTTCAAAGTGAGGTTGATGCTGATGTTGGGTGTGATAATCATGTCAAGGAGGCTGATGCTAAGTGTGATAATCAGGTTAAGAATAAGAATAAGGGTGAGGTGGGGAGTGTCGGTGAGGGTCAGGCAATATGAGTCTGAGGCTGAGATTGGGAGTGATTATTAAGCTGACTCTAAGTTTGACAGTATGAACGATGCTGAGGTTGAAGCTGAGAGTGATAATGTAGAGAAGGCTGAGAGTGGGAATGTTGAAGGAGGTGATAAGGTTTTGGAAGATTCTTCTTGGTTAAGGGACCCTAATGAAGAATCAAATTATGGTGTATGTGAAGATACTTTAGGACGTGATGAACTTGTGGATGTGGAAGTTGAAGGTGAATGTGGTGTTGAAAATGAATGTAATGAAGGTTTATGTGAAGGAAATGTTGAAGTTCATATGGTATCTAATGAAGATGTGTGTGGGACAATTCACGTTGATTTACATGGTAGTAAATGCTTAGTCGAAAGTTGGAGTATTGTATTAGACAAAATTCAATTTTGAAGAGTTTTAACATATGTAATAAAGTTAATAAAGTTGTCAAGAAATGGAACACAAGTATTACAATTATAAGGTCAAAGGCACAAAGGACAACATAAATGACATTAAGACATGTGCAAGATTCATTTCAACAATAGTACAAAATGATTATGATTATGCCTATGAGCTGTTGAGATCAAACCCTATGTCCATAGTGAAAGTCAAAGTTGAGTAAATTAATGCAGTGATAGTGATGAAGTTCTCACTTTCCTTCCTTAAGTTCTTCAGTTGTAGATGATTTGAATGATTGGAGAAGACATGGCATCGAAAAAATTGAATAGAAATGGGTAAGAAAATGAATGAGTTTGGGCTTGGAGAATGGTGTTAAGAAAGAGGTTAGACCAACCTTCTAGCTTTAGGGTTTATGGTTAGACCAACCTTCTACACTTAGAGAAAACAAAAGAAAAGTGAGACTTGAGAGAAATTTTGAAAACCATTTAGGCAGAAATTCATTACTCAATTGAAGTCTTATGTTTACAATAGTAGAACTCTCTATTTATAGAGCCAAAAGTGATTAGTGGAATTGAAAAAACTCTCCATTCATGAGTTGCCATGTGACAATTCATGAGTTTCCATGTGACAATCCATGTATCCCAAAACTCTCCATTCATGATGTGACAAGTGGCATAATGAAGAGGAGAAGGCAAGTAATAGGTGTCTCTTTGCTCCACGTGGAAGAGGAATAGTCACTTTGGGAAAAGGAAGGAAAATGCTCCATGTAGGTGTCTATGTGACGCCTATGTGGATGCCAATTAGACTTCCCTTCAAGCTCTTCAACTCTAATATAAAAGTTGGCCTAAATACGAAGCCCAAAAAGTTTACTACAAAAATTTAAAGATTGAATTAGAAAATCCTAATTACTCTTTACAAATTTACAAGGCTTAGAAAGAGAATCTTCTAGGAAAAAATATTCTATTCAACACTTCTTCTCTTCTAAGCCTAATGATTTAGGTGACTGGGATGGTCCTCCATCAGATAGTCTTCAAGAGGATTTTGTACATGTTTGAAGGCATGCAAGGACAATTTTTTGTAATGTAGGTCCATCATTGATTTTGGGTATTTCTTAAAGAGGTACTATGGAGGTGAACTTTTAACTGTAGTGGGAAGGGACCTTAATGAAAAAATGTTGTCATTGGCTTATGCTTTAGTTGAGGTTGAGAACAACAACTCATGGTAATGGTTTTTTCCACTATTAATTGAAGATCTGAGAGGTGTTGTAATGTGTGCCTCAAACATGTTCATATATGACCAACAAAAGGTATCTATTGCATCTAACTTGTGTATGCTTTTGTATATGTTTTGAATCTAACAAAGTTAACACCAACCACATCTACACAAAAATAAAGATTATACATAATGGTAAAGTCCACCCATCGTTGGGGAGAAAGGTAAACAATGAGGATCTTTTGGGTGGGTAACCTCTTCGAAAACTAGTCTAAAACCTTGAAAACCTCTACATCTTTAGAGGTCATCATCGACCTCGGCAAATTATGGTATTGAATGGGATTTTGGGTTCAATAAAAAAGGGAACTTTGATTTCCCCTCATCATAGAAAAATTTATTACCTAGAGGCTCTACTACAACATTTAAAAAAACCCTTAAAATTTTATACGAGGACGTATAATAAACACGTTCTCAATTGGCCGACAAATGACAACCAACCAATCAGGTGAGTTGGTTGTGAGCTATAATAGTGAAGAAAAACTTGAGAGGGGGAGTTGTTTGAACAACTCACATAACAAGCAAAAGTGAACATGAAGGTTTATAAAAAGATATGCGTACATATAAAAGAAATCGTACAAAGCCCTTTCTCAGCCATGACATACATTGTCAACAACATTACACTGCTCCAATCTTGAAGGTAGAACTGACACCCACTATGATAATCGAAGGTTCACTGAAATCCTCTGATGAGTACCTACCCAAAGAGGTTGATGCACTCATAGAAGAAGACATCACTAACCTTGAAAAAAAGTAAACTCTTTGCACCTAGCCACTACTTAGATGAATAATAAAATATGGGTGGTCCTAACACAAGGACTCATTCCAATTTATAGAATTTGGAAGCAAAGAAACCTAAAGAACACATATTTTTCTAACCGTTAGATCTATCCACATCCAACTGACACAACCATTCTAAACAGGGATCATAGGAGATATAATTTCAAGTACCCAATTATTACGTACTAAGCATCTTCTAGACTTTACACAAAAGTCCCATTGAGCTTGAGGGCTAGGGAGATAGTTGAGACCATCTCGACAACCACCAAAGAAAATTCGCAAAAACATTCTTGCAAAGACTCTCAAGCAAAGCTTTCCAAGCCCGAAGGATTGGTGTACTATTCACGACCGATATTACCTATACCATAAAAGGCCGAAAATATTACATAAAGATCTTGGAAATTTCTTCAAAGACTTTTTTGAAATGCTGCCATAAACATATCGAAAAACTGATAAACAAGAATAATTAAACACGACACTTGATGGAGGACCATCAAACCACCACAACTTCGGGCTAAAAATATTGAAGAAGATAAAACTTTGATTAGAGCATCCATTTCTATGAGTTTTTTTTTTCTCATTTTCTTAGTCTTGTAAATTTGTATAAAGTAGCGTAGTTTTGGTAATTTTTGTGTAGGATTTAATTGAGCTTGTATTTGGACCTTTTTTTGGCTTGTACTTGGGCCACTTATTGAGCTTATTTTTATGGGTCATGTATTGGACAATTAGAGTAGGGTGTAAACAGAAAAAAAAAAGAATATAGCTAAAGTTACAACTAGGGCTCCTTGGACCCAATGCAATTCTAGACTATCTAGGGTACACAAATAAATTACAAGAGTGCAAACAGAAAGCATGGAGTGACAAGAAATGCATGAAGGTCCACATGACAACCCCTCAATGAAGAGGACTCCCACCAATGTCAAACCACCACTTGCCTTCTTGGAAATGGAGATGATTCTCTCTTGTTAGAGGTGGACACTTGTCAACCTCTAATTTGAGAGGATTTGCTCCAATGAGAGGAAGTCAATTGTCACCATGGGAATGGAGAGTTTTTGGGGTTAAAACCTGCACCTTGTTGCCTTTAGCACTATAAATAAAGTGTTAGCCCTCTTGTAAAGGAGCTTAGAATTGATTAAAGAAATGATCAAATTTGTGCACATCTTATCTTTTTTGCTCACTCTTTGTTAGCACTAGTTTTGTGTCTAGCTTAGAATCTCTTAGGAGTTGGCCTAACCTCTTCTAAGCATCTATATTCACCAACCAAATTCATCTTATCCATTTAGTTTCTTTATCCATTTAACCCACACAAAACATTCATCAAACCACAACATATAAAAAATTACAAAGAGTTACATGGATTCAAGTTAGGGCTACATTAACGCTAATCCTAAATGAACTCAATTAACATATCGTATTGTCATACTAATACAAAATTAGTTACAATATCCGTACTAATCCAAACTCCTCCGTGTTGAGGTCCAATGTGAATCTATAAATGTGTTTGCTTAAGATAGGTAAATGTTACATTTTAATAACATTTATCACTCTCAAATACTCAAAAAAATAATTTGAACGTCGAAACACCTTTTGTAGATCTCATACAAATCTTTCAAAAAAGCGCGTTCCCCACATTTTAGCGTTGCATCTACACTATCTACATGAATGTAGGAGACACACCTATATAGAAAATGTATAAGAGATTTTTAATCATAAAAATATAGCTTTAACCTTTAACCATGTTAGAGACACACTAATATTAAAATTGACGCACATGATTGATTGTAATTATAGTTACATGAGTGTGAGAGGTTCAATGTATCAAAATTCTATCTTTATACACACTAATAGATATGAGATCTGTACTACACCCATATAAACATGGAAGGGACATGAGTATATAATTAGAAATTCATATACTTATGTCACTACTTGAACATAGTAGGTTTAATAATATTTTATTTTTTATAAGAAAATTTATAAATAAGTGATAATATAATTTATTTATTAATATATAGTAATTGAATTATTCAATTTTTTAATGAAAAATTGTTCAACTTTTATATTTTAAAAATTTAATTTAATTTTTTATTTTAATTTATGTAAATAACATAAGAGATACAAAGTACAATAGAGTGAAAAGTATATTTTAAAATTGAACCGTGTAGTTTTTCTTTTGACAAGATATCATAAAATGTAAGTACAATTTCTCTATATATATTATTTCTTTTTGAAAATAATTTACATGTATATTTTATGAACATGTAATATATATTTTCAATGTAAGATAAACAATAATATATAATAAATAAAATGAAAAATACGGTAACTTTTTTAATCTTTTTCAAGTTAATTGTAATAGTTTCTCATTTGAATTGCAAATTCCTTGAAGTGCAGCCACTGGAGACATCTCCAGATAATGAAATTGTGCAAGTAATTTCTTTTTACCAGGAAGTAGTTGGTACAGCTTATTTCACATTGACATATTGAAGGTATGAATATCAGAATTATCTTTTACCACATTTTTAACCTTAGAAATTAAATATATACTACAAAATTTACAATAATTGAAACACTCTACTTAATTAAGTGAACTATCCTTTATATCACATATCTTCAAAAAAAAGTGAAATCAAGAGTTTGGTGAACTTTGAAAGAGGTTTTAATTGTATAGCTTCCACTAAAAAATATTTGATATCTCACATAATGCGTTACATGTGACACATTTTTTAACACATTTTTCACACTAATACAATTAGTTACATGTGACACATTTTTTAACACATTTTTCACACTAATACAATTAATTAAAACGTAGACAATCTATAAGAGAATAGACACTTCTAGTTGGCATCAAATGGTCTGCACCAGACAGTCTTCATAGACAGGTACATCAGATGCTTCTCACTACATGATTCACAAGAAACTAGGAAACCTTAAAGAGACTTGTTTATTGAGCCACCAATAATCCTTGATTCACCATAAATATATTCCTCCTCCCAATCTTTTACTTATGTTGTCACCATTCATCGGTGTACAACAAGAAACTAATGTACAAGTACAAGCAAGAAGAACAAATAATACTTACTAAGTTACTACAAAAATAAATGACTAAATAAGCACACTATAAAATAACCATTGAGAAGGAGCAACAAAGAAATGAAAAAAACATTGCCAAGTTTCTTCCATTCCAACTTCAAAAGCATAAATCAACATTGAGAAACAAAAGGTTAGCAATGTTCTATCTCATCAAAGGAACCAGATTTCAAGATGAAAAACAAAAAATAGAGGATATCAATGTTCTATATCATAGAAGCACAATGTCCAAAGTTTTTTATGAGTTGTATGAGGACTTCTCCATAAAATAGCATGTACATGGACTAAATATGGTATGTAAAGAACTAAAATGAATTATTTTTTAATATAAGGACTGAAAGGTGAAACATGGACAATTATAGGGTCTAAGTGAGTAATTAAACCTTAATTTTTTTTCTCATAGTATAACACTACTGACCTGCAGAAACTTACATGCTAAGTTTGGATGATAATCAATTGATAAACTAGGTTTATCCTCTTCAACGTTAGGGAGAAACTAAACATCTAACTTTGGGAGTGCTCAAAAGTTGCATAGATATCTAAGAAACAAACATGAGTACAATAACAATATTAGAAAGAAAAAAAACTAGATGGATCCAACTAGTGTTTGTTTCCCTCCTTAGGGCTATATGAGAACTTTTGAAAACACAAATATTAACTTAAATGAACTTCTGCAATCACAAAGAAGAACATGACTAATATTAGATTAGTCACATGCTGCAGAACACGGTTTATACAGCAAGATTGAAACTTAAAATTATTAACAATAGAAGTATTAAAAAGACAAACAATTTTATATGGCAAACTCTTTTTTTAACTCATTGACATTACTATCCTCAAATGACACCCCCATAACTACTGTCTGATTCCATTTTGGAGCCACATCATCACTGTTCACCTTAGACCAATCATGGCTTGACATTAATATTTATCTTAGCAGTGAGTTTTGTAAAAAATAGCATCGCCACTTCTGTTGATAGAGGCTACATGAAGCAGACTAGCACAGTCCAGATTGGAGATAGCATGGTTTACATCACAAAGTAACTCAGAATAGATCTGAAATTTTCAAATTATAATAGATACCCTATCTTTCTGATAATGTAACTTTGGCTCCCTTTTCAAAAATCAATTCTAAGGACTCGCAAAGTGATTTGCCATAAATGATAAAAGCATATTGCATACAAAAACAATATCTAACTTACAATTTTAATTACAAAATTTAGGAAGTGGCAAAAGCATGCTGTGAAACAGGACATTTTAAGTTGAATCACATGTAATAAGATTAACCCATCCATACAAAAGAGAACTGCCCATTTGGTAGCTCTGAAGCTAGATTCCTACACATATGACGTTACAGTATGGGGGAAATGCAAAAAAGGAACAAATTCAGAAACCCGTCTTGAGGAAGGCTACACTCTCTCTAAAACAAGCATCTTATTATATCACCCATGTCATTTGGGCTCTTTCGGAAAATGCATCTTGATTAGTGCAGGAAGTTCTGCTAAGTCAACCTGAGGTTTCCCCAACAAAATACTTTTTAACTTATCATCACAGTTGACCACATTCTTGTTGTACGGATCCTGCTCAATTAAAGAAGCAACTCATCTTAATCAATCCATGGGAGCTGAATATCAATATATCAAAATAAATGCCCCCAACCCATAAAACACCAGAGCCAACTGCAACTGGATACCCTCATTTTACAAACTTAAAACTTACATTTTTATAAAATCACAAATTTAGTAGTTATAAAAGATTATATAACAGTTCAAAAACGTCAGAAAGAGATCTACATTTTGGAATAATATGTAGATAATGCATAGCATAGCTCAAACAAGATAAGCAGCACAAACTAGAGATTTCGTGTTTTGCCTCAACCCGTGTATACAAGTGCATAGTTTTGCTAAGTATTACTGTACAATTAAAGCTGCAAGGACGCATATCATAGCCAAATATAGAGCTGTGATTGATTTATGTAAAACAATGAAATAGAGTAAAAATGTTTGCATTGTTTAACATAGGAAGAAATGGAATGAAACATAAAAGAATGCATTCCATTCAATCAAATACTCCTTTATTTCTTCCATTCCAATCTGGGGGGACAGAATCACACTCCTTTTTTCCATTCCGTTATAAAATTACCCAAACAATAGAACTATAACTTTATTCAAATCCATTCCATTCCCCAATACATATTCAAAACTGGGCTAGGTGTATCATTATTGAATTACTCAACTACCTTATAAAGGTCCCATTCCAATAGTTTACAGTTTCTACTTCCCACCTCTTTTAATCACTGCCACTCCAAAAGAGAATGCAATATTTATTTCAAAAACAAAACTCCTTGAATTGGTTAACAAAACCCTTAGCTCAAAAGCCATATCTGAACACTACCTCTTCGACATCAATCCATTAACAAACAATTCACATAATTCTGTCATCACAAGTAACCTTAACATAAATTTTACAAACTTCAAAAGCGAGGCAAAATCCAACTCCCAACAAAATAGAATTGAACTTAACTTCAACAAAAACATAAATATTTAAAGAAAAGAGGGGGAACCTGCAGATTTTTGGTTTTGATGTAGGACCAAACGCACATGAAACAGCCCAAACGGGAAATCTGAGACTGACCCACGAATTCTCTGAGCGTGGATGGAAGGTTGACGAGGTCAATCAAGTTGGCAAGCTTCTTAGGGTTGTCAGTGATGGCTTTCTTGATGCCCTGAGGAAGCATTTTTGTTTTGAATCCCTGAAATTTAACGCCTATGCGTAGTTGGGCACCGATCAAAAACGAAGCTTGGCGAAGAAATAGAGGACTAGTGTGGTTGGAGTTTGAAGGATGCTGCGAAATGAATGAAAATGGAAAAAAAAAGGAGTTTGAAGGGCAAAACCTTTATTCACACAAGGTTTAAGGTATTTTAATTTAAGTTAGGTTTAGCAATTGATTTAATCTCCATAAATGTAACGGATTCCTGATCTCACCATTAATTTTTTTTAAAGTATTTTTAATGTAATTTTTTTTTATTTAAGTAGCATATTAAAATCTTATTTTGGTAACAATAGGACTAATATCCAAATAAAATAAAAAATAAAAGCTAAATTTTTTAAAATTAGTTTTTAGATTTTTTAGGTAATTGAATTCACTCTCAACATCTATTCAACCGTAACAAATATAATTTTAATATTATTTTATAATATATTAACATCTGTAATGAATATTAACACCTTTTAAATAATGTTGTTTAATGATTTTAATTTCATAATAATCTCCTTAATATTTTAATTTTTTTTATCAAATTTGTTTTTAATTTAATCATAATCTCATCAATCTAAAATATTTTTTTTATTAATAAGTTGTTAACATATAATAACAATATTATAAAATGTCATATAATAACAATATTATAAAATGTGATCTTACACTATAAATTTAAAGTGATTGCAAGTATTATATTTCCTTTTCTCAATCAACTCATCAAATCTCTTATTAGCTTATTAATATAATTTTCTTCTCATCTTGTACAAAATCTTAATACCCATTTATTCCAACTCAATAAAACATAACATAAACATTAGAATGGACATATAATCATTCTTTTCCCTCCCAAACAAAAATCAACTAATTCTTATTCTTAGCTAAGTGAATGCTTTCAATCCTACAAAACCATAATCACAGCACTAATAACTCCAATTCAAATCACGGGAAATAAAAAAATAATTTAGTGTCCAGAACACAGCTCGCATAATGTGACAATTGCAACAAAAATAGATAGAATCTCTCTATAAGAGATATTGAAAAAAAGATTGAAGTCAGTACCATCCTAGCCAAATCAAATACGTGTCGATTTGACCTAAGTTGGGTTTATGCTGATAAGGTCCATATTAGATTGGTATCGACCTGATACTAATCAGTTGTCTCTCCTAGAAATCAACCTAAAAATTAACCGTTTATGAAGATACAAAAATATTAAAGATATATTAATTGATAAAATCTTATTACTTAAATTTTGTTATGTTAGTTTTTTTTCTTTTTACATGATATTATGCTAAAATAACTAATAAAAAAAAATAAGAATGATCAGGTCCACCAAAAACTCTATAAATAGATGAAGACTTTCGAAGAAGTAATTCAATTAAGATATTTTCAATATATGTTACACTCATATATTTTATACTATAACTGACTTGAGCTTCGAAAATTTTTCTGTTGGTGGAGTTCCTTCCTCATTTTGTAACTTCCAACATCAAAAGTTGCAGTTTGCAAAGAGATCACCTCAATACCACCTCAGATCATCTGAGCTCATCTCGGTGAGAACAAAGCCAATGCATTATATTGTGGAATAAAACCATTCATTAATAAACATGCCATGTCCCCAAGGGCCACATCTTCCGTCAACCGTAATCCTACACTGCTTCTCAAACAATCCCTCAAAGCAAGGCGGTGTTTTCCTATCCAATGAATTGATCGATCAAGTTCTCAAGAAGGTTCTCTTCAGGCACGAGAACTAAAAATTAAATTAATTATGTAATATTTAGTTACACTCGTAAAAAGTTATTAGATTATTTAATAAAAATATTTAACACATAAGTCTTGTTAAATAAATGGTGTTTAATATTTTAGTATAATTTTTTTATATTTTGTGTAATTGGAAAATAAATAAGAGTAATAGGTAATGCTTTAGATATTATAACAAAAAGCGATATATTAAAAATATAGAAATTAGTAATGATATGTGGGAAAATTGGAAACAAATGAAGGTATAAATTGGAGCACAAAATATAGAAGAAAGTGGGAAAGTGAAGATATAAAAATTGTAATTAAATTATAATATAAATATTGTTAAATTACATGAAGTAATTTATCTATGAGAAGAGATGTCAAAAGGTGGTCTTCTAAGCCTTCGCGAAGGCTAGTGGTCAAAAGAAGTGAAGGTGGATCATCATTATTATCTTTGCAATCATCGTTATCACTTTCATTATCGGGTCCTTGTGAAGACATCATTGTGCTCTTGTTAAGACAATTTTTGAAAGAACAAAGTTTTGGTTTATTAAACGAGGGATCAAGATGGAGTGTATGTTACAAGCACGACACCAATATCCTGGATATATAAATGTCTTACTAAGAAAAATTGTAAAACAATATATTATACATGTACAAAGATATAATCGAGAAAATTCAAAGCTTGACATTCAGGAGATAGTCATTCCCAAACTTTGATGCCGACATATGTCATACACAATTAAATTAATTGAATGGTAGTGTGATTGTTGGGAGTTTCAAGTTTTGCGGTTGCCTTATCCTCATGTAATTATTGCTTTTTGTTTTGTCATTTACAACTAATGAAATTTGTTGTCCTAGTGTATAATTTCCACAATATTTTCAAGGCTTATGAAGTCCAATTTCATCCAGTTTAGAATGAAGATTATTGATCTACTTACATGAAACTAAATTTGATATCTAACCCCATAATGCAACGACACAGATCAAGAAGACTAAATACTCAACATATACCTAACGAAATGAATGAGCTAATTTCAAATAATCTAAACAAATATTCATATTATAATAGCAAAAATTACAATAAAAACAATTTTCCGTGTAAAGAAGGTTAATAATAAAATTCACTTCCAATTTTTATTATTAATTTCCCTATCTTTTACTATCTATTTATAATTGTATTTTGTTCCACAGTCACATCAAATAATGATCAACAAATATTAATATATAAGTCTATAAAACTAACAACCTAATTTGTATGATATTCCTAATCATAATTCTTATAATATATTTTTTAACATATTTTATTATTATAATAATTTTGATAAAATTATCTACCACTCTTCTTTTTATAATTATGTAAATAATCATTTTTACATAATAATGATCTATTATTCATATAAACAATTAATATTAATATATTTTTTATAAAATCTATATATATATATATATTGATTTAATATAAATAATAAAATAATGTATAAAAATCGTATCAAATTCAATTAAAAAAAAATCTTAATCAAAATTATACTAAATGATACATCATCTATTTCAATATTAAAATCATACTAATATAATATGACTTCATTTTCTTATAAACAAAGTTGTGTTAATTATAAATTCATATCACTCTAATAATTTTTAAAAATTTATCAATTCGATAATAAATTTGAAAATTTTCACTACTTGAAAAAAAAAAACCCTTATTAACGATGTCGCTGTTCGTGATATATTTCTTGAATCCTACTCAACAAAAATGACTGCTTCCCTGCTCTTACGGATTGGATTGCTCGGCCACCTCAATCTACTACCAAGACAAGACGGTAACCGATTAAATGGACACCTATTGGTTGGTGGGTCTCATCATGTCTTTCATATGTTACTTCTTTTATTTTATTACACATATTATTTGTTCATGATTACCAAATAATGCTATTTTTACTTGTTTTTTTTTTTTGAAAAAAAAGAGAATTATTATAAATAATTAGCTAAAATTAAAAATAAAAACAAAGTAAATGCATTACTAATTTCTAATCCAATTTAAAGAGCGTGCAGCTGGCAATTGGGAGTGATACATTATAATGAAACAAAACAAGTAAAATAAGACTGATCAAAAGGAGCCTATGGTTTTTCCAAGCAACCAAAGAACTAAGGAGAGTTGAATGCCAAATATTGTGTGGAGGGTACTCCTGTCCAACATGAATCCATATACAGTAATCCCTGCCCTGTTATTCTCAAAGTAGTTTACTGCATAAACAGGTCAAAAGCATGTCTATGAGTCAACAAATATTCATGATAATCATCATATCATGATTCAATAAACAGTACATTCCTTTCATTAAGAAAAAAAAAATGTTACTTCTTCACAACTTCTTGGGTTACATGTATGGTAGGATGAACAAGCCTCTTATTTTCATATAGTTTTACCTTAATTCATTAAAACCCAAAGTAAACAATAGCTTAATGATGATTAGGTATGGCATAGATTACGTGCTTGTCGGAGAAACTAATCAAGTAATATAATATATGAGTGATTGGTACATTGGCCTTCCATATTATAAACTAATTAAAGTATATATGTGTTGTGTTGTTTTCATTACGTGTTTGATGTTCTTCATTTGATCTTATTCCTTCTGTTTAGTAATGTACATTTTCGTGAGTTTAATGTTATTGGGAGTAAAACAATTTTACACCATCATCTAATTATATACTATCGTTTCTATAAATTTTAAAATAATTATTATAAAAAATAACAAATTTATCATAAATAAATACTTTTTTCTCTACTGGTTGAAATTTATTAAAAAAAATTACATTCAAACTCCTCTTTCCGGATTTAGAAGTGAGATGTATTGAAAATTGTGATTTGAAGAAATTTCAACCAATAATAATGATAATAAAAATATTAGAAAGAGTCTTACTAAAAACTCTACTCAATCTTTATATATGTACTTTTGGTACTGTTTCCATTAGAATTGAAATTTATCTCAATTTATGTTATTTTTAATGTAAACTTATATTATATGAATTATCAATATAAATCTCTAATCTTAATTAAAAAGTAATAATAAAAATATTGTATGGTTCATATTTTAAAGGTAATTTCTTACTGAGTTTCTAAAACGGCAGATAGAAAATATAACAAGGTGTGAGAAAAGAAGTTACCAAGAGCTTGTCTCTTCTGATATGAGATGGTGCTGTAAGCATAAGATGGGATGAACTTTGTAGTATCAATTTCATCTTCTTCATCTCCTGCATCTGATTCCCCATCAGTTCCCACATTAGGAAACACTGTTTCATGGGAACTCTGAGGAGCCATTGGGGTCTCGCCATCTGTCAGCACTCCATCAAAAGAATCCAACGTAGCACACACATGCCACTTGGCAGCAAGTCCTGTGATCGCTTGTGCTTTGTGTGTTATCTTTGTGGCACTACGCAACAGTATGCACAGCGCAGAAAGGAGTGTCACTGAGCACAACTGCACAAGAATAAAACCCTTAAGAAGTTTGTTTTTTACTTAATAATTTTTTTGGTACAAAATACACAGTATTTAAAAAAATTAACTGATTATTTACAATGATTTTTTTTCTTCTTAATAATAATAATGCTTTTTCATTATAGTGCTTGAACACGACAGACCAAAGTTTCACTTGGTAATGAATTGTTATAAATGTTTTGGTCCTATTTGGTTTCCCTGATGGGGTAGATTATTAAATGTTTTGGTCCCTTTTTATTAGTCTTCTTCAGTATTGTTTTATGATCTAGATAAGTGAAGGAACAAGGAATCAATAATAGGGTAATGACTAACGTTACCAAAGAAACATGGAAGAAGCTCCAATTTAATCAAATAGGATACATCTTCGTCATACTTCAAATGGTTTCCATCATATAATTTTTTTATTTGTACAACTTTTAAGAAATTTCATATGTACAGCTAAGAGATAGGCACGTATGAGTAAGTCTATTAAAAGAAAGATAATAAACAAAATTGGTAAACGATCACGATGTGGTTAATTTAATCCTAATGAAAAAATGTATATAATTTCTGAAAACATAAAGAATAAAACTTAACAACTAAATTGATGATTTACCCAAATAAAATATATCAACATTGATTAACTACTAGTATAAAATAGTTTTATATTTGTATTTAATAATATCATTACATATTATGAGTATAACATAATATTAATTATAATAATAAGATACATTAAAATTAAACTCTTAAAACAAAAATAACAGTGGAAGCGTATATACTCACCAAAGTAGTAATAGTTATGACGAGTTATCACTAAATGATTTAATTTACAACAACGGATAAAACAAATTAAATAAGTTATATTCAATAAAAGTTTTTAGTTTACTTACATTTCTAGTTTCTTACCTATTTTGTAGTTATACAATTTTACCTTCTGAAGTTTTTTTTAGAACAACCTTCTCATGTTTTAACAGTATTAATGATAATTTTTTTTCAGCATTATGAATTTGTGATTTTAGTCTATTATATTTCAATTCTATGAAAAAAATTTAAATATTATATTTAGGTAACTTTAGTCCATTTATTTTGTTGAAAACTATTAAGGCGTGTTAGTTACTAATGATGTGTTTGAAAGGGTAAAAGACAATTACAACCTAAAAATCTAATTAACTTAATTTGAACTTTGAGAAACTAGGATCCTATGTTAGTGATATTTGAAATATTTAATTCACACGATTAAAATTTAAAATTGAAAAATCATATAATTATGATGCTAAAAATATTAAAAGTATAATTTTTCTTTATTTAGAAAAAATAGAAGGGAAGGGACATACCGCAAGTTCACCGGCCATGTATAAGTTCATAGAACCTGAATGCTTGGTTGTGACCAGGAGGCTTGCAAACTGGCTTCCAGTAACCAATACGAGGGCGAGTAGAATAAACGCGCGGAACCTATGGCTTATGATTCGCAGGTGCCTTCTGATCCTAAGGTGTTCCGACATCACCGACGCCACGTCTGAGTCCACGTGGAAGAATCCCGCGAAGTCGCGCAGTCGGAGGATTTGGAGATGGCAGATCAAACGGAACAGAACGCATACCAGAAAAATCACTGTGATACGGTACAGCCACGAACACAGTTCCAATATACACGCCACCGCATCGCTCACGTACACGTTCCCCAGAAACGGGATCTGTGAGGCTCCAGACGCGTACCACCATATCTTGTATGCACACTCCACCACAAAACACGGACCCACAAACACCGAAAGGATCTTCAGTGATCTCTGCAAAAAAAGTTAATTGAAAATTATAAATTTGGAGTGTGCTATTTATCATTTAATGATTATTTTCTAATTAGAAGTGAAGTATACTAAAATTAATAGTTTTTAATAAATTGTAATCTATTATAGAGAGTTTTGAAAAAGGGTGTGAAAGAAAGTTTCTGTGTCATTCTTCTTTGTGTGCATAATTATTTATCTAATTGTCGAATATTATTGCGTGGGAATCATAATGTAGTGTAAAAGATAGTTCAAGAGAAAAGAATGCACTTTGAAAACAACAGTTGATGAGTGCCTTTTCTCCTCTCTTTCTTCTTTAATTGATATTACTATATAGATTGTTCTAGATTTAGATACTTTAAGAGATAGGTATATAAGATTACACAGCAAATTTTCATCTAAACAATAAATAGGAACTGAACAATTACTATTTCATAAAATTTCGGAACATCATATAATAGTTTCTTTCACAAAGATTAATATTGTCTATCAATTTTTCTAATCTAGAAGATTACGTGTCTTCTTGAAGCTACAATAATTAATTAAACTGTTTCCTTTTGTTAATATTTTTATTCTAGTACATATCTTTTGAACTTGAGGAACTTCAGATGATGAGGTTTTAATAATTAAGACTTAAAGCTGTTATTTCCTTGCATCAAAGTTCTATCGAAAATCATTATTTTTCAAGTTGTGATGTTGAAGTTTCACAATTCTGTCTAAAAAATAGTTCCACTATCGTCAATATATTCTAATGGTTGGGAATGAATTTAAACTACGGGACCAATTCAAATTTCCACTAAGAAGCCGAAATCAAAAATCTCCGAACCGTAAAACAACAAAAACAAAAGAGACATGTTCCTGTTTCCTCAACTTAGTTAAGATCAACAAGGAAAATATCATTTATCGTGTAAATAATCACGTGACATTATGATCATTAAAAGAAATAAAATTTTATGATTATAAAAAAAAATATGATGAGTATTAATCGATTACATGCCAAGTCATTATTGCTTAAACATAAGTAACCCAAAAAAAACATGAGTGACTTACAACTAAATAAAAATCATCATTGTAAATAACATACATAATTAATAAAATAGTTATACATCATTAAAAATTAAAGAAATTTTAGTGCATACAGATCTAAATACGTGGAAAACTTTACTTATAAAACAATAACACCAATTTACATATTAATGTTTTTTCATATCAATTTTACATCAAGTAACAACGATTTAGTTACCGGTGAAAAAACGGTATAAAGCAGCTATGAAATTGGATCAATTTTTTTGTTTTTGTTTAGTCAAACTCAGATAGTAAAAATGGCATAATTTTTTCCCTTTTCAGAAAGTAGTACTTTTAATTAACAGAATGTGTTCGTAAAATTATAACAATTAAATAAAATATATAACATTTTTTTAATAAATTCTAAATAATATTTTTTTTTATAAATTCTAAATAATATGTTTTTTATAAATTCTAAATAATATTTTTTTAATAGTTACATGTTAAGGAAAAAATTTACAAAAGCCATTATGGGACAAATTGTGTCTCGTACAAGTTGAGAACTGAATTACAATAAAAGGCGTTATAAAAGGCTTGATAGAAATTATAGGAATATTTAGGGTGTTTTATGATTATGAGTTTATTTAAAAAAATAGTTTTTAAACTATTTTTGTTTATCCTTACAAGTAAATAAATTTTTTAAATAAAAAGTAAGTAATTTTCTAAATCTTTTGATAGAAAACTTGCAGATGAACATCGAAACTTGATGATCCAAATATAGATAAAAAGAGACAAAAACAATGTCCAATAATAATGTTAACAACACATTATCCAACATATTATTGTTTGAAAATTATTAAACAATATATAATTAAAAATTAAAAAACACACTAAATAAGAACTAAGATTTTTAATAGTTTATAATTAATTTTAATAAATAATAAAAATGTTCAATGATTATTTATTTTAAAAAACACCTTAGGAACAAAAAAACGTACAGTGAAAGCGTGTTTCAGAAGAAGAAAGTAGCTTCTAGATGCTTCAGAATCAGACTCATTCATCGTAATGCAAGCAAAAACATATTTCGAATAGACAGAACAGGTATACAAAAAAAATATAATGAAAAACAGCTCAGAAACAAGAAATGCAGAAAGCAACAGTTAACAGAATGGAGTTTGAAATAATTAAGAATTCTGAATTAATGTGTAATTAGCATGGGGAATAGATAATAATAACAATTAATTAGTTAAAAAAGAAAAAATGTAGAGAGATGAGATGACATACATTGAGCTGCGCCATGTAGTTGGTTCTCACAGTTTCGCTCTCATCGCAGAGCTTGTCGAAGAAGAGGAACCTTCGGAGACCATACTTCCGGACGAAGCCAGCGAGGCAGAGGAAGGAGAGGGCGGCGACGGTGGTGAGAGAGACCTGCACAACGCCGTCGTAGGGCCGAGAGTGGTGGCCGTCGCAGTCCGGACAGGCCAGTAGGAAGTGCGAGGCCGCGGGGACAACGACGGCTAGGAGGAGGAAAACGGACCAGGAGAGCGCCGCCGTGAAGGCGTTGGATTGATCGACGCACATCCACCGCAAGTAGGAGCGGAACGTGTGGAACTCATCGTTGACGTGTGACACGCTGCGGTTGTACTTGCCGCGTCGGTCCAACAGCGCCGTAGCGGCGGTATCGCTCATCGGAAGTAGTTATTTTGTCTGTTTGTGGCGTTCGGAATTGGGAACTTGAGAGAGCAGAATAAATAGCTTTGCTCGCTGGACTTCAACTCGGGCTTTTATACGCCAATTTTCGGAATAGACAGAAAGAAACACAGGTGGAAAGTGATAATTTTTTAGATCTTATCTGTATTTTTTTTCTTTGTAGTTTATGTAACTCTTTCATATAGATTTGTATTATACAACTTACTAAGTAAATCTGAAATAGAATTGCTACAATTTTAAATTATTTAATTTTTAAAATATTCCGTTAGGATGAAACAATTTAAATTTATTGATTTTTCTTTAAAATAGAATATTAATGAAAAAGTAACTGTTACAAACTTCATTTGAAAAATAATTTCAATGCTGTAGATAAAAAAAAACCTTGGTTGCAATGGGTTGAAAAAGAGTCTTGATAATTTTAGTTAAGAAAACTCTTGTTAACGTTAATTGAGAAATAATATTAAAAGATGTCATTGTAAACATGATCAAAAGACAATCCTACCTTACATTAATTAAAAGTAATCTTAATTTATTAGTTTATGTTAAAAAATATTATAAATTTGACATCAGTCAAAAATACCATTAATTTTAACAAAAAAAAAAACTACTTAACATAGGTAAAAAGTATCTTTTGTAACAAAAACATAATCTTGACGATGATGAGAAATATTAACTATTAATAAACTTTAACCAGAAAAGAAATTAAACCTATATCAAAAAAAAAAAAAAAACTAATGTCGAGTTCATAACATTAGGATCACACTCGAGCAAATAATATCTTCTTGATTATAGTTAAACTAAAAAATGTGAAAAAAGAAAAAAAATTGAAAATTTTCAAATTCTTATAATAAAATTTAAAATTATTTAATTTTAAGTAATTTAATTATTTTTATAAATCATTTAAATTTCATTTATTTATAATTCTACTTAAAATCAACATACTTTATTATAAAGCATTTCAATTTTTGATAAAAAAAATATTTTCTATCCAAACATAATATAATAATTATAAATGTGATAGAAGGGTATTGCCCTGGCTGAGTATGTAGCTGCCATTTTATATGCATGAAGCTGGAATGTCCAAATGCTGAACTTACTCCTCTGACACAAAATAATAATGAAAATTTTAATTTCAAAGTATAATTTTGAATTTTTTAGAGATATTTCTTTGAAAAATTCAAAATAGCACCTTACTAAAAAAAAGTTTACAGTTTATTCATACATGTGTTTTGCATATTCACAATTCAATCTCCACACACTAAAACGTATTAAACAGATTCATATATTAAATGTTGGTAATTTTTATTTTAAAGATATATATACATAGTAAATTATAAAGTTGACATTTTAAGAAAATTATAAAAAATTGTGTACAAGATTAGGAAGATTATTCCCTAAGATTAGTTTTAAGATTAATGAAATGAGATGATGTGGGTTGGAGAATGTAGGTTTGAGATATGCTAATTACTTTCCCTGAATCATCGGAAAGACACAAATTTTGTAGTGAAAAACTCGTAAGCAACGAGCTGGGGGTGGGACCAGCACATGGGAGGAGTAGAGTAAGTGTGAGGAGAACCAATGCAATGCACCCATTTGGATACAAACATTGATACGTGTAAGCTGAGATTCCTTGTTCAACAAACCATGAAATCACAAGCAATAAACAAAGCAATGAAGTTGAAACTTGGATCGAGCTCATTTGCAAGATTTGCATCTTTTTGGATCCATTCCACCAAAATTATTTCTAATGTAAATAATTGGTTGGTGTAGTGCCACATGAGAGCCGTTTTGTGATTGTCAACTGGGCTGCTCTCAAAGTGGTTGTGCTGACCAGACACATCAATTGGCAGCTACCAAACTTCATCATATGCTTTTACATTGTTTTAATACTCTACTTTACTTGCTAATACCCTTTCAATTTGGTAGATAAAATCTGAATTAATTATGTTGGGGAGTTTTCTTTAATTTGTCTCGTCACGCGATGATATTAGTTAATCATACTATGAGTCTCAGCTATGGAAATGGTATATGTTTAAGTTAGAACTTAGTAAGAGATAGATAAGAGTAATAAATACTCTTCAATGTGTAAATTTATCTTGATTTGTGTGTACATTTATAGGATCATGATAAGTCTCTCATACTAGACCAAGATTATGACAAGTTACTAAAGTTAACCTCAGAATAGTAACATTATGTACTATGATTACGTTAATCATAGTGTTAAAAAATGTTTATTGAGTTTATGAAACTCATGTCAATCATGTTATTTGTAGAATATTCAGTCAATAATCTTGGTTGAGGGGTTTAGGGTTTCAGTGTCATATAATACAAAATACATTTTCACACAATTTATCCTTAAAAAGTGACTAGAATTTTTGGGTATGATTACGATTTGGATTGGAGATTAACTTCACAATCAATCCGAAACATCCATTTGGAGATATCTCAAGATTTGATTGAAAAATAAAACATCTAATTACAATATTTAAAAATTATATTGTAATATTCTTTTCACATCTTTGATCTTGAAGAAAACCTACTACTACACCAAATCTAAGATATGATTGCTGGTTACTATTGTGCCATGTGGATGAATTTTTTCCTTGTAACTTGGGTATGTTTGGAGTATGATAATAGTTTCTGCAATAAATATTAGTTAACTTTAAAGTTAATTAATAATACCCGTGTAATTATATGAGAATAGCAAAATCTAGGTATAATTGTATTGTAGCCGAGCAAAGTGGTATTATAAAGATTTCTTAAAAATTGTTATGGATAATCTTTGCTCTCAACTTTTTCACTTGTACGTTTTCTTTAATTTGAAAGTGAGACAATAGGCAAAAGATATACCATATTTTCATTATTAATTCTCGACCATGATAATTTATCATTTATTATATATATATATATATATATATATTAAATCTATTACATAAAGAATTGTATATAAATTCAATAGTTATCAAAATATCATTTTCGTTAATTCTCTTGCTGAATTCATTTTGAGCAACAATAACATTAAAATTAAAGGTTCAAGTTTGAAAGTGGTAAAACAACTTTGGCATACAACAATGGCCTTTTATTTCTGCACCCCATGATTTCAAGCTGCAATCCATAAAATTTGAAATTTCAATTTTATCTTTCTAAAATAAATTAATTGTAGTGTTGGAGCATCTGAATTCTTAGTAAAGCTTAAGTGCTTGGTGATTGGTGGTCTCTGGTGGTAATGGTTGTTGGTCCTTGTGATTGGTGGTGGTGGTTGGTGGTGACACCCTCTGTTAACTAACGCACAGTTGACAAACTGCAACGTGGCGTGATTTGGCAGAGGTAGATTTACATGGCATGACGTGGCTTAGGTTGGATGACGTGACAAAAAAATCAAAATTTGAGGAAAAATTTCTTATTCTCGCTCATCTGTGTTTTCTCATTGAGTTGTTTCTCTTCTCTTGCTGTTGTTTGTCGTCGTTGTGTGTGGTGCGAGGATCGTGATGTGTAGCCGTTCATTTGGTCGCTCTGGTTTTAGTGGGTTTCGGTGGGTGTCTTCCCGTGTGCTAGATTATGTGCTTTGGAGTTATTATTGCAAGGGATGAGACGTTGGGTGAGAAATTTTTGGAAGTCTGATTTTGTTTTAGTAGAGTTAGGGTTTTGGTGGCCTATGTTTGAGTTTTATTAATGATACGTATCTCTCTTGCATTTAGGGTGTGAGGCTTGTACAATTTGGGTCTGCAATTGGAGAAACTTTGTGAGATGAGGGAGATTGTGTGCATTTCTGGTTGGAGGCATGTGCTGAAGGATAAGGATGAAGTCAAGGAACAATGTGAGGGTAGCGAGAAGAAGAATAGGAAGAGGGGCAAACAGAAAAGTAATAAATGTGGGGAGGTAGAGAGTGCTGAAGAAGAATGTAAAAGGGACGTTTTCTAGTGCTTGGAAAACAGAGTCAACAACACCAGGAAGTAGAACCCCAAAGGGATTTAATAGAGTCACAAAATCAGGTGATGCAATATTTAGTAGAATCTTGATTTTGATGTTGTTGAAAGGATATGAGTTATTGAAAGAGTAATTTAGTAATTTTAAAAAATGATAGATTGATAAAATAGAAGAAATGATGGTGCATGCGTGCGTTGATTGGTGTTGAAACTATTGGAGGGATTATGGAATATGCAACAGAAAGTGAGGTGGTAAACTTTTAAGTGAGAGAGGACGGGTGAAAAAAGAGTTTGGAAGATGATGGACTGGGATATTGTGTATGACATTTATTTTTTTAATTCTATTTTATCTTAGCGGGAAGGATCCAAGTGGAACCTAACTTTAGGTTGTTGCCTAGTTGCTTTCTCTTGGGGTTGAAGTTCTTACTCAGAAATTTGATGAGATGGATCAACATACTCTTAAGAAAGATCGGTACCTACTCATAAATAACATATTTTTTTTTTGTAATTGTCAAGAAGATAATATTAATTTTATTAACCCTATAATTTTAGGAATGGATTTTATGAGGCTTTCTACCGTGCATTTGATGACCAATTGGTCACAATGAATTCAATTGCCTATCTAACTAAAAATAATTGGGATTGACAGAGGTTCTTATCCTGCTTGTCATTACCTAATTATGTTGTAACTATTTGACAATAATTGCATTATTTTAAGCTCAATATGCATTTGATGTCATATTTTAGCTATTCTATCTTTGTTTCTTGCATTTGACACTTTTATCATATCCTTTGATATTTTCATGAGCTTTTCCTTAACATTTATAAACTCCTTATATTATGTTTGTCATTTTCAATTTGAATAATCGATGATTTTCTAACCAAAGAAACTATTTTTATTTCTCATAATCAATTGATTTTCTATCAAATTGTCATAGTTTACCTAAAAGAATGTGTGTGGCTTCCATAGGTATAACATCACACAGGATCTCATCCTTGTATTTACAAATTGAGAAGGCTATGAGGACTTGTTTATTTATTATTATTTCCCCTTTTTCACTTAGTCATTGGAGCTTGTAGGGCTTTGCATGAGAGATGGTGGATAATCTAAGTTTTTCACCACTATTGTGTTTTCCACATTTGCATAACTTCCTCCATCCACAATTAAGGAACATAACTTATCATTAATGAGGCACTTAGTGTGGAAAATGTTTTCCCTTTGACTTTCATCAAAAGGCTTTAAAACTTGGTCTAGCATGTGCCTCATTACTAATAAGTCTCCTCCACATAGAATTTCATTCTTCACTTGGGAATCTAAAAAGAGATAGGGGACCCAGACCTTTGTGAGTTATGGTCACTCATGACAACCCTTCCTTTAGCCATCAAATTTCTTTTAGAAGGACAATTGGCTGTAATGTGCCCAAAACCCAAATATTTAAAACATTTTTGACTTAAGGTTTTGATGAATGACTTAGGTGTAAAAGTTGAGGGTTTAAAGTTTCTAGAATTGTAAGTGGAATTTTTTACAAAATTTGAAGAAAAAGTTTTCTAAGAAGATTTGTTTATGTTTTTTCAAGATGATTGGTAGTAGTCATCATTGTGAGAGTTTTTTTAATTAGTTTTCTTTGAAAGTTGAGATTCAACCGTGATGGCAAGGTGAAGCAATTTTTTCAATGATGATTATTCATAAAGTTCTACCACATCTTGGATTTTCCTTCTCAATCCACTTACAATTCTAGCAATTTTGGACTCCTCACTTTCATGCATGTCAATTTTAGTTAAAATTGTTTCAAGCTCTTTAAAGTACTCATCTTCACTACTAGGTCCTTGTTGAAGTCGTTGGAGCTTCAACAAGAGTTTCTTACTATAGTAGAAGGAACGAACATCGCATGCATGCATTTTTTCAAATCATATAAAAAGACCACGGTTGGCCTCTTGTTTAGCACAATGTCCATTAAGTCTTATGCAACCACTGCATCTAAAATTTTTAAGGAGGCTAATTTTACCTTCTCTTGGACCTCATGTATATTAAAGATTTGCTCTACCTTAACCTCACATCCTAAGTAAATGTTGGGGTCACTTTCCCCACTAAAACTAGACAATTTTACATAAAGAAAAGAAATTTTAGAAGGATGGTGTTGATGTTTGCGCCTTTTATCAAATTGATTCATTCTCCAATCTTCATCTTCCTCATGGTTTCCTATTGAGTGAAACTCCTTGTAGCTCTCTTATGCTCCCACCTTCTTGTTTGTCTTACTTGTGCGATTTCAAGCCTTTGGAGTCTCTCTTCCAATTGTCTCATCTTTTCCTCCTTTTGTGCTAGGACCTTTTTGCTGCCGCCAACTCACCTATAAGGAAAGCCTTTTGGGGAGATTGAGGTTTTGATGATTTTTCTGAAGAAAGATGAGCCATAAAATACAAAGAATGAGCAAACAATTAGTGAAAAAAAGTTAGATCACTCTCCCTCAATCTTGCATCACTCTTGTGTAAAACAAAGAGAAAAAGACATAAAGCACTCAAAAAGAATTTTTTTTCCTCAACAAAGGTCTATCTTAGTGTTAAAATTTCTCAAATGAAAAAAAAAAAACCTTATCACTTGATCTCAATAAGACCACAACAAAACATAAGGAAATTTAAAAAGACAAACAAGAAAAGTACAAAACAAGAAAGTTAAACCAAGTTTGAGAAAAGATGTATGACAAGTTTTTTTACAGAAATACAAGTAAAAAAGACACACAAAAAGACTCTAAGATACTTACTAAACTTTTAACAATTAAGTTTTTCTTTCTCTAGAAATTGTTAAAGCAAAAGGATAAAATTTTCACAATGTTGAAATTAATTTGCTAATTAAAACGAACCTACTTTATGAAATGTCTCTATTTGAAGAGATTGGAACCAAAAGCTTGCACCACTTCTCTTTTTATATATATATATATATATATAAACTTGTTTTTTGATTATGGAATGAGATATCCATAGTTTTGATCATGCATATTTTCATAGACCATCAATTAGTACAAAAGTTTGGGATTCAATTTAATTTATCACTTAAAATCTTTTGTTTGGAACTTAAATCTACTTCTACTAAAACAAATTTTTAATTATTTTTAAAATTTCACAATTAAAAGCAAAGTAAGTAGAAGCAAAATATAAGGACTCCTAAAAAAAATAAAGAACATATGACTTAAGGTGAAAATGACAATAACAAAAGAAGACACAATTTATAATTCAAAAGCAAAAATAAAGCTAATTGATAAGATAAATGTCGAATTGACAAGTAAGAAAATAAAGGGTTGAAATTAAATGTGTTTGAATGTAAGGATAAGAAATTAAAGGTGCTTGAATGTAAAGACAAGGAAATAAAGGTATAAGAAAAGTAAAGTGTCAAATCAACTAAGCAAAATAAGCTCAAGAACCTAAACTCTGATAACCACATGATATGAGTTGATTTTTAGATGGTTTCATTTTATGGTGACACTTTACTTAGAGTTGGGATTTTAGCAATTTATGGTGAAAACCTAAGAAAGATTTCCACTGGACATGAACTTAACTAAATGGTTAAGTAAGTGTGAAGGTTCACTTCACAAAGACAAAGATGAAAATCAATACAAAGTGATAGATGGAATGCAATGTGCAATAAAAATAACAATAAGATAAACATCAATAGTGGTCATGGCCGAACCAAATAATAAATCATAAGCATATAATCAAAGCAAAATCAAAAGCAAGAATTCAAGAGAAAGACATATATGAAATGGAAATGAATTGAAAAAAGTTGAAGAAGAGTAGCTTATGGAGTGGTTGTGAGAGTGGTTCACGCCACTTGGAGTGTGGTAGCCACCAAGATGAGTGAAAGGCCACTAATTAGTGAAGCCAACAAACATATTACATACTTTGAGAGGGTACAATAAAGGCAATGTCACGAAAATTTGGCAAGTGTAGAATGCTAGGTGTGCATATAAGAGATCACAAAGAGGACCAAAATTGAAATGTAGTAATTAATGATGTTGTTAGAGCTTAACAATTATATTCATTGGAGTCAGTGTAACGAGACACAAAAGGTTGTGTCTTGCAATCATCCGGACCATGCAATTGACAATGTGGTAATACAAACAACCAATCTTGCCCTGCCCCACGAAGTGCATGTATCTAATTGTACACACAAATAGATGTGTATCTATTGTCACACCCGTAACAAGGTAGTCGACAAAGTACAACCACCTATCATCTATAATAGCCATAACACCTCCTTCAAATGACCTGCCAGAAGCTTCTATTTTTGCCAACAAACTTTTACAGAATACAGTTATCCAAAATACCTACATTACATTTTTTGGACTTCTCCAAATTCTTTATTGTAGAAACAAATGCATCCAAGTGGTAGTAGAGTCGTGCTCAGCCAAGACGATCATCCTCTTTCGTTTTTCAGTAAGAAGAAGTGCACACGCTTCCAAGCATCCCAATTTATGTATATTAAATGTATGCAAAAAAGAATAAATGAAAAAATGACATCAGTATTTATTGAGCCAACATTTCAAGATGTATACAGATCAAAAAAGTTTGAACACCTTATTATCTAAAAAGATTCAAATCCCAAAACAAAACGTTAAAACTAAAATTTTAAGGATATGATTTTGAAACTTTGTACCGATCTGGAAAATAAAACGTGGTTGCAAACTCTTTCTCATGACAAGGTGCAACCAATCCAGTGCTTTTACTAGCCATCTCCTCACCAATTCTGCCGTTGTTTCAAGAATTGAAAAATTTCTTCTCCATGGCAGAAGGAATCCAACTAGTTAACTCTTTCATCTAGGAATAGAGCTATTTCATATATAACGTGTTTCGTGGGATAATCCCAAAACGTGGTATTGGTACCTTCATCTGGTCGAGATATGGCCACCATAGTGGATATGCTACACCTTCTGTGCGAAGGAACCACCTTCTTAGAACTACTCTAGTAACACACCATCGTCCTCCGCACAAGCTTCGACTTCCCCAATCCTCTTGAGTTCATCTCGTTTTTCAAATATCCCTCCGTCCTTTCAAAACTTTGAAAGTTATATATGTGTGTGTGTTTATATGGTTGGAAACAGAGAGTAAAAAAAGTTTTGGGAAATATCAATGGAATTCCCATTTCTTATTATTGTGATTATCTTAAGGCATGTATTTTGTAAATTCATGGAGAGTGGGAGTTAGGCAATTACAAAGTGGGACAGGACCCACATGAATACACTGTTTTCTAATCAATTGCAACTATGAATGGTCGATGGGACAGATAAAGTAGGTAGGTAGTTATTTTGGTTTGGGTTGTTAGGATTAGTTTATTTTTCTTGGCCCATGTCTTTGGCCCAGGCCCCCTTTTTCTATAAGTGTACCCCTATAATTACATGACATTTACTGAAGTAAATAATATTTTTTCACCTTACCTTCGTTTCTGTTTAACAACTTATCTTCTTCTTATGCACCTTTAGACTTAGGGTTCATCAAGACCCATTTTCTGTTCATTCTGGTTTCCTTACAGTGTTGATATTGCAGCTCCTTTTTTATCCAAAGTGCAAGCGCTTTAATCCTCTACACAGGTTCTCTTTTGCACCGATTGGATTAAGGCTACAATGCCTACAACAATCTCCCTCAAGGCATTTCTTCAATCTCAGTTTTGCATTGATTGTGTTATGGTATCGGAGCTCTTCGATTGTAGAGCTCTGCTGTGTAACTCTGATTTTCTTGTTTCAATCTCTTGTTCTTGCACTTTTTCTTTCACAATTGGTTCCTGATTCACGCCTTTCTGTTCTCCTTTTCCTCATTGTTTTTCCTTACAGATATGGCGGAAGAACAAAATAAAACCCCTTCCACTTCCACTCAAACGGAACAGTCGACCCCATCAGCCGGAAGTTACCTGTACCTGCATCCTAGCGAAAATCCAGCCACACCGTTGGTGTCGCCGCTGCTATCATATGTCAAATAAAATGTGAGGATCAAGCTATGCAGTTTCTTAGGGGTCTAAATGATCAATATTACAACATTCGATCTCATGTCTTGCTGATGGATCCTGTTCCCCCTATAACGAAAATTTTCTCCCTTATGGTTCAACAAGAATTAGCTAGCAGTTATTCTGTTTCGAATATCAATAGTGCTAACACTAAACATGTGAATACTTCTGCTGTTTGTACCTTCTGTGGTAAATTTGGACATTCTGAGAATACATGTTTTAGAAAAATTGGTTTTCCCAGTCAAGATAATAGAACCCTAAAAAACAGTGGAAATAGAAAACATTGTACCTATTGTAATAGAAGTGGTCATACCATTGAATCTTGCTACAGGAAACATGGTTATCCTGCTGGATATAGGTTTTATGGTAATGGTCAAAATAACCAAGCTAATAATGTGATAGTTGCTGCTGTTGATGATAGTTTTTCTGAGCATTGTGCAAAAGAGCAGGAACACAAAGACAGTCCTTTTACAACTCAATAGTATCAAATCTTATCTGAGATGTTCAAACAAAATGGCAACAGTGCTGCTGCCCAAATAAATCAAGTGGGATCCTTCTCTGCAGATCCAAATCACAAAGTTTTTTTAGCAATCTTCAACGGGTAATACCATTTTAAATTCTGCAATTAAAACTGAAAATTTCTGGATTCTTGACTCTGGAGCAACAGATCATGTATGCACTGTTTTATTAGCTTTTACTGCTTATAGGAAAATTAAACCTATTCTTATTAACTTACCCAATGGAAATCATATGTATGCTGAATATTCTGGAACTGTCACTTTCAATAAAAAATTCTTTCTTAAAGATGTTTTGTATGTACCTCAATTTTCTTTCAATTTGATTTCTACTTCCAAACTATGTTTGCATTTGAACTTCCATTTGATCTTTTTCTCTACCCACTGTATTATACAGGACAACATAACTCAAGAGAAGATTGGTTTAGTTAGTGCCAAAGCTGGCTTGTACATGTTTAATTCTGCCATTTTTCCTTTTTCTGCCACACTTAACACTGTTCCTTCTGTTCATAACATTTCTAAGGACTTTAATTTGTGGCACTATAGACTGGGACATCTTTCTAATGAAAGATTACGTGTGTTGAGAACTCAATATCCTTTTATTTCTTCTGAAAAAATACATTTGTGTGATATTTGCAATCGTGCCAAACAAAAGAAACTTCCTTTTACTTTAAGCACTTCGAAAACTGCAGCTGTTTTTGATCTTATACACATGGACATTTGGGGTCCTTGTTCTATAAATTCTATGCAAGGTTTCAGATATTTTTTTACTGTTGTAGATGACTTTTCTCGTTATACTTGGATTTTTTTCTTACATGCAAAATCCGAAGTTAGACAAAAGATTGTTAGTTTTATTGCCTACATTGAAAATCATTTTCATACTACTGCTAAAATCATTCGTACGGACAATGGCCCTGAATTTTCTATGAAAGATTTCTTTTCCTCCAAAGGAATTATTCATCAAATAACATGCATTATCACTCGTGCTTTAATCTTTCAAGCTAATTTACCTTCTCTTTTTTGGGATTTTGCTGTTCAACATGTTACTTATCTTATTAACTGTACTCCTACTCCATTGCTGCAAAACATTGCTCCATATGAGAAACTACATGATAAACCCTGTGATATATCTAATTTACGTGTTTTTGGATGCCTCTGTTATTCTAGCACACTTACTGCACTAGAAAAAAGTTAGATGATAGGTCTGTGCATGGCATTTTTCTTGGATTTCCAGCTCATACAAAGGGATAGATTTTCTTAAATCTAAAATATCATCGTATTGAGATCTCAAGGCACATAGTCTTTTACGAAAATCATTTTCCATATATGTCAAAAAATGATAAAAATAACAGTCCCAATAGTTTGTCTTTACCTATACCTTCGAATTATGATACAAATTGTGATCTTATTTTTGAATCTGAAAATACTTCATCTGAGGATACTGTTTTACGTGAGGATACTGCTCCACATGAAGATACTACTCCACATGAGGATAATTCTCTGATTCCAACCATACCTGGAACACCACCTCGACGGTCTTATAGACCACGAAGACCACCCACATACTTAGAGGACTTCCACACTCAAATACCAAGTGCAAGCAATGTAAGTTCCAAATACCCTATTCACAAGTTTCTTTCTTACTCAACTTTATCATCTGCTTTTAAAAACACTATTCTTTCTATATCCTCACACACGGAGCCTCGCAATTATAATGAGGCCTCCAAGCACGACTGTTGGCAGCGAGCGATGCAAGAAGAACTTGATGCTCTTACTACCAATCATACCTGGCAGCTCATTCCTCTTCCCGAAGGGAAAACAACAATAGGTTGTAGATGGGTCTACAAAATCAAACACAAATCTGATGGCACTCTTGATCGCTACAAGGCACGCTTAGTGGCCAAGGGTTACACGCAACTCGAAGGTCTTGATTTTCTCGATACATTCGCTCCTGTCGCCAAGCTCACTACCTTACGACTCTTGCTTGCGGTTGCCACTGCTAATGACTGGTACTTAAAGCAACTAGATGTCAACAACGCCTTTTTACATGGCGATCTACACGAAGAAGTTTATATGCAACCACCTCCTGGCTTGTCTGTCCCTACATCTCAACATGTTTGCAAACTTTAGCGATCTCTTTATGGACTTCGCCAAGCTGGAAGATAGTGGTATGCTAAGTTATCCTTTTTTCTCATTTCTCATAACTATATCTTATCTTCTGCTGATCATTCCCTTTTTTTGAAGCGAGATACAAACAAACTAACTGCTATCCTTGTCTATGTTGATGATCTTGTACTTACTGGAAACAATATCGAGGAAATCAATCACATTACTACCACACTACATCAACAATTCAAGATCAAGAACCTTGGAGATCTCACGTACTTCCTAGGACTTGAGGTTGCTCGAAACAGCAGTGGTTTACATCTCAGCCAACGAAAGTATGTTCTAGATCTTCTCCATGAGACATGAATGTTAGATTCTGCTTCAGTGCCTACTCCAATGATCCACTCCTCTCGACTGCAATCTTCTGAAGGCACTCTCCTTTCTGAGAAAGACTCTTCCAATATCGTCGTCTGATTGGCAAACTTATTTATCTTACCAACACAAGACCAGACATCACTTTCAGTGTAAACAACCTCAGCCAGTTTCTCTCATCTCCAACTAAAGCTCATCAACAAGCTGTTTTTCGTGTTCTCCACTACCTCAAAGGCAATCCGGGTTCTGGTATCTTCCTTCACCGCAACAGCCCCATACATCTACGTGCCTACAGTGATTCAGACTGGGCTACCTGTCCTGACACCAGAAAATCCGTAACTGGCTTCTCCATTTTTCTGGGAGAGTCTCTCATTTCGTGGAAATCGAAGAAACAACAGACTATCTCCAAGAGCTCATCCGAGGCTAAGTACAGGGCTCTTGCCACTACCACCTGTGAGTTACAATGGCTTACCTTTCTTCTTCAAAATCTTGGAATTCCATACACTCAACCAGCGACTCTCTTTTGTGACAACCAATCTGCTATCCAAATCGCTTCCAATCCAGTCTTTCATGAGCGTACCAAGCACATTGCAATCGACTGTCATATTGTCAGAGAAAAGGTCACTACTGGGCTCCTCAAACTCCTTCCAATTTCATCTTCTCTACAAATAGCCGACATATTCACAAAACCTCTTGCACTAGCTCTGTTTACTCAACTTAAATCCAAGCTGGGAATGAAAAATATTTACTCCCAGCTTGAGGGGGGGTGATAAAGTAGGTAGGTAGTTATTTTGGTTTGGGTTGTTAGGATTAGTTTATTTTCCTTGGCCCATGTCTTTGGCCCAGGCCCCCTTTTTCTATAAGTGTACCCCTGTAATTACATGACATTTACTGAAGTAAATAATATTTTTTTCACCTTACCTTCGTTTCTGTTTAACAGCTTATCTTCTTCTTATGCACCTTTAGACTTAGGGTTCATCAAGACCCATTTTCTGTTCATTCTGATTTCCTTACAGTGTTGATATTGCAGCTCCTTTTTTATCCAAAGTGCAAGCGCTTTAATCCTCTACACAGGCTCTCTTTTGCACCGATTGGATTAAGGCTACAACACCTACAACAATCTCCCTCAAGACGTTTCTTCAATCTCAGTTTTGCATTGATTGTGTTAGGGACCACAACACAAATTGTGATGGACAATGAATTCATCTCATGAAGCTTTATACATTATTATTAAAATAATTAAAATTAGAATTTGATAAAGTTCGTAGGGATAACTAAATTATTTGATTGAAGGGCATAATGCAAATGCAAGTATGGGTCGACTGTGGAGCTAACCAGTGGAAAATTCAAATAATGTATGTGTCATTGAGTGAGTAGCTTAGCAAACCAAGTCATTACTCTTGTTTTTCTCCTCCCATAAAGTCAAGCAAACTAAGTACCCCTCTCATACTATTCACATTCATTCTCCATTTCTTCTTTCTCTCCTCCTCTGTCACCCTTTTTGCCCCAATTAAATTCAATCTAATGTAACCTCAATCCTTATAGTTCTTCTCTTTCCTTTTTATTTTTTTTATTTTTTTATTTTCTCCTTTTTCTCTCTAAAATTTCAATCTCTCTTCTTCGTTATGGTAATTTAAGTTTTCCAACTATTAAAGAGAAAGTATTGAGACTCAAATTTGGGTTCTCTGGGTAAGATATATGGACTTTTATCATGTAGCAGAGAGGATGATGATGGTGGTGTGGAATTAAAAGACATGGGGGATGTAAAATTTTGGGATGAAGCTAAGCTCAATACTTTTATTTATATTGTGTTATACAAGTGTCCAACATCAACAAAATCATTTATAAAAAGAGGTGGGGTTTGAGTAATTATATTGTGGTTCCAATAGTTATCCCTGTGTAGTGGCCCAAATTCAAAAGTGATATTGGGTTGTTTCTTCCTGCACGTCCATAGCTACTTCTGGCACCCTTACTTCTTAAAATACCAAAATTACCCTTTATTATATTAGTGTTTTTTATTTTAAAAATGGTGATCCTAAATGTAGTTTTTAAAAAAAATATATATATTTTAGATGGTAGAATTTAGAAAGTACTTATGAATTCAGAAACAATTTCTGAATTATACAATTTAAAACATGTAAATTAAAAAGAGAAATATCTTACGGATTATAATCCAAAATATATATTTTTATTATAGAATGCGGAAGGTATTTCAGATAGATTCATAAATACCTTAAAAAAATTCATTTTAAATTATAAAATTTGAAAGATATTTTTAAATTTTATAATAAAAAATATAAATTTTTAAGAAAAAAAAATGTTATTTTCAGTTGACCTATAAGGTATCAGGAGTATGGATGTACAATAAGAAACAACCGTGAGATCGATATATTGCAATCCAAAGTCCAATGATTAAACTTTGGAAAGCTTTAAAATCCCAGCCTTGGCAAACTCTTATTCTCTTGCCTCATCATCTTTCCTAAAGGTTTAATTAACTTTTTAATTCTAAATTATATATGTATTATTAGTTTCACGAGTTTTAACCAATTGTCTTAATTAAAAACACATATTTTTTTTAATTAGCAATGAAATCCTTAATAAATAAATATTGACAATTTTAATATATGAATGATATAGATAATTTATAAATCTAATGACATCAATTTTATCATATAAAAGTTACATTGCTTCCTTTTAAAAAAAATGAAGGCACTTGAATGAATCTTAAAAGAGTTTACATTATTGTATTTTTATATTGAAGAATTTGATTCAACCTTTTATTAAAAAGGATTCTTAATTAAATTAAATAATAAATGATGGAAAAGGGTTAAATAATTTATTTAATGATGATATTTGATTCGCTTATTTCTTTTAATTACAATGTGCAATCATTTATGCTCGTGGGTGAGTTATAAGAAAAAAGCTTTTGCACAATACGCATCTCTTAACCCTCTTAAACTTTTAGTTATGTTTTGTTAAGGTTTGGTTTTGAGTTCTAAAAGCCTCAAGGTAAACTTTATGGGATAGGTGTTGAAAACTTCTAATAATCAATATTAAGGGTTATATATATATATATATATATATATATATATATATATATTAAACATGGTATGGATTTTGAAACTTCTAAATGACTATAAAATTATTCACTTTAGAGAATAAAGTAAAATACTGACTATTCATTAAAAAATTTAAATTAAATGTAACCAACAAAAACCTTGTTATATATGTTGTTTAAATTTTGATCAATTAAGTTCTTTCTGAAGTTTATCTTATCATTCTAAAGAGTGAAATTGATATCTATCACTAAGTTCCATATTTTCATTGATACACATTGTCATATGAATTAAAAGAATAAAAAATAGCATCCTAAAGATTAATTATCTCAAACTATATTCTAGCACGATCAAACTAAATAACAAAACAAAGGACATTTTCTCTTTATTCAACAAACTTTTAATTAATAGCAAGAACAAGTTTACACTTTTTTTCACCTTACCCATGACCTATATGTAACGCCTTCCTTTCCTCTACTTGTTACACATTATTTTGCATCTTCAATGAGTAACATCCCCACACTATTTTTGTTTTCCCTTTTCTCTATCATTATAAGAACACTAATCATAATTAACAATCATAAAAGCTAGAGCCAACTAGGATTTCTTTCTCCCTAACTAGCTCAAAACATGTTTAGTTAAATAATTAACTTACTTTCACTTTTGTTTTCTTCTTCTACCCCAACAATATCAACCCACACTTTTTTATTAGGTTAATCCACCCTATGAAACATTCTATGGGAATAACCTAATATAATTTTTTTTTTAAAAATGTAGGTTGAAAAGAGAGATTTGCACTCCAACAATATCAACTTACACTTTTTTTAATCAGGTTATCCAAATGTTGGATCTGAAGAACCTAATTTGAAATTTGAAGCAATGTAAGTGAAAAATAAGAGTCTTTTCACTTGCACCCACCAGCACCAAACCCTATCTTGCCACCTCCAAGATCATACACAACCTCTAGGGTTCTCTGTTGCACGTTTCCAAAAATGGTGATATCACTGTCATCACCATTTGCAGCAAAAGCCAAACAAACTTGCTTTGCACTGGCCACATAGAGTATGCCTTGCGGCTGCAACTCCACGGTGACAGAGCCACTAAACACAAAATTTACCTTGGGAATGGAAATCACCTTATTCGCGCTGAGATCGTAACACGTGTCGAGTATGGAGAGCTCAGCCGCAGAGGGGTACTTGGACATGCCCTGGCGGAAGGCGGAGCGGAGAGCGGCGTAGGCAGTGGGAGGGAGGCGTGTAATGACGGTGCCGGAGTCGATGATGGCGCCGCCAGTGGAAAAGAGGGCGGGAGTGAGAGAGAGTTTGGCACCAGAGACAGCGATGGAAGCGATGTCGAGACCATAGAAGGAGGAGCTACGGGAAATGGTGGAGAAGGGGGTGTAGAGAAGGTGGCGGGAGGTGGCGCGGCCGAAGGTGAGGTGGCCGGTGGAGCTAGAGGTGGAAGGGAGGCAGTAGGAGAAGATCTTGCCATACTTTGAGGCGGTTTGTTGGACGAAAGAGATGGGGTGGCGGCCGAGGCCGATGAGACCGGCGGAGCCACCGAAGAGGCCCTGGTTGTTCTGACCACAGCCAAAGAGGAAGCTGTCGATGACGTCGGTGGGGGTGACAGTGAGACGCTCACGACTGAAGTAGCCAACAGAGAAGGATTGGTCACCATACTGAATGCCATATATGCATGCCTTTGAAACAGCAGAACATCCAGGATTATTTCCTACAAAGAATACAATACAACAGACATAACCATGATGTTGTGGTAATAAAATTTTGAAACAGTTACATAAGATGATCGAAATTTAAGAATGTTTACCTGTGGCAGAAGAGAGTTGAGTGCAGAGTGTAGATGTGCATGTGATGTTGGAATAGGATGAAGACTTTGAAGGATCAAAGATTGGATCCTGTTGGTCGTAGCAAGAACGAGCACAAGGTCGACACTGAGTCCAAGTGAGATCACTACCAGTGTCAAAAATGAGTGACAAGTCTTTCTTAGGTGTTCCAAGACCAACCACCACAAAGTAGTTTCCTGATCCAATAAGGCTACCAGACTTGGCTGGTAGGGTTGCTGAATCCAATTCCTTCAAACTATCACCACCACCTAACTCCTTAGAGATTCTGGAATGAATGTATTTTACCCTTTCTTTGTCTACATTCAGAATATCACTGTGTGTAACCTTTCTGTCACCATCATTCTGTTGGGAGCATGGCCCATATTTGTGTACCACTTCCAGTGATCCCTTTCTTCTGGAATCTGCATTACAAGTAAACAATTAGAGGTGTTCAATCATGGGGTTCAGAAATTAGTTATGGCTATACTTGAAAAGAGAAAGCTTCATCATTATGGACTAAGAAACTAATTAAAGCACCCAATTTTAATCTTTTTTAATAATCATACATATTTATATTTTATTAATCATACAGTCATTGGCTTGGATCCATCTCTATGAAAAATATTTGCTTCCAATAAATATACTTTTTTATTTTTTATTATTAGTTTTGTTATCGATATTTTACATTTTTATTCAATTTACACATACTAAAAACATATTTAACTACATGTAACTTAAAATTTGGTGCAAAGTGTGTGTAAAAATGGGAAGCAAATTAGAATAACTTTGAAAGGAAGCTGCATGTATTTGGAGTGATGTTTTGAATGTCAAAATCTTATCTTTGGTTGGTTCTGAAGTACTATATTAGTGGGTATATTTTATTTATATCCATGCAAAGTGTTTTGTTCTATTATTAGTTAGGTACAGCTGCACATAGAATTAAAATAGAAAAAAATGATACACCAGAGTTTAATTAAGATTAATTTTGTATAAATAAAAAAACTCTTTTTTCTTTAAATAATTGAAGAAGTTTGTGGGTCACAAGTGCTAGACGTCTAAGTAAACCTATATATGAATTATGCGATAGTTACATATCACCTAATTTTTGGTTAATCATTTTTTTTTTTGAGGTAGTATCCTAAATTGATATTATTCATGCACTCATAATTGAAGCCTAACTATTTTTTCAATATATTTGCTCATGTTATATTTTGCTATTCTACTCCTAAAACCAACAATTAGTTCAATGCTAAATGGTTGTTGACATTTTTTTGAAATATATGACTAAATTAAAATAAATTCAAGTTGATATATTTTTATACAGAAGTGTTTTAATCAAAACTAGATCCAAATAAGAAATAAAGCAAGATCCAATTCTTTCATCCTCACCCTTGTTCACATGTCCCCACCGTGTTAATTAAATAATTGACCAAACTTTTTTGCTTTATTTTCTTTAGTCTATATTAAAATTGGAAAAACTTTTTGAGTTATAAGATTATTCCATCTCTATCATCTCATGAAGATGGTTATGCCAAAACTTTATCAATTTTCTTCACTAGTACAAAAACCTATGACTTTTTTTGAACAATATGGGTAGAAAGCATGATGTTTTTATTGCTTTACAAGAGAGAAAATTGCCACCATTTTTGGTTTTAATTTATAAAGGGTTTGGGGGTGAATGAAAACGATTTTCTTCCAAGACTAGTAAAACAAAAGTAGAAAAATCAAAGTACAACATGTTCTTCAAAACTTTTGGATTGTTGAAAAGGAAATTGCATGAAGTATTTCATAGTCACAAGGATAAGTATTAATAGTGGTTTTTAACCCGTGACCATATGAGTCTTATAGTGATAAGGTTAAGTCCAAGTCATATCATATACGATCCGTGACAAAAGACTAAACTTTGTCCGTACCAAAATAATGAAACAAAGGAAAATAGGGAAACATCACTTTCCAATGGGTAAAAATGGTTAAGTGTATTGAACATGTTTAGTAAAACCAGGAGATATATTGATCGAAACCTAAAAAATTAATTAGTAGAAAATTTAGATGTAAGTTGATGAATTAATTGGGTGAATTGAAAGTATATTATAAAACTAAATATTGAAGTAGTAGATAAGTATAGAAAGATGTATTGATCGTATAACTTGAAAAATTGTAAATATGTGTATTTCCAATCACTTTTTCATGTTTCGAATGATTTACCATCTTATAAAGATAATATTATTTTAATCCTTTATTAAATGAAATGTGATCATTTAAATACATTTATATTTTAATATTCTTGATGGATTTTATATTGTAAAAGAAAAATTAAAGGTTTGTGGACATAAACCACAAAAGGAACTCTACTATATATAATGAAAATAATAATATTTTAGGAACTTCTACACTTAAATGTTGCGTAAACTAGCGTTTAAAAAAATACTTATTCTTGAAGACAAAAATTAGTTAGATGTTGACAAAAAATACTTCAAATAATTTATCATATTAAAGTTAACGATAATAACTTTGTTTTTATTTCCATAAAAAAAATATTGTACTATAGCAAAGTGTGAGAGCATTAATATATAGTTTATAAAGATTAAAAAAGTATAAAAGAGAAATTTTAATCATATAATATCCTTTAAAAAAATGGTAAGTTTTAATTATTTTTATTTTTACATTAACCAATTAACCAGAAAGTAATTGTTTTCATGTTTTTTTTAATTTCCTTTTTTCACTTTAAAATTAAGATATTTAATATTTTTAAAAATTTCACTTAAATAAAAAAAATAAAATATATATATATATATATATATATATATATATATATATATATATATGTGTGTGTGTGTGTGTATGCAAGTATTCTCTAACTTATAATTATAGTTTATTATTGGATTAAAGAATATGTGAGTGAGTGGTGGGTGGCTTTTCTTTTCCTTTCTCTTCTATCTTCTATCTTGAATATGTGATCATAGGGTATTGGTGGGTTCCATGTGAATATTCTGTGTCAATTATGTGATGTCAAAGCAATGACTAATCCCACAAGCCAAAGGAAAATACAGTAACACTAACTTACCTGTCACTATTGATCATTAATTTCCTCTCTCTTTCCTCCAAATTTTCAATCAAGAAATTGCAAGACTTAATTTCTCTTAACACCAAAGCAATAGAACATAATGTTTTATCTACAACACACCGTTAATATTATTATAAGAAACATATAAAACTAGTATAAAGTTGGCATCATGCATGCAGGTAAAAAATACACATTTAAAGTAGTTTAATATATAAAATAGGTGATGAGAACCATTGATTTTGGTATATATTCCATCTCTAAATCATGATAGAGACAATTATTAATTAGAAATGAGATCCACCAAAACTAATCATGTGTAAAATCAAACTCAACTTAAACAATTTTGCAGACACTTTTTCATCCTGATAATCAACTAGTTTACTCTGAATGCTATAACATAACCAAACTGTGATTATGATTTAGAAACATTATGCAGAAGCATTTAACAAGCTAAATGTTCGAATGAATATGAGGGTATGAGAGAGGAGGAAAATTGAATTGACCTTTGGTGGAAGAACTGCAAGAGGATGATGGAAGAAGAGAGTTGAGGTGAACAAGATGAAGATTGTTGCTTTCTGCATCCTCTATTGTTGCTTGAAAGGCAAAGGTCTTCTCCAAGGAGGAGAAGAAGAAGAAAAAAACTGTAACAGAAGAAAAGAGAAGAGAAGACATTTGAATGGCCATGGAAAGAGGGAAGAGAAGAGGATAGAAAGCTAACTTATAGAACACACTTTCACTCTGTCGTGAAGCTTTGCCCTTTATATATAGCCAATTTCTGTGAATGGGGTCTCCAATAAATTATACATTATCAACTCTTGCACGTCACTGGCTCATATGTAACAAACAACATTGTTTCATCATTATTATTCAGTAGCCTATTTCTTGTTAAATATCAATATTATTACTTAATATAGGGTAGGTTGGAGGAGTGTTATACATCTCAGTTTCTTTAAACAAAATTTTAGGTTTCAGTACTATCAATGAAAAAATATAATTAGACTAAAATATTTCACTAAAAACGATTAATTAGATTTTTAATAATCTTACAAAAAAATTATTAAATAAAAATAAATTTTAAAGATAAAAAAAAAATTAATTAATTACTATAATGATTAAATTAAATATTATTTTAGAAAATAAAAAATTATTAATATCTAAAATAGTTTTTATTGTTAATAAAATTTAAAAATTAATTTTTAAATTAGTATTTAGTTAGCTATAAAATGTTTTAGTATCAATTATATTATATTCTAAAATTGGTATTAAAATTTTAGTAGCTAATTAGATAATAATTTAAAAATTAATTTAAATATTTTTACTAATGATAAAAACTAATTTAGATATTAATATTTTTTTAGATCTTAAAATAATATTTAATTTAATTAATATAATAATTAATTATTTTTTATCTTTAAAATTAATTTTTATTTTATGATTTTTTTATTGGACTAAAAATTAATAAATATTTTGTACGTACAAAATAAAAAATTTGCTTATTTTGGTTTAACTTGGTGCAGACAAAATTTGACTATATTGAGCAGACAAAATGATTTTTGTGATTTATGTTATTTTTGTAGCAGGCCCGCGTAATTTGTTGCCTAATTTAGATGTGATGAAGGAAATTGAGAACATTAATAATGTTAAGTGGGGTTGGCTTGGTAAATTTGATTGTGTTCAAACTTTGAATGTGTGTCTGGTTGGGATTAATAAATAATTTTGGTGGAAAGAGAAGAACATTAATGGTAGTCACGCTTAATTATATCCAAAGAGACATATACTGCTTTCAAAGGGACTAAGTAACACTCTGACTTATTCCAAATTAAATCGATGACTTTTTTTAATGAAAAAGTACGTAATTTGTTGTGTGAATATATATACCAATGTAATGATTTTTACATCCCTACAAATTTTATAAAATGTATACCATTGATAGTGTTATTGGATTTTTTTTTTCAAATTTATTTATTAGATTGAATTTTTTTATTGTATAAATCATATCTATGAAGTTTTATATTAGTATAATTTTTGTAGTAACCCATTAATATATATATATATATTATTTTGTAATAGAATTTTCAAGCATATAACTTTAAAATGGACCTAGAATGAAAATTTTATAAATAATCTTTAATTTATTAGAAAAATCATCTCTAAACAATTGTAATTCTCTCTAAACTTTTTAAGATTTTGAATTTTGAATTTATTTAATTTTATAACAAGTTATATTATATTATATATATATAATATTATGCAAGAAAATCGTTAAATAACAATTAATTTTTAGAGACAAAAAATAATTACTCACACTAAATTAGATTCTATTTTAGAGAGTAACAAATTATTTATATCTAAAGTGGTTTCTATTCACTATAAGAAAATCATTAAATAAAAATTAATATTAGAAATAACAAATAATTAGTTGTTATATTGTCAAAATTAGATACTATTGTAGAGACTAAAAAAATTATTGGTATCTAAATTAATTTCTATTATTGATAAATAATTTCTAAATTGGTATCTAATTAGATACCAAAGTTTTAGATACCAACTTTAGAATCTAAATAATTGGTAGTTAAAAGTTAGGTAACTAATTAGATACCAATTTAGAAACTATTTATCAATAATAGAAACTAATTTAAATACCAACAATTTTTTTAGTCTCTAAAATAGTATTTAATTTAGTCAATATAGAAACTAATACTTTTTTGTTTCTAAAATTGGTTTTTAATTAATAATTTTCTAGTAGTGATTATTAATGAAAATTTATAAAATGGTTTCTGTATTGATATCTAAATTAACTACTAATGTTTTAACTACTAATATTTTTAGATTCTAACTTAGTATCTAAAAGACTAATAGAGATTAATTTAAAATATAAAGTTGTTAGTAGTTAAAACCTTGGTAGGTAATGGTTAAATACTAATTTAAAATTTATTTTATAAATTTTTATTAATAATAGAAATTACTTTAGATACCTATAATTTTTTTTAATTTATAGAATGGTCTCTAATTTAATTCAAATCACTTAACAAATTATTTAGAAATAAGAAAACCAATAAAGTTCCAAATTTCAACCAAAGTGAATAACCTCACATATCATTATTTATAACATTTTAAATTTTAACTTAGAAACAAAAAACTTAGTGTAGTAACAACACCAATTAAATTTTCATATCTATCACATCTTTATGTTCTTCGTATTTAAAATTTAATTTGTTTTAATACAAATAGTTCAAAATTTCCAAATTCTAAGTCAAATAAATTATGATATAATTAATACAATTCCAATTCAACATAGCTACCACCTATCTAATCAAAATAATAACATATAATATTTTTTTTATTTTTAGAGTCTAACTAGTAATTCTTTGAACATGGTAGTAATCAAATTTCAAATTTGTAATTTAATTTAAATTAAGAACAATATTAGTTTTCCTTATATAGAGTTGCCTTGTTGGAACCCTGAAAGGATGATGAGCCTAAATATGCTCAAATATGCTTTATATATATTGTTCAAGGAATCAAACCTAATAAACAATGAACAAATAAACACAACACACCAAGCAAGCTTAGTCTAACATGGAAACATTTCTTCACATTAAACCTAACACATGAATGCAAAGAAAAACATTTTTTCCAACCTAAATTCCACACTCTTGGAAAAGGAAAAACTTGAAATTTGAGAGGAAAAGGAAAAACTTACCTCAAATAAAGTTCTCACATGCTTATAGACTTGTTCATGACAAGAAAATCATTAAATATAGATTAATTTAGAAAATAATAATAATTAATTATTATATTGACTAAATTAGATATTATTTTAGAAATTAAAATATTCTATTTTAGAGACTAAATAGTCTATTTTAAAATTAAAATAATCTATTTTAAGATTAAAATAATCTATTTTAAAGACTAAAATAATATTAAATTTAATCAATATAGTAACTAATTATTTTTTTCTCTAAAATGAATTTTTATTTAATGATTTTCTTATAGTGATAGTAAGCTATAGAAAAGAAAAACTAAAGAGAAAAACAAAAGCTTACTTCATATCAATTTTCCTAAAGCTTATCTAAATTTACACTAAAGCTTATCTAAAATTTACTCTAAACTAGATTTTGACTTAAAAACATAAGAAGAGTATAAAAAATTCATTAAACTTCAAAAGAAAAATTAAAAGAAAATCTTAAAAAGACAAATAAAGAAATAAAAATTAATTAGCTTCCAAATTTAGCTTCCAAGAAAAACTTGATTTAGCTTCCAAATTTTTGCGTGGGCCATTTGCAGATGTTACTCTCGTCGGCCAAAATGAGTAAAAGCCCACGCAAGATTTACATTGAACGGACGCATAAGCATCGGTTTTGCGTCGGCCGCGGCCCACGCATAAGCATCGGTTTTGCGTCGGCTGCGGCCCACGCATATGCGTCCGTTTTGCGTTGTCCACAGAACCCACGCATATGCGTCCGCTATAGCCCACACATGTTTAGAATTTTAAAATTTAAATATTTTTAATGTATAATAAATATTTTAATATTTAATTCTTTATTATATTTATTTTAGAATTATTTCTTTAATGTTATAATAAATTATTTAATTTATCAATTTTGAATATAAATTAATTAAATTAGATTTATTAAATTAAATAAGCGTTTGATTTAAAATTAATTGAGTAAAATAAAATATATATTTAAATTATTTAAATGTTATATAAAATATTTGTTTATTTTAAATATTATTTATTTTAAATTTATTTTATTTATATATTGTCATAACTATTTTATTTTTGAAATTATGATATAAATCAGTTAAATTAAATTTATTAAATTGATGATAATAATATTAAATTTATTAAATATTAATATTAATACTAATAATATTAATTATAATATTAATAATAATGTTAATAATAATTTAATAATATGAGTATAATTTATTTTATTATTATTAATAATAATTATATTAATATGCATAAATTATATTAATAATAAGTATAATAAAAATGATAATATGATCAAAGAATTTGTCTGGTCTAGTGGTTAATGCTTTTCTGAGTCACTGGAATGATTTGAGTTCGAATTTAGTGGGTTTTCTCTTTATAATGTTAAAATTAAACTTAAAATATAAATATCAAATTGTATTTAACTTTAAAAATTCTCTCCTACTATCCATGAAAACATGGGCTTACAAAAAGTAATAAAAATAAATCATGTCTTTAACCCATCAATAATTCTACTGCACTATAGATAACAGTAGCACTTTAATTACTATAAGAGTTAAAAAATAATTTCAATCATTAAAGGACTCTACATAAGTCCTTTCTTAGTACAAACCCAGACTTTGTGGTGTGGAAACTAAACTAATTTTTTTTAATTAATAATAAAAGTAATTGATGTGTACATATGTAAAGGGACACCAAAAAATTAATATTTAAAGTAATCATAATCTTCTTCTTCTTTTTAATTGATTGGGTTGCTCATATAGAAATCTATTTGTCCAACGTAAAAATCCACTATGTTCAATGGAAGTGCATCACTCGTGATTCCCCTATCTTTCTGCCTTACCTTCACTTCACGAGAATGGAGACAAAAGAACACCCTATTAAATAATTAGGTTCTCCAAAACTCTCATAATCATTTTGAACACAAAGGGGTTCGTTAATTCTCAATTTCCATCTCTCCCACTTTTATGAACCTTCAAGGAATTGAGCTCCATAACAAAGATCTTCTTTCCTTTAATGGGTACTTTGGAAATTAATCAAGAACATAATTAAATAATAATGATGAAATGGGTTGAGATTGATGAGTTTATTTGTTTTAATATGATAAAAATAATGGAAGAAACTAGTGGTTTCATCACTCACGGTTAGAGATCCCACATCGATTAGAGATGAAAACATTTCATTGTATATAGGTGGATGCAAACCTTACCTCACGAGCCAGTTTTATGGAGTTGAGTTAGACTTAAAGTTTCCTTCGTAATACTCACTAAGCACACTTCATCAAAGTGTGAAAATAATGTTTTCAAATGTGCTCTTCTCAAGTTATACTTAATGTGATGATTTTCATTGAAGATGTGAAACTACAAAAAGAGAGTTAATGAGGAGGAATGAGGTTCATTCCCAATGAGAACACTGAAAAACACAAAAGCAAATGGAAAACTTAAAAAAAAGGGGTTTCATAATCTTAACTACTTGCTAAAAAGATACCCATGAAAAAAACTACTTACTAAAAAGATTCTCATAATACCTATTAATGAGAATGACACATGTTAATGTCAATGAAAGACATATCTCACTCTGCAGGCCTACAATCTTTGGCTACTAAAGCTTTAAGATGATATATATCATTCTGGTAAGATTCTAGCTAATTACATACCTATTTGATTAATTTGGTTTGGGTGTTATGAAACTTTCTTCATAAGTAGTTTTACAATAGAAACAAAAAGATCGAAGGAGATTTTTTTTTTGTTTAAGTTTAAGTAGAAATTATACTGTATTAATATTTCTTTAAATTTTAAAATAAATATTCAATTTTCTTATTAAGAAAATAAGTCTAACTCAATTTTAGAAAATCGACTTATAGACTTATCAGATGAAGTTTGTACCCACTTAAATATTATGAAAAATCTATCTCTTGTCGATGTGAGATCTCAAATGAATTTTAAATCCTCTCACCGAGGCTACCAACTCATGCCTATATATTATGGGTGGTCTGATAGCGAAAGGCCTAATAAGTTTAACAAACTTTCGCTATGATAGACTCTAAATGACTCTTATACCATATTAAGAAGTGAACTTTAAGTCTAACTCAACCTTATAAAATCAGTTTATAAGGTGAGATTTGCACCCAACATATATACTGTGAAAAGTCTTTATCTCTAGTCAATGTTCTCAAACATTTTTTGTATTTAATAAAATAGTCGTTGGATCTTCTATTTTTAAATAAGCATTCAATTTCTTTATATTTTTAATAAAAAATATTTACAATCTTTATATTTTAATAAAATATTATACTGACTCAAACTTCAATAAAAATTTAAATTTCATATTTTAAAATATAAAAGTTGATTTTTTATAAAAAAATAAAATTAATTTTTTTTATGTTAAGTAGATTGGCCTACATTGGTGTGTATATATATATTGGTTCTTTGAGTTTGGTGTAAAAGTGTATGTTGTGTCTGATAGTTAATAAACACTATTTTTATTCTTTTGCATGTGTGCGTCTGATACTCTTACATGGTATCAAGAGCCAAAAAAAAATTACTTCCCTCATTCTGCTAGCCTACCCTTCTTCATGTTCTTTACTTCTTCTTCATCATTCTGCTAGCCTACCCTTCTTCATGTTCTTTACTTCTTCTTCATCATGTTTGTCACCTCTTCTTCGGCTTGTGCTTCTCAAGATTCTACATCTTGTTCTTCTACACAACTTCATACTTTCTCCATACTTGTTAGATTGAAGCTTGATGATGATAATTATCCCATCTAGTAACAACATATTCTTGCTCACATTTGTGGCCTCAAACTCACTCGGTTTCTTGAAGACTTGCTTGCACCTCCTCACTTTCTCGTCGCCAAAGATTATTTCATGATGTGAGTTTATTTTTAGATGTTTTCATTTAAGGTGACACTTTACTTTAAGATTGAGATTTTAGGAGTTAATGGTGATGACCTTAGGAAAATTCTCGCTGGATTAACTTAACCAAATGGTTAAGTAGGTGTGAAGGTGCATTTCACAAAGGCAAAGATAAAAGACATTGTATGGTGAAAATGTAGGCAAATTTTGAAAATAAAGAAGAAAGCTAGGAAACATCAATGGAAAGGAAACATGAAGGAAATGGAAGAAAAAACTTATGAAGATGGTGGTGGGTGGTCACGCCACTTGGTGGGTGGAAACCACCAAGATAAGTGTTAGGCCGCCACTTGAGAGTTTCATTTTCTTCAAGATAAGACCAAAAGGAAGAGGAGACAATACTCACTCAAGCTCTCACAGTATTTGTGCAAAGTAACTTTTCTATTCAATTTCAACATGTAAAATACAATGAGGTAGGCCTCCTATTTATAGGTGAAGGAGCCTTGGAGAACAAGCATGAAGGGTAGGATTGGAAACACAAAAAAAGGGACATCCTTAGACCCTAGGCTTGTCCTTATAGAAACTAGGTCAAAATCCCTTCCTAAAGGGCTAGGAACAAGCTAAAATGCTAACTACATCCCCTATTATGCTAAAGGAACCTTATTCTAGACTATCTTTGTTATTTGGACCCCTAAAGTAAGCCCAAATTATTTACAACATGTTCTATCTATTAAGAAGACCAGAAGAAAGAACAGTTGGTGTTCTGGTTTATGCCCATCTCCTTTGGTGAGGTCCATGAGATCCTTAGTGAGGTCTGGAATTGTTCGCTGAGATGACTGCTCACCATGTACCTTGTCTTTTGCTTCCTTGATCATCTTCGTAGCTACTTGATTTGTATCATTTTAGCAATAAATTCAATATGGCGTTTACTATACATCAAAAACAAGATCATCTCTTGGTTGCATGGCTCCTTGGATCAATGACACCACCGATTTTAACCAAAAAGGTGGGTTTATGTACTGCTTTTCAAATTTGGAATCAACTGCAAATTTATTATGCCTCCCAAACCCATGCAAGAATCAAGAAACTCAAGACTCAACTAAAAGGGCTAAATCATGACAAATTTATATCTGCATATATTCTTGATATCAAGAAGATTATATACACATTTGTAGTTATAGGATCGCCCATCTCCAATGAAGAGCATCTTAAAGACATTTTGGACGGTTTATCCGAACATTACGAATCCTTCACGTCTGTAACCTCGCGACTAGACGCCTACATTGTGGCAAACATTAAGGCTCTAGTTGCACATGAAGAGCGTCTCGAAAACTATAGATCTCAAGAACTACATCTTGTTTATGCCAATCTTGCTTCCACTCTATCCACCTATGTTTCTTCGTCAAGACCTATTCCTGGTTCAACCTCTTCTCAGAATTGTGGTTTTCATCCTTCGCCACAAAATAACAATCCCACTAAATGCTACTCTAGTTCTTGATCTATTGTTAAATCTTCTTGGAACAGTTCATCTATATCTCATCCCTCATTATCTACTCGTCTTTGGTGTCAAATTTGTCACAATTTTGGTCATGTACCTCCTGATTCTTGACATCAATATGATCCTCATTCTTCATCTACTATTACTGATGATTCTTTTTGATCCTGCCTGTTGACCGGAGCGCTGGAGAATGCCTCGTCAAAGGATCGACGTGCGCGCCGCTTCTCACTTCCGTTCCTCCTCTGGATCTATCTCAAGAACCTGCAAAGAAACGATACGGCGCCGCTGCGGCCGATCGCACTCCGACGCTCAAGTCAGTGACGGTATCACCAAATACTAAGAACGAGAACCGTGCAAATCCTCTCTCACTCGCAAGCGTAAAGTGTATGAACTGAACGTGCGTACCTCAGAAAGTCTGTTAAGAACTCTTATATACCTGGTGGTTTTCTCTCTCCTGGCAGTTACAGACTTGGACACGTGGCTCGCATCCAACTGTACACGTGCCATCATCTGGAGGCTCCCTGACTTGGCGTTGCTTCTACTCTTATTTTGGCTAAGTTACTTATGCATGGTACTGCCCAGTGCATAGCTAACTTAGGAGTGCGATCTCTACTGAAACTGGCGAGTTAGGGCCTTCATACACCTTCCCTGTGGTCTCGCTGGCCGCCTTCATAATCTACTTCTCCTTCGTCTTCGGCGATGCGCTTATTCTGGCGATCTCCGACTGCTTGGTCGCCTGAGTCTACATCTGGCGACTTCATCTTCAACCTAGCGATCGCCTATTCTGGTAAACTGGAAATCGGAACACGCCAACTTAACAATCGGCGACCACACGTGCCTCCCGACTTCCTTCCTATCTGCCAACCTGGCGCCTTGTCAACACGCCTACACTTGTCATCACACCCGTCCACCAGGGCGGTACACAAGCCCCCCAGTCTTAAGTGAAGACTTGTCTAGCGAAAAGACTGAAAGAGCCTTCGTCAACACCGATCTACGTGGCACTGACGCAGAATTCCAAGCGATCGTACTTTCTGCTGCTCTGACGCTTCACCAAACCCTTCACCGATCGCTCGACACGTGGCTTCATCAACGGCTCTCTTCATCTGCCGTTAGCGCTTCCAAAACTTATTTCGAAAACCCTTAAACCCCTTACGCTCCTACTGTTCCATCACTTTCTTCACACTTGCATACGCTCTCATTTCCTTCTGCGAAAGCTCTCGACGTTCCTCGACGCTCTAGATCACCACCTCCCTTCAACGTTCTCCTGATCATCGAAAGGTAACTACTTTCTTTCATCTGCTGGGTTTCCTTGCATTTTCACCGATTTGCATCATCCTGTAACTGTCTGGTGCATACGCTGTGGGCTGTTTTTCCATTTCTCCTTCGGTGTAACTTAGGGCTTTGTCGATCGTCGCAACGAACTCACATTCGTTCGTCTTTCACCCTCCTTCTATGATCGAGTCAGCCTTTGTAACCCTCCTGATTATTATTTTTTTTTCTCTTTCTTCTTCCTTTGCAGTTGCTGCCATGACTCGCACCAAGATTACCCCGAACCCCCCTCCATCAGCGCGAAACCCTCCTTCACAAGCACACGACTCAACACAAGTTCGTGGTGCTCCCTCTTCGCAGGCTGTGAGGCCTGCATCTTCCCAAACTGCCCTGGCTCAGGCGACTCCATCTAACGCTGGAGGAGCCCCCATCCCTCTACCAGACTTCAAGACTTTATACCCATGGGCTAACCTAACCCTTCTAAAGGAGACCTCGCCGGTGAACACTGCGGGAGCGGTTCTGCGGTTGACTAATGGGGACGAGGCCCACCAATCGTTTCACAAGGAGCACGACGAGAGAATGATGGTGCTGCCCTGCCCCGCCGCTCTGCCGGTATGTGCCGATGACAAAGTGAGCGCCGATGGGCCCTTCTGCTTCGTCTACACCACCTTCTTCAAGAAGGTCAGGCTCAGGTTCCCTCTTACTCGATTCGAGAGGGAACTCTTGACCGAGCTCAACATCGCTGCCGCCCAGCTTCACCCCAACAGCTGGGCGTTTGTTCGAGCTTTCGAAATAACGTGCGCCCACCTGGGGTTGCCCGCGTTGGTGGACGTGTTTTTGTTCCTGTTTGAGGCCAAGCACCCAGGAGACCGCCTGTGGGTCAGCCTGAATGCCATTGCTGGGAGATCCATTTTCACCATCTTCCAGCAGTCGTACAAGGATTGGAAGGGGAAGTTCATCCAAGTGCGCGCAAATGATAAAGACACTTCCCTTCTCGACGGTTTCCCCTTGTACTGGGTGGACAAGGGGAAAAAGGAGTCCAAGAGCTGCTTCAGGAGGCCCAGAAGTCCTGATAGCATGGGAGCTTTGGACCGAGACCTCTGCCTATTCTGGAAGAGGGTGGCAGATGCAAACATAACATTCCTGACCCCCACCCTGATCTCCTTCGAGTTCTTTGAGGACCAGTTGGAATTCCAAATAGGTTAGGACGCTACACTCTTGTCCCGATATTGCTTCTGATGCTGTTTCTGGGCGTCTTGTGCGACATGCACAAGACTTTGGTTTTATCTTTTCTGCATATGCCTGTTTTTGCTGTCTCATTGCCTCATACACTTATCCTTTTCTCCTTTGAGCTAACACATGCACTTTCGTTTCATGCAGATACCATGTTGGGTAAGAACATGCTCGCCGACTTAAAGGCGCTCGCCCGAAACCACGGGTTGGCGACCGGTTCCTAGACGGTGCCCAACTCGGCGGTCGAGAAGGCCATCATTCATGGGCGATCACCGCCCAAGGAGCCCACCCAACTCAAGAAGCTGGTCCTTAAGAGGCCTAAGCGGAAAGCCCCCCAAGTCGTCCAAGAGGAAGAAGAGGACGACGAGGCCACAGAGGATGGCCTTGTCACGAAAAGGAAGAGGGTGGCACCATCTTCTCCACCTGCTCAACCCCCTCTTCCAACCTCACCACCCCCATCAACGCCTGCTCCTCCCCCCTCATCGCTAACACCACAAGCCCCTTCACCACCAGTCCAAGCAGTCCCATTGGCCACTGCGCCACCTGCAACTGAGGCCCCAGAGCCAAATTTCTTGGAGGACCCCCCGAGCGCCTCTACACCACATATATCAGCAGGAGGGGGCCCTCCTTCCAACACTTCAGCTGCAGGAATCGTTCCAATCGGGGATGAGGTCGCTCACACCTCTCCAATCCTAATCACCGAGTCCCCGATTGCGTCGCCACGCCAGGAAGCAACCACTGAAAATATTGCTAAGGAAGGTGGCGACGAGAACCCCCAACAAGCCCCCCTGGCGCCCCTCCAAGCCGCAAACCTTTCCCTCGAGGTCACGAGGATGTGGGAACCTCTGACTGCTAAACTGAAAAACATAGCAGAGGATATCCCATCGATTATAACGAGGGCTGTGGAGAGCTCCACTAGGAGGCTTCAAGATGAACTCTTCAACCTCAGGACCGACAACTGCACCATGAGGCTCGAGGTGGAGAAATTATCTACCAATCTGACGCTCGCGGAAATGGAGCATTCCCGAGTAGAAGACGCGATGAGCACCGAGCTCAGATTGGCGCGTCAAGAGGCCACTGACCTTCGCCGCAAAATTCATGACCTTGCCCAAGAGAAAGTTGAGCTAGAAAGCAAAATCGTGCCTTTGCGCACCAAGGCGAGCAACCTGGAGGCTCACATTCAAGCTAGTGCCGATAAGGTACAAAAACTGGAGCAAAGGTCGATTGACCGCGAAAAACTACTTGGGCAAGTAGAAAAAGCAAGGGATGACGCCATGGCTGATCTCACCGAGGCGATCAAGGAAAAAGGAAAGATGGCTGCCGAGTTGACCCAAGCTCAAGCAGAATCCAAGAAGGTTGCTGACGACCTTCTTCATGCTCAAAGACCAACGAACAACTCCGAAAACAGGTCGAAGAGCTGGAGCAGCAGAACAAGGAGCTCAAGCAATAGGTTGAAGAATTTCAAAGGCAAATTGAAGAACTTAAGCTAAGCTCCGCTCAGATTCTGGTTGCTGGATTTGAAGCCACTCGGGAACAATTCGCATGCCTATTCCCCGATCTCGACCTCAGCATGGTGTCGATAAACAACGAAGTAGTAGATGGAAAGGTCGTTCCCGCCGAAGACTCAACCAACTCCACCTCATCTGCTACTTTATAATTCTGCTTGTATATGCCTTGTAACAAAACTCGTGCATATGTGTTTTGAACAGTTACTTATTTCAATCGCGAAACTTGGATATTCTTTCTTCTGACTCCTTTTGAGCGCTTTCACCTTCTTTGTATGTTTAACTTTGCCGAGTTTAACTTAGCGATTTTGCAAACACGACCTTTGGCGTAACTGCCTCGAGCCGATTCAAACTTAAGCAATAATCGCTTTAAACAACTTGTACTCTTGAGGCACTAACCTGATCATAAGAAAAGCTTCAAAGCAACGAACTGTAACTCAATCATTGGTTCAAACAACGTCCCACTCGACCTGCTTTATCAAACAAGTCTTTCAATCTTCTCGCCGTGTTTGAACTTTTCCCGATCGCCAAGACCTCTTGGTAACACCAGCTTTTCCTGGCCCCGTGCTTTGGCAATCATTTCTTTATCTGGGGCAGAAATGCCCTTTAGGATCTTCCTTTACCCCCCCTGAACTTCAGCGCTAAAGACCGGCTGGCTAGGCGTTCTCTTCGAACCAAACTTAGCCACCTTTCAAGCTTCTTCCACCCTCTTCGCCATACCTGAACTCGTTCAAGACGAGAAGGATTTTATCTTGTCTATACTCGCACATAAGCGAGAAGGTCTTTAACTCGCCTGAACTCGCTCATCGGCGAGAAGGTCTTTATCTGGTGCCTCAACTTGCCCAGGGTGTACATCTCCTCCCCCCTGGATGCACTGAGGACCTTTTCTTTCTCTCGCCTGCACTCGCTCGACGGCGATGAGGTCTTTAATTGGCCTTGGCTCGCACAACGGCGATAAGGACTTTATCCGGTGCCTCAACTTGCCCAGGGTGTACATCTCCTCCCCCCTGGATGCACTAAGGACCTTTCTCGCCTGCACCCGCTCGACGGCGAGGAGGTCTTTAACTTGCCTCTACGTTGCCCCGGGAGTTACATCTTCTCGCTCCCAGAAACACGGAGGAATTTTCCTCTTTCTCGCCTGCACTCGCTCGACGGCGATGAGGTCTTTAATTTGCCTCAAGACGCACGAGGGCGTTGAGGTCTTTCATCTGGTGCCTCCGATCGCCGAAAAACGATGAGGACTTAAAACTTAACTGGTGCCTCTAATCGCCGAAAAACGATGAGGACTTTAAAACTTAACTGGTGCCTCTAATCGCCGAAAAACGATGAGGACTTTAAAAACTTAACTGGTGCCTCTAATCGCCGAAAAACGATGAGGACTTTAAAACTTTTAGAAAACACGCGACATATCTTTTCTTGCCTTAAATCATGTACGAATGACAAGGTCTTTCTTCGAAACTTTTGGAAATAGCACATATGCAATCTGAAAACACCTTATACTTCGAAAACTCTTCTTTTATTGGGTGGCCTCATTAAAAACCCTCCTTAGGGAAAAAAGAGCGCCCCCTTCAAACTGTTTTAACAGAGACATTGTAATATAACATTGTGTTTGTCTTTACTTACAAAGCTCTTAACTATAGTACAACTTCAGGTGTGTGGCGTTCCAGGTGCGAGGAATCGCCCCTCCTTCTAGCGTCTCTAAGCGGTAGGCTCCGTTCCCGAGCGCCTCGGTTATTCTGAACGGTCCAGTCCACTTGGGTGATAGTTTATTCTCCATCTCGTACTGGTGGGCCTTTCTCATCACCAGATCGCCTTCTCTAAACTGCCTTGGCACCACCTTTGAGTTGTATCTTCGCTCGATCCTCCTCTTCACCGCCTCAGCCTTAAACCTCGCTTCTTCCCTGACCTCATCCAGCAGATCCAGGTTCAGCCTTCTCTCTTCATTCGAGTCTTCCTCTACAAAGTTATGGAATCTCGGTGAGCTCTCCTGGATCTCTACTGGAATCATGGCGTCACATCCGTAGACCAAACTAAACGGGGTCTCGTGGGTTCCTGACTGCTCGGTGGTGTGGTACGCCCAAACTATTCGGGGTACCTCCACAGCCCAGCTTCCCTTGGCTTTCTCAAGCCTTCTCTTCAAACCTCTCAACAACACCCGATTAGCTGATTCCACCTGGCCATTTGTTTGAGGGTGCTCGACGGATGCAAACACTTGTTGAATTCCCACTCCTTCGCAAAGCTTCTTCAACAGGTGGCTTGCAAACTGCGTCCCATTATCTGACACCAGGCGCTTAAGCACTCCAAACCGGCAGACGATGTTCTTCCATACAAAACCTTCGATCTTGTGCGCGGTGACCTGGGCCACTGGTTCTGCTTCAATCCACTTGGTGAAGTACTCAATCGCCACCACCAAGTACTTTATTTGCCTGATCGCCAGCGGGAAAGGTCCCAGGATGTCGATTCCCCAAGTATGAAACGGCCAAGGGCTATAGATTGACTTCAACTCCTCGGGAGGTGCCTTGTGCCAATCGGCGTGCTGCTGGCATTGTTTGCAGCACTGGGCATATTTCTTGCAATCTTCTCTCATAGATGGCCAATAGTAGCCTGCACGGAGAGTCCTTGCGGCCAGAGCTCGACCCCCGACGTGGCTTCCACATATACCTTCGTGGAGCTCTGCCATAACTCTCGTGCACTTCTCGCCGTGTATACATTCCAGGAGTGGGTGAGTGAACCCAAACCTGTACAAATCGCCATCAATCAGTGTATACTTCCTGGAATTTTTCTTTACCTTCCTAGCTTCTGTTGGATCTAGCGAGAGGAGGCCATCTGCCAAGCACCGCTTGTACTGTGTTATCCAAGTGTCTGGCTCATGGGCGGCGCAGACCTGCATCACGTCCACCTTCTCTCCTCGACAAGCTCTAACTCTCGGCGATCTCAGAGTTTCTTGCGTCAAAGACTTGTGGCTTCTCGCTGCTCTCTCCGTCGACCTGCTTATCTGAAGGACCAGGTGATCCGCTACAAATGCCCTCGGCGTCTTCAGAGTTTCTTGAATCACCGTCCTCTGCCTACCCCCCTTGCCTGAGCTGGCGAGCTTAGCAAGCAAGTCAGCTCGGGCATTCTGCTCTCGGGGCACATGTACTACTTCAAAAGAGGCAAAGGAACTCTTCAATTCCTGCACATACGCCAAGTAAGCCGCCATTTGTGGATCCTTAGCCTGGAACTCGCCTGTTACTTGCCCGGTGACTAGCAGCGAGTCACTCTTAGCCATCAGCACCCTAGCTCCCATTTCCTTGGCCAGCAAAATCCCGGCGATCAGCGCCTCATACTTTGCTTGATTGTTGCTGGCTTTAAAGGCAAACCTCAAAGATTGTTCAATCAGCACGCCGTTGGGTCCCTCCAAAATGACTCCAGCACCGCTACCCTGCTGGTTCGACGATCCATCCACCGAGAGTACCCAACGGAAATCGTCACCTTCAACCCGCGTCGCCTCTGATGAGAGCTCGACCACAAAATCTGCGAAGATTTGCCCCTTGATCGGGCCTCGAGGCTCATATTTAATGTCAAACTCTGACAACTCCACTGCCCACTTCACCATTCTTCCCGCAACGTCGGGTTTCTTTAAGACCTTCTGGATGGGCAGGTCTGTCATCACCAGTATTGTGAAACTGTGGAAGTAGTGGCGCAACCTCCTCGCCGAAAACACCACAGCCAGCGCAGCCTTCTCCAGGGCCTGATATCTCGTTTCTGGGCCCTGCAACACTTTACTCACGAAATAAATAGGCTTCTGAGCCTGATCTTGATCCTGGACGAGCACCGCGCTCACTGCCCTCTCAGTCACAGCGAAATACAACCTGAGAGGGGTACCCACCAGTGGTTTGCACAGAACCGGCGGGCTCGCCAGATACTCCTTTAGCTTGACAAAAGCTTCCTCGCATTCTTTCGTTCAAGCGAACTTGTTATTGCGCCGCAGACATTGGAAATAGGGATGTCCCTTTTCTCCGCTCGTTGACACGAAGCGAGATAGGGCTGCCATCCGACCTGTCAGCTGCTGGACTTCTTTCACTGTAGCCGGGCTTCTCATCGCCAAGATGGCGGCGCACTTGTCCGGGTTGGCCTCTATTCCCCTTTCAGTCAAAAGAAAACCCAAGAACTTTCCAGCCTCCACGCCGAAAATGCATTTCTCCGGGTTGAGCTTTAACTTGAACTTGGCGATCGTCGTGAACAATTCTTCCAAGTCTGCAACGTGCTTGCTTTTCTCCTGCGAGGTCACGACCATGTCATCGACGTAGGCTTGCACTCTCCTTCCCAGCATCGGTGCAAGTACTCGATCCATCAACCTCTGGTACGTGGCCCCCGCGTTCTTCAGCCCAAACGGCATCACCGTATAGCAGTAGCACGACCTCTCCGTCATGAAGGCTGTTTTTTCTTCATCCATGGGATGCATCTTGATCTGATTATAGCCCGAGAAGGCATCCAGGAAACTCAGCAGCTTGCACCCTGCAGCACTATCAACCAAGGCATCAATGCTTGGTAAAGGATACGAATCCTTCGGGCAAGCTTTGTTCAGATCGGTAAAATCGACGCACATGCGCCATTTCCCGTTACTCTTCTTCACCAGTACGACATTTGCCAACCATTCAGGGTACTGGACTTCCCTGATGTGGCCTGCAACGAGGAGTTTCTGTGTCTCGTCCCTGATCGCCTGCCTCCTCTCTTCGTTGAATTTCCTTCTCCTTTGTCGCACCGGTCTCACCATGTTGTCCATCGCCAGATGATGGCACAAGAAGTCGGGATCGATCCCGGGCATGTCCGAAGCGGACCAAGCAAACGCGTCCAGATGCCGCTCAATCACCTTGGCGATTTGGTCCTGGAGATCGACCTCCAGAGATCTTCCGAGCTTGAAAACTTTCCCTCCGATCTCCTTCTCGAGCCACTGCTCGACAGGTTTGGGCCTGGATTCTCTGGCGATCACCGCCTTGGCGATTCCCAGTTCCCTCGCTTCCTCGGGGCGATTCCGCGCCTCTTCCTCCTCCAGGCCAGCCTCTTTCTCCCCCAGCTCAGCGTCTATCATCTCTACGTCCCTTCCAGCGATATCCTCTGTTACCGGCGGTCTGGGCTTCACACCGGGAGGTGGGGTGGTTGTTACATAGCTCACGGACCTTTTGTTTTTCAGGCTATTCTCATAGCACCTTTTCGCTTCTTTCTGGTCCGACTTGATCGTGATCACCACCCCTTCCATGGACGGCAGCTTCACCTTCATGTGCCGAGTCGATGGAATTGCGCCTATCCTGTTAAGAGTGGGTCTTCCCAACAGGATGTTATATGCTGAAGGGGCGTTTACGATGAGGTACTTGATTTTCTCCGTCCTCGACCCAGCCTCATCTGTAAACGTGGTTCTCAGCTCAATGTACCCCCTGACCTCCACCTGGTCACCAGCGAATCCATATAAGCACCCTCCATAGGGCCTTAGCTGGTCAAGGGGCAATTCCAGCTGCGTGAAAGTCGGCCAGAACATCACGTCCGCCGAGCTTCCTTGGTCCACCAGAACTCGGTGGACCTTCCTCCCTACTGTTATCAACGAAATAACTATAGGATCGTTGTCATGAGGCACAACGTCCCGAAGATCCTGCTTTGTGAACGTAATGTCCACCTCCGGCGAGTGATCCTCAAACATGTCCACTGCCATCACCGATCGCGCATACTTTTTCCTCTGCGATGCGGTGCATCCACCACCTGAGAAACCCCCTGCAATGGTGTGGATCTCCCCGTGGATTGGCATTTCGTGTTGCTGGGCTTCTCCACCTGCTGGCTGGGAACTCGATGCTCCCCCGTCCTTCTGTCCAGCAGATAGTCGTTTAGGAACCCGCTCTTAACCAGGTCGTCGAGCTGGTATCCTAAAGACAAACACGAGTCCAGGTTGTGGCCAAAACACTGGTGGAACTCACACCAGGCGTCCGGCTTTGACCCCAGCACCTTGTCGCCCACCTTCTCAGGCGCCTTCAACTTAGCAGATATGTTAGGGATAGCGATCAGGTCCGCTAGACCCATGACAAATTTGTGCTTAAGCGGGCGATTGTATTCCCGGCGTGCTGGTTGTTGGCGCGCTTGGCTTCTTCCCTTATTCCTCCTATCGTAAGGATAGCGAGTCCTTTGGTCTTTCCTGGTTGCCGCCGCCGTTTCCAGCACCCTCTGCGGCTGGATCCTGGTCTGGGCGCGTGGTCTGGCGGGAGCCACGCTGCCTCTCTTCTCGGCGACCTCACTCTCGTCGGCGATGTGGGCCACCGCAAGTCGCTGGATGAGCCCTGATCAAGGCCTCGCAGAATGGCCCTGGCTGCACGCCCTTCTTGAAGGCATAGACCAGCATTTCTTCATCCTTGGCTGGCGACCTGACCATCTGCGCGCCGAAGCGATTGAGGTAGTCTCTGAGGGACTCCCCATGGTACTGCCTTATATCAAACAGGTCATAGGACACCCTTGGTGGTGCCTTATTCACAATGTACTGCTCGACAAAGATTTTCGAGAATTGTTGAAAATTGGTTATGTGGCCATTAGGCAGGCTCACAAACCACTCCATCGCCGTTCCCTGAAGCGTACTCACGAACATCTTGCAGTAGACGGCGTCTGACCCTCCCGACAGCATCATCTGCGTGTGGAACGTGGTCAGATGAGCCTCTGGATCCTCCACGCCGGTAAAAACAGCTTTAACCGGAACCACGCTCGTGGGAATAGGCGTGTCGGTAATCGCCTGAACAAAAGGCATTGGGAAAACACGAGGTGGCGTAGACGGCGCCACCTCTTCAGCAGAAGAACGTCCCTGCTGCTCCTGAAGAGCTCGACACAGCTCCTCAGTTACCTTGCTGAGCTCCTCGTTCCTGGCGCGAGAGGCGACCAGGTCCTCATGTATCCTTGCCTGCTCGACGCGCGAGGCTTCCACAGTTGCCTGCAACGAGCGCATCATCTCTGCCATCTGCGCCATGGTCATGGCGGCGTCGCCTTCAGCTGCGACAGGCGCCACGGGACTGGAACGATTGCTTCTCATTTTTCTCATTAACTTCAGCGAACCACGGAAATACAGCGAACAACACTTCAACCACGATCGAATCAGCGATCAACCGAAGAAAACTCAAGAAACTGCGCAAGAACCCAAAAACACCGCAAACCTTCGAAGAAAATCGCAGCTTCACCAAAAACCACCGTTTCCCCGCGAATCCGCCAAGCAAACGAAAGAACTCGAATCCACCGATCGAAAAGCCAAACGAACGATTCAAATGCAAACTTCACCAAACGAAACTCAAAGAAACTACGAACGACAGTTGCACCAGCACACAACCACGCCGAAAACCTCGAAAACTTCCACGAACTCACGCTGTGGATGGGAGCAAGCTTTACACGGCCCCACGGTGGGCGCCTGATGATCCTGCCTGTTGACCGGAGCGCTGGAGAATGCCTCGTCAAAGGATCGACGTGCGCGCCGCTTCTCACTTCCGTTCCTCCTCTGGATCTATCTCAAGAACCTGCAAAGAAACGATACGGCGCCGCTGCGGCCGATCGCACTCCGACGCTCAAGTCAGTGACGGTATCACCAAATACTAAGAACGAGAACCGTGCAAATCCTCTCTCACTCGCAAGCGTAAAGTGTATGAACTGAACGTGCGTACCTCAGAAAGTCTGTTAAGAACTCTTATATACCTGGTGGTTTTCTCTCTCCTGGCAGTTACAGACTTGGACACGTGGCTCGCATCCAACTGTACACGTGCCATCATCTGGAGGCTCCCTGACTTGGCGTTGCTTCTACTCTTATTTTGGCTAAGTTACTTATGCATGGTACTGCCCAGTGCATAGCTAACTTAGGAGTGCGATCTCTACTGAAACTGGCGAGTTAGGGCCTTCATACACCTTCCCTGTGGTCTCGCCGGCCGCCTTCATAATCTACTTCTCCTTCGTCTTCGGCGATGCGCTTATTCTGGCGATCTCCGACTGCTTGGTCGCCTGAGTCTACATCTGGTGACTTCATCTTCAACCTGGCGATCGCCTATTCTGGTAAACTGGAAATCGGAACACGCCAACTTAACAATCGGCGACCACACGTGCCTCCCGACTTCCTTCCTATCTGCCAACCTGGCGCCTTGTCAACACGCCTACACTGTAGCAGGATGCCACGTCATCACACCCGTCCACCAGGGCGGTACACTTTTCAAAAAAATTCTTTAGAAAATTTTCCTCTTGAACCTTCTGATGACTTCTTACGACAAGTGCACCATGTTGTCAGAAGTAATAATTTGTCCCTAAGAACGGATATCGATCCCACAAGGAACAATTGAGTATTCAAGTAAAAGATTCACTAAATATAAAAACAGAATAAAAGTTGGTTTGAAGATTGTTATGATGGCAAGAATTAACGAGAAAACAGTTCAAAGAGTTGTTGCTCCAATTGGAAAAATAGGGATTATGTTTCATTTTTCTCACTCTCGTGTATTTTGATTAGTATGTTAACATTAAGTTCTTTTATTAAAATTGATACCCGTAGAAAATTCATTTATATCGATTTCTCGCATATAAAATTCTTATGAGTGTTTCCTAAATATCAATTTCTCGCATATTTATAAAAACAACTTAGAATCACGCTCAGACGTTAATAACAAACTTAAAAATAAAACAACTATTTAAGATTTCAGATTTAAGATTCTCAAACTTGTCACGACTATTTAGAAATAAAACAACAATATCAGTAATCAATCAAGAATTGAATATTATAATATGTAAATATCACCTCAATACATAAGAGTTCGAAAAGATTACTCCAAAATCCACAAGGTAGAATTAGCTACACATCTTCTAGCCTTTTATTCTCCCAATTGGGTTACAAATCACTCAATGGTGTTTTCCTCTCAATCTGTCACACTAGGGTTGAGCTCCTTATTTAACCTAATTTTCTAGGGTTAGATTGCTTCCTGTGTTGCACTGATGGGCTAAGTGATAAAACATAAAAAATGTCCAATCTGTTTGACACATTCTAGCTCAAGCGAGGTTCTCGCTTGAGGGAGAAAGGCGTTGATTTCCGAAAATAGTCTTGGAGCATTCTCGCTTGAGCGAGAATCTCCTATTGCAAAATTGGCTTTTTCGGCACTTTCTCCATTCTGGGACCTTCCAACTTTCTCTTTTTAGCTTAAATCATTACTCTTTAATTCAAATCTCCAATCTTCCCTAGAAACCTGCAATTAACACCAAATTTGGAAATAAAATGCTCTTATTAAAAAAAAGATCATAACAAATGTAAAAATGTATAAATTCATAAATTAAAGATTTTTTATATGTAAATTAGCAATTAATATTCATAAATGCCTATATTTTAATATGAAATATTACTGAAATTAGACACTTATCACTCTCCCCAACTTAGAATCTTGTTTGTCCTCAAGCAAAGTAAATGAAAATATTTGAATTTAAATATCAAACAGCTTAATTCACTAAACAACAAATCAAGTTAGAAGCTTATGATGCTTCCAAATTCAAATATAGAAAAATATAGACACAATCAACTTCCAAGATCACATCAAAACAAATAAATGACAATTCATTAAGGAATATCTTCTCATATGCTCACAGGTAAGTGTTTCTCTCTATTTTCACTTAATCATAACAAATCACGGTTGCTTTTCATTTCATCTTCAAATCACAAACATATTAGAAACATGAATCTTGAGGTCTTTTCCAGGGTTGTAATGAGATTGGGCTTCAAAAAAAATATTTGTTTTTCTTAGATAACAAAATGGACATCTTAAAGAAGAAGACTTACAATTCAATTATAGAGAACATATATGTTATCTTAATTACCACTTTCTTTTGATGTCACCTTTTTCCTCATTTCCTTTCTAACTTTTCATGATTTTTTTAAAAAATCAAGAACAGGAAAAGATTCTTCCTATTTTCAACTTTTTGAGCTTTCACAATCAGAACCAACCATTCCCTTTTTCTATATGTATTGCATCTATGTTCTCCTTCCTCAAACATGCTAAATGGTAGGAAAATATATCATTAAATGTTAAGGTGCAATATCGACAAAAAAAAATTTGGCTCAAAGGAGATATAAAAAAATGGAATTCTAATAAGATAAAGGTTGACTTTTTGGCCCTGGGTTTCTAATTAACACAAACAAATGCCTCAACCATCTTCATGCTCTTTTATGATGCAACAAAAATAAAAATTAAGCAACCACAATTGTCAATTCATTAGCAAAACTCTCAAAAATTGTTTAAGGTTCACACACTCACTTGGTTTAATTGGAATCATTCCTTTTTGTTTTGTCATTCTCTGTCCTAATCAATTATCGTGTTAAAAATTTTCATGTATCACAATTTCAACTACATTTGAATAGGGATTCAATAATATTTTCTTTTCTAACCTATGTCCAATTCATCTCACTATTTAATATTTAAATACAAATTCTTTTTTCCATAATTTAAAATTAATATTCTAGTGCCTTTTATTTGCGAAAAATAAACTAGAAAACAAACAAATTAAAACATAAATTTATTCAAGAGATAAAACTAACAAAACAACAAATTTATTCAAATTATAAAATAAGAAAATAAAAAATGAAAACATAAACAGAAAAATAAAACAAAATTCAAATAACTAAAAAGAAAATAGAATTAGAAAAATAAAACCATATTTTTAATCAATTCTCTCTTCCTAAGAAGTCATCCAACTCTTTGTTAAAATCTTCCTCTATAGTTTTTCTTTATTTGTTGATGCCCCCCCCCCCCCGAATAATAGAACATGTCCCCAGGCCAGATTATATAACTTGCAAAATAATTATAATTATGAGACATATAGGAATTGGGGTGTCTTTCACTCTTTTTTTTTTTTGCAAAAAATTATCACTTGAGCGAGATTCTTTGCAGAAAATTCAACTTTTTCGACGCTTTACTCACTTTAGCAAGATTCCCCACATGAAAACTCTATTTTTCAACGTCAAACTCGCTCAAACAAGAGTTGACTCACCTGGGTGACAATCCCTACAAGAAAACATGATTTTTGAAAGGTAAAATCAAAACTAAAATAATAAAACAACATGAAACTAAAATGTGGACTAGTTTGCCTCCTAGTAAACGCTCGTTTAACATCATCTAACTTGACGCCTGTTCATTTTGAGGTGGGCAAATCCCTTTGTTGCATCCTTTTGTATGCATTTTTCCCTGCATTAAAAATTTTTAGACCATAAAAAAGATTAAAAGTTACCACATCATCTTGGGATCAAACTTGAAATTCTCCTTTGTCAACATCAACTATGATTCTCGCAGTCTTCATAAAGGATCTGTCAAGAATAAAGGGAACCTCCTCATCTTCTTTCATGTCCATTATAAAAAAAATCCACAGAGAATGTGAACTCATCCACCTTCACCAGAACATCTTCAACCACACCATAAGGATATTTGATGGATTTGTCTGCCAACCGTAACTGCATCTTAGTGGGTTTAACCTCCAAATCTCCTATTTTCTTCAGCATTGTCAAAGGAATTAGATTTATACTTGCCCAAATCCAACAAGACATTGTCCATAGATAAAACACCTATAAACACTGAAAGATTAAAACTTTCCGGATTGTTGGATTTTTGAGACAAACCTTTTCAAATAAGGTATACACATCTAACAATTTCACTTATAAAATGTTAACTCTCATTATCTACATTTTATATTACATTTTAAATTAACTCTCATTATCTAAATTAATTGAAGTGTGCCTATTAGAAAACTTTTCCTCTAACATTTTCAAAAACCAATAACAATCCAGATAATTCCAAAACTAAATCCTAAATCAACAACATTTCCTCTTGACAAATCACTTAAACAACATTTTCTCTTAACAAATCACATAAAGAGGGGAGAAAAAAAATTGAGATATTGATAAAAAATAATTTACTTACTAAAATTTAACTCTAATCAATCCACTTCTTTATCAAGCTTACTTTTCAACATTATAATATGAGAATAACAAAAAGTTAGAATCTTGTCTAGACTTAGAAAGAGTTCAAATAAAAGAGTTTTAGTGAAATAAAATTTGGAATGAAATAAATAATGTATGTCTAATTTTTGCTTTACATATTTTTTTATTTAAAATTTAATCTATAAAATATTAGGAATGAGTGAGTACAAGTTTAGTATAACTTGAAAGGAAATGTAGTGTTTTCTAAATTAAAATTAACATATATATATATATATATATATATATATAATAAGAAATTACACAAACTTTCAACAAATTAATTTATTTCTAAGTAAATTTTAACTTATAAAGAAATTCATTTTAACTTTTTTTCCTTTTTTTCTTTTAAATGTGTTTAAGAAAAGTTGCTTCAACAGTATAATATGAATTATATATATTGATATTACTTGACTTAAAAGCTTTTGGCTTTATTTTCCCTCTTTAAGCTTAAGCTTGTGATAGACTTTTTTTTTTATGTTTTGAGTTGTGATTAATCAAATATTAGTTTTCTTTTGTGTATAGTCCTCATTATAATCTGGAACAAATATATAGTACGTGTATTAAGAAATTACACGGTAAAATGGAAGTCTAATTCTAAATATTAGAGAGGAAGTTATAGTTAGTTGGATTCACACATCAAGCAATAGTGATATACATCATGTCATTGACTCCATTGTATGAAAACACTTTCCTTTTTCTTTAATACTTATTGTGCATTATTTGATAATTGTGTTTGATCAATTTGATAAACAACAACTTTTTTAGCTTTAACTACATGCATATTAAAATTAAACTTTATATCTGGTCATCTAAATTTCAAGATTATTTTTAAGACAAACACAATTTAAAGAATCTAGTTTATTTCTTAATTCTTGCTAAAGTTCTTTCATTAAATCCAATCATGTTGGTGCCATGTCCATTTCATATATAGTGCATATCTTACTTTAATAATGATAATAATAATAATGCTATTATAATATATTGTATTTTAATTGTATCTTTTAAATCTAAAAATGCTATTTCATGATCTATGTCACCTTTCATATTTTTTAAATGGAAATATTTTATGTATTAATTGTCGTCCACCACCAGTTAATTAATGTAATATTTAATAAAAAAGTTTATAAAATTGACATTCTGGAAATTTATAATGGTTAAAATGAGATTAGGTACATTGGTTGACGGTAGTTAAATACGTTTTTTATGACTCTTTTTTTTAAAATAACAAGGAGAGAATTTTCACGGAAAAAATTAATAATAAGATAATTTTTTTGTAAAAAAAGAAATCTCACTCGAGTAGGTGATTAATTCCAATATCATACATCCTAAGTTAATGAGGAAAACTAAATCAAAATTTGTCTCAAGAGTAGAAGTACTTCAAAATATAATAATGTAACAAATATATATTGTTAAAATATCATCACAATACTACAATTCACACTCAAACTTTATATATATATATATATATATATATATATTACAAATAGAGTAAAGAATATAAATCAACAAATTATATTTAAATAATCAAAATTAGTACAAATTTAAATAGTTATCAATTTATTGACTAAACTACAATTTTTTTTATTATGCAGAGTTTGAAAACAAAAAAAAATTATGTCTCTTTTCTCTCCTCCCAATCCATTCATATATATATATATATATATATATAATATATATATATATATTACAAATAATGCAATAAAGAAAAATAGTTATGACGTAATATAACATGTAATGTATCCAAATTCAAAATTAGACTAACAAATTTCGTGTTATATAATATAGAGACAAAAAAATATATTTAACCATTTTTTCTTTTAGTATATATATAATTGTAATTATAAATAAATGCATATGTTGAGGGTTTGTAAGACTAGTGTGTCTTACTTGTCATCGTCTACACCAAAATGTGTGACTGGCGAGCTACTAGCAAACATGGTGTTCTGATGAGTAGGGCATAGGTGGTGGTCTTCACAACCTTCTTCCATTCATACATATGTTTGTGCTACCAATACATTGGAATCTTTTCTTGCTTGTGGACCACCATAATTAGTTATTGAAAAATGTTGTTTGCTGAATTGGTGCAAATTAACCAGAATCTCTTCGAACAATATAATAATAATTGTTATTATTATGTTGATGTGATTTCTTTCGATGTTGGCCACAATATACACTTTAGTGGAGTAGTGGAAGAAAGCTGGAATCTACACAAAAACCTCACATTCACATTCACATTCATAGATTGAAGAATGACAAGTTCATTGGTTTAATGAAACTTTAACTGTCTATCCATCACTTTCTTTTAATTTTTTTTTTATTTTTGACATATTTTCTCCACCTGTTTTTTTTTTAATACAGTGGATTTTACTTTTCTGTCATGTTTTTATTTAAAATAATTATTTTAATATTGTGAGACTTTTTAATTATCACTATTAATAAGTTATATTTTAAATATTATGCTATATAGCTAGCAATCCTACACTCAGTTGACTTATAGCCTAATAAACTGAAAAACCCAAGATAAAAAAATAGTTTATAACCTAAAACCAAACCACAACAAAAAAAAACAAGATTTTTCGTGTTATTTAGAACTGAGACGTGGTTGATTATTAAAAACAAAACAAAATTTATCAATAATGTTATTAAAACAATGAGTTGGTCCATTAAGTTAAATTTAAAATTTTACTTTATAAAATGATATTAAATTTATTTATAACTTATTCTAATAGAAACTTACTGATATATGAGACTATCCGTTATTTCAGATTATCTATAAATACACATTTTTTAAAGTTGATAGAATTATAGTTCACTTAAAAATAATCATTCTAAATTTTAAAAAAATGTGAGAATGTAAATTTTACAATATTTTAAAAGGTTTATTAATAAAAAGATAGATTTTTTTTTTGCAAGAAAATGATAAAGTGAACAAAATGTGCAATTTAACCTGGTGGATATTTAGTAAGTTATTTACCCTTTTGATTTCAATAAGGGGTTCATATATAATGTGTTTTATTATTTCCTCATACTTTTCTTCATTGTAGCTCCCACCTGTTACTCCATTTGAAAGAAACTTCTAAGAATTGATGTTAATGGCTAAAAACTTATTATCAATCAACAGCTAATAAAAGTTTTGAACAATATGGAAAGCAACAAAATGGATTATTAGAAGCAAGTACGTATGCCATTGATTGTTGCGTGATCATCTACCTAATTAAACTTATTATTAAAGCCAAAGAATTTGTGTTTGAATGTGAAGAAAACTAATTTCTAGTTTCATTATCATTTTTTTTTAAACCGACACTGACCCATTTTCATTATCGATTTTATTTCCAAAACCATTTATAAGAAAATGGTATATAAAAAAAATTGTATATAAGAAGATGGTAAGAAAAATGCTAATTCCTTATTTTCTTGTGTGTATTTACATGATTCCATTTTATCTAGGAAATATATACAAGTGTATGGTGACTTTCTCTCCAAATTACAAATTACAAGCTAATTATGTGGTGATCCAGTAATCATGACATTCTATCATTATCAAATTAATTGCGTATAATTACGTATAATTGCGTATAATTTGATAATCATTATTTCATTAATACTCCCTCTCAAGTTGGTAGGTGAAGATCATGAACCCCAACTTGCGTCGCAGGGTAAAAAAATGTTCATTACCTAGTGCCTTCGTAAAAATATCTGCGAGCTAGTACTATGTCGGTACATACGAAAGACTGATTATCTCAACTTGTAATTTTTTCCGCACAATGTGACATTCTATCTCAATGTGTTTTGTGCGTTCATGAAATATTGGGTTTGCTGCTATATGCAAGGCCGCTTGATTGTCATAGAAAAGTCGAGCTGCCAAGTTACATGACACCTTTAACTCCTGCAATAGATACCATAATTATTTAGCGACGGTAATAAAATCTTATGATATTGATGCACGTCACTATCATTATTTTTTCATTAGTTAACCAGTTTTTGAGGTAATCTTATTGGATTTTAATCCAACTTTAGGAGGACGTCCTGATCTCTTGGAGGTTTGAACTTATTCATCATTTCACTTGATGATTTCTCCTTATCTATCTTTTCAGCCTATAACTTAGAGACCAAATCCGCTTTTTCTAAGGAAATATCAGTCGGGGTAAATTCAACTATATTCGCTGCCAAGATGGTCAAACATGACTCTTGACCTCTTTTTCATCACCTGAAAGAGATTCAAAACAATTTTACAAGACTAAATCTTAAGAAACAAATTTAGAAGTAACCAGTTTGACAACAACTAATTTATAACTTGTTGCATTAGTTGCATATTTGAGATGAGAGAATTCTTCTAAAACACTAGAATTTTCAAGAGGCAAAGAGTCATTTTTTTTAGCAAATCATTTGATTCATGGACATCCTCCAGACAGGGCATATTAGTAAAAATATCATCTTGAAATTCTGAACCAACCCCTATATCTTCAGCATATTTTTTAGACTTTTGACCAACAAGGGATCCAGTCTCCACTTGGCCAACAACAACTTCAACAAGGGTATCAAGATCAATAGCAGCTCCTCAACTTCCACCACCCCTACATCACGAACAAGTACATCATATATTTGTATCTCCACCGCAAAATTTTGTTTCTCTTTGACACGAACCACTTTCTTGTGAGGGGCATCATTAGTTTCTTTAGTCTGGATAATCATATGTTTATATTGTACAACAATAGGTTTGGATAAAATAGTAGGCAGTTTGATTGTGTTATTGAGGTTATTAGGATATCGTCGATATTTAGAAATATAATACCCTATCATTTTGCATGAAGAGCAAAATGGAGGCAACTTCTCAAATTCAATATCTGCAATAAAAGCAAAATCAAGTCTTTGCACCAAAATTTGTTTAAGCAAAGAAGATAGCATATCAATATCAACCAACACTCTAGTAAAAACAACCTCTAAATTTATTCATGGTGCAAGCATCAAGAGAAAAATGAGTACCAACCATTCTTGTTATAGAGAAAATTGTTTTTGGTTGTCAATATTCCATAGGAAGACCATGGATCCTAACCCAACATTGAACTTTGGTAAGCTTCATGGAAGATGACACAAAGTCTTTGGTCCAAGCAAAGACTCTTTAGATACCCAAATTGAGATTCCAAGACCCCACTGCTAGTACTCTTCTCATGTCTTCAATGATAGAAAAAGCAAATTCATAAAACCATTTTTCCATAGGAATAACTTCCCAAAATCCCAAAGATTTGAAGCAAGATCCAACTTTTTGCACACGTCCATATGAGTAAGAAGTTTATCACCTTTGGATAGTACTATTCTTCCATGAAGATTATTTTTACAATCTTCAAGACTTGTCATCTAATCAAATTTGGTACTTAGATTTACATGTGAATCTAAGAATTGTGGTATTAAGGTAAGTTCAATATAACCTAGGTTGTGCGTCTACATATGTCACAATGTGCAAGAACCCTCCCCCTCAGTTTCTCACTACTTGATATCTAGTCTGTATGACTTAGACTATTAGTGAAACTATGGAATCTCTGTTACAACATAAGTGTCAATACTTAATATACAATCAAACAACGACTTACACAACATCCCAAATGTATGACTTTAATTTCATACAAAGTTCATCATTCTCATACAATACATTCATTTAAATTTTTTACAAATCAATTGAATATACAAACTAATATTTACTTTACATTTATAAAAGTTTTCATACATAATCCAATTCATTGCAAAAGAAAGAAGTTTTCATTTTTTAGCTTGAGAGATAACATTTTAACTTAAGTGAGAATGTGCTCACTTGAGCTAAAATACCTCAAATGACATGACAAAAGATATAATTTTGGTTAATGGTTTGATGAGAATGGTATAAAAATGAATGTTTTTTAAGGATGAATGAGTAAATTAGGTTGGAAAAATGTAACATTTTATGATAAATGAAAAATTAAGAAGGTATGTTTTATGTGGGGGTCAAACAAATTAAAATGATAAGAATTATAAAGAAAAAGATTGTATTGAATTGAAGAGATGACAACACAAATTGAGAAAATACGAAAAATATATATATAAGAGTTTAAAAAATGTGTCCTAAACCATGAGTGAGGGACAACTTGCATCTCATAATTAATTAACTTATTTGATAACAAAACTAATATAAAAATATATTTTACTTTAATACACTAGTTTTTAATTTAGATGTTTTTAAGGACATGAATAGAATTCAACATATAATTTTTCAAAGAATTTTATTTTAAAAAAAATAAAAAGATAGTGAAAACTTGGCTAAAAAAATAGATTGTGTATTTAATTTTAAATTTATATATATGCAGATTTCGCTACGAATATTGTACTGTAGAAAACGATAAAAATGAAACGTTGAATAAAACAATAAATAGCAGCAACATTTTATAATTAGGAATGAATTAACTATATAAATAGCAGGACGGCATTATAAAATAATCCATGTGTAGTGATTAACTAGTCTATGTATAAGTTATTGTGGCAAGGAAATTGAAAAATATATACTTTTATTTATATTTTTATTATTTTTTAATTAATTAATTTATAGTCTTCTTAATACTTCCTCCATACAAATATTTTTGGCTTGAAGCAAACTCATTAAAAAAACTTTAGCTAATTATATGATAATAACATATGCCTATGTAATGAAATAAGTTTGTAAATTTAATGTTTTACTAATAAAAATAAGGATATAAGATAAAATAGTTATATTATATTAAAATATATGAATTATTAAAATATATTTAATTTTTTTACTTATAATTATAAATAATATTTTTCTCTTATAGTAACCATTGTAACTTTTCATCAGTTTTTTTAAAAATAAATCTCCACGAAATAACTTTATTGGTAGAATATGTAAAGGAATATATATGATTTCAAATTTTGTAATTAGATTTTTTCACTCTTCATTAATTTTAAAACATGAATTTATATTATTAATATGATATGATATCCATTTACAAAAACAAATTGATGGAAAAGTATTTGTAATGATAAATTTGTAAATACTATGTAAAAAATATTTGTAATGAAAAATTTATATTAATTGATTTACATGAATTTATATTATTTGTCTTTAATTTATGTAAAAAGTAGATACTACATACGTCGTATCTACTTGTACAAACAACATTGAATAATTGGTTCTTTATATAATCTATGAATATATACCTTTTAAATTGATTACAAAGGCAATTAATATAGAATCACTTATTTCTTCTTGTCTCACATACCAAACTTTTCTCATTTCTTCTTCTTCTTATTCAATTCACATCACCTTTATATTTTACTTTTCTTCTAAGACTAATCATACGTTGCCATCAATTATATTTATTTACTATTTATAATCAATCTAAAAATGTTCATATTATTAAAGATTCTTACTTTGTACATTACTGACATTTACATCGTTAAAAGTTTTAAAACCAATAGACCCCCCTCACGTATAGTTTTTTCTTTTCTTTTTTCTCTCTACATCTCTCTCTCCCTTCTCTCTTCATTTTTCATCCATGCATCATCTATTTTAGAATCTGATTGCACCATGTTGTAGCGAAAAAGTTAAAAACATTTCTACCCGATCAGATTTTTAAATTGAGTAAGTTCATTTTTGCTCTATAGATTCTTTATTCTATGCTTTTTCTTAGGATTTAGTCGTCCGTCTTGGTGGAGTCAGAAGAGAAGAGTAATTCTCTCAACTTATTATACTATATACTGAATTTATGTTTTATTTGAATAACTTGTATTAGGTCCTTAAATTTTGAAGTTTATCCAGACTGGAAGGATAAAATTCTAGAGGTTGCTTGTAAAGTAAGCAAATAAGGTAAGCACTACAAAAAATAATGATGGTAGAGTCCCCAAAAGAGCGACATAAAAAGTAAAAAAGAGACTCTACATGAGACTAATGTGAGTTTAGCTTCCCAATAGAAATGGGAAGCTAATGTTTTAGTGGCTATGCATTATAGACGACCTCCAATGGTACACAAAATTACAAGGTAGTGTTGGCTAAGCCTACATAAAGAAAAATATATTATTTAAGTATAACGTAGGTTTAGGGGACATTAAACTGGCTATAAAATTAAATAACTATTAAGAAGTTGACTTTAAGTCTATGTGAGATCTCCAACAACACACCCCTCTTGATAAGCCAACAAACAATCTCTAGGATAGGCTCGAAATGACTCTGATACCATATTAAAAAGTGAACTTTATACCTAACTCAATTTCATAAAACCAACTTATAAGGTGAGGTTTACACTCACTTATATACTATGAAATATCCTAATATCTAGTCGATGTGGGATCTCCAACAATAATTAAACTTAGCATAGTCATTAGGGACATTAAGTGAGAAAGCAAATGAGAGTAAATTGTCGCCATTAGAGACACTGTCTGGGAAACAAATATTAGTGGCGCCTAGACCTACACTAAATTTAATAAAATATTAACTTGCATCCACTTTGTATCCCCATTCTTGACACGGTATCATTCTGCAACTACTATGTGTCCACATTCTAAACGCTAATTTATTATTATTATTTTAATAAAGTTTAACTTGCAGTCACTTTGTGTTCACATTCTAGACTCAATATTATTTTGTCACTTATTTTTTCAATGTATCTACTTTGTATCCCCATTCTAGATGTTAACTTATTATTATTATTTTAATAATTTTTAGCGTGAGTTAAAGGTCTCCATTGTGGACACAATGTTTGACATTTATTTTTGTGTCCAACTTGAGTAGACTTCATTCTTACTAGTGGCTTTTTTTATTATAGTCCTCACTTTTTGTTGGAAGCTAAAGTGGATTTTTCTTGTAGTGAAGAGAAACTAACTTTAACTTTTAATGGTACCTTAGGCTAGAAGATCTGAAAGTGGAGGGGACGTGGTCCCAAGTTTCAATTTCTCTTGCAAGGATGTTACTTGATAAAATTGTTTGATTTTATGTTGTGTGAGAATGTATAAATATTATATTTTGATAGTTTGAAAGTTAAATATTGTTTTTATGTTGGAAAAGTTCTTGAATGGTATGAATTTTTAAATTTTATATGATTGAATGATATGTATTATATATGAATGATGAAAATTGTATGAAATTGATGTCATACATTTGGGATAATGTATGAGTTGTTGTTTGATGTCATTAAGTATGAAAAGTCTATGTTTAACCGAGATCATCTAGCTTCACTGATGATCTAAGTCATATAGGCTAAGATATCAGGTGGTGAGAAGCTGAGAGGGAGTTCATACACACTGGGTCCTGCTGTAGACACTCCGTATTGGATGTTTGAACTTACCTTGATCCTTTCTATTGGATTCACTGGTAATCTTTTGGATCAGGTGTTAGTCTCTTGTAGGGGCATACTTAATGAGTCCGAAAGACGATGGATTCATATGTGGTTAGTGGGATTGAAATGAAATTCAATGATTGTGATTGAAAATAGATTCATGTGTGGTCTATATGAATGGTGGAATTGGTATTGAAATGTTATATGACAACATTTAAAGAAATGTTTAAAAATGATTAGTTTGATTGGTTCTTTTTGCAGGAATTAGATATGTTATGAAATTTTTTTTCATTAGTTACCCTTATTTTTCTTGTTGTGTTTGAACTGCGATGATTGTACTACGTACACAAGCAGATGATCATACATGTGTCGAAGGGTCTGGAGAGCTTTAGGATATTATTTTGAAACTTATATTACAAATATTTGTATTTTTATAAACTCCTGTAGAAATATCTTCTAACACAAAATTATATAAAATATTAAAAATAATTTATGTAGAATATCTCAAACCAAATCGTGTAGAAATATCATCTTATTTGAAATTGTAATAATATATTAATATATATTACAAGAAAATAATTTTTTTAAAGTAGTTTTTAAATATGTATTAACATTTTATTATTAAGATTTTAATTACTATTTTAAATTAGCTTAGATACCAATTAAAAATAAATTTATAATTTTTTATTAATAATAAAAATTACTTTAGATACTAATAATATTTTAATTTTATAAAATAATATTTAACTTAGTCAATAATAAATTATTTTTATTTTTAAATTAGTTGATATTTAATAATTTTTTTAGTAATATTATTTTTATTACAATTAATAAAATAGATTGAATTTAAATTATTAATCTTTTTATGTAATTAAATTATTAATATTAAATTAATTAATTAATAAACCAAACATCTAAAGTTGAGTCAAATTTATTTATTTATTTGGTATAATATTTTTTTCCAAATTTATTTAATTAATATCATATTTTTAAGATTTAAGATGATTTTTAGAAGTCTAACATATTTTAAGGTTTAATTAAAAATATTTTTTTTAAATAAACTATAAAATTTTAGTTTTAAATTAGGGATGTATATAAATCGAGTGAGGTTGAATTTTCCATTTTTTTATTAGACTTAATCCAACTTAATCAACTCCTAATCGGTTTGGATTAAGTTGCATAAATTGAGTCACAATTTTATTTTGAATTTTTTTTAACATGTTTTTCTTGTTACATATTTTGGAACAATTAAAAAATAGATTATATCATTTTTTATATTAGAAGAATTGAATAATTTAATATTTTAAAATTACGCATTTAGTTAATAGTATAATGTATAATAAAATTTAATATGATAATTATTATTATATTATTATTTATATTTATTTACGTGAGCTAATTTAAATTATTTAAATTCCAATCTTTAACCAAAGCAAACAGATAATTTTTTTAACAATTATGTAAATAGGTTTGATCTAATCCAAACAGTAATGGAAATTATAAAATCCTTACAAGCTATCTCTATCTACTTTTTTTCCTATTTGAACAATTGACTCCTTAAGACCAAATACATCAATCTGTTAGTCCATATAATCATGTAAATAATTAATCTCCTTCATATCACACCAAACCTAACTAATGTGTAATATATGAGATTTTATTTGTAAATGGTGTAATTTCATTTCATATTTTTTAAAACAGAAAAATATATTTTGAAATCTGACAAGTATTATTTATTATATATGATTTCAATTTTTATATTGAACAGTATACTTAAAAAATTATTAAATATAAATTAATATTAAAAATAAAAATAATTAGTTATTATATTAATTAAATTAAATATTATTTTAAAGAAAAATTATTAAAATATAAATTAATTTATATAATTGATAAATAGTTTATATGTCAGTATTTAGCTATATTAAACTTCTCATAAGACTTGTTCAATTCTAAAAAAATATATTTTAAAATATAACAAATAAAATTACAGTATTTAAAACACTACAATAAAATCACTAAATAAAAACTAATTTTAGAGACAAAAATAATTAATAATTATATTAAATATTATTTTAGAAATTAAAAAAATTATTGATATCTAAATTAGAAAGTTGGTTGTTAAAACTCAATATTTAATTACATACCAATTTAGAAACTAATTTATAAATTTTATTAATAATAAACATTATTTTATATATTAATAAATTTTATAATTTTTAAAATAGTATTTAATTTAATTAATATAGTGATTAATTATTTTTTATTTCTAAAATTAATTTTTATTTAATAATTTTTTTAATAAAAGGTAAATTTTAAAAATAAAGTCAAATTTAATGTAAGTAGATATATAACTATTTACTTATGTGGGGGATCAATGGAGTTTATTGCCCCCAAATATTATATGATTTTATAAAAATTTGAACTCATATTTCTACTGCATTATGATTATATCTACATACAAAAGTATTATAATATATTTTATACTGATTAAACCTTTAAGATTGAGTTAAGAAAACTTGAATTGGATACATTAATGAAATTATGTAACTATTAAATTTGAAATATGGTAGTTTCTTATAGTACTTTATAATAAGATTAAAATCTTCATCGACAGAGTCTGCAAATAATTCCTCTTAAGATAATCACTGATGTTTATTTTCAGAAAACTTGTATTCAGATAATATATTTAGCAAACTTTCATCATAAAGTTTTAAAGTAAACAGTTGGAACATATATCAAACATTTATTTATGAAAAAATTGAAGTTAAAACATTTTTATTGTAAGAATTATTTTGAGGTTTTAATTAATTTTTGTAAGTTTTATTGTGTTATATCATTTTTATTTAATGTTTTTTATAAGATTTATATTTTTATTAATATTTGATTTGATTTTATTAAAAATAGATTTTAAAAATAACTCTTTATTCTTATAAAAAAATTGTATCTTATTTTTTATTTTTATACGAATAAATTTTTTTATATAAAATGTAGATGTTAATGATGTCTTGAACATGGTGGTCCATAGGTCAATTCAAGGTTGCGTGAGTCACACGTTTGTTTTGTCCCATTCCAACTCCAAAGCAACGACCCTCACTGTCCATCACCATAGTTTCATTATTTGACAAAATAATAGTTACAACCTTTTAGAGGACATTTTTCTCCTAAATTACTTACAGAAAAGAAAAATAGAAGAAATTAAATTAAGTTTTTCTACTTTTAAAATTAATATATATATATAATAATTTATAAAAACTTTTTTATATAATTTTTAAAATTATATTTTAATATTAATTTATAAAAAAAGTTAATTCATTTTTTTTTCTTTTACAAATCCTCCTATCTTAATTCCATGTTATTTCATCTTTCATTTCACATATTAGTGAGAGGGATACCCATGATAAAAAAACAAAAAGAATAAATGTTAAATTATGAGGACAATGGAAAAAAATTATAAAGACCATAATAACAAATAAAAAATTTAAATTTTTCTATGTTTTAATTAATTTTTAAGATGAATTTTAACTTTTAAATATTATGAATAAATCGTAAATTAATATGTAAATATTCTAAACTTTTAATAAATTAAAAAATCAATTATTTGTGACAATGAATTTTTTTAACTATGGTATTCATGAATATGTGTAAGGACTTGACTTCTTTTTATAAACAAGTGTGTGAAATAATTTACAAGTGATAATTAAATTTAATATAAAAAAATTTAGTTTTTTATTTGAGTTAGGTAAGTGGTTTGTGTTTAAGTAAGGGTGAAAATATAAAATAAGATGTAGAAGTAGTAAATAAAATAAACTTGGGCTTAAGGTGGGCATAGAACTTTAGCTTTTAAAACAAAGGAATGAGAGAGTTGAACTTAGAAGGTGCTTACAAAAACCTTTATTTCTCATTTCTTTCATTGTATCTCACCCTATCTCTTTGGCGATTCCTTTTGTGTCTCTCTCTCTTAAAACGTTTTGGCATCTTCTTTATATGTTTTTATTCATTCTATGTGATATCACTGTCATTCTATAACACAACTCAAATCATAGTTTTGGATTATCGAAAATGGAAAGAGGATAACATTTGAGTATGCTAGCTCGTGTTTGGACTCGATAAGTTGTTTGAAAAATCCGATGGCACTTAAATCTCACTTGTTAGGTCGTATAAGGTGGTAGAATTGAGATAACTTTGTTTGTTGTATTTTTTGTATTAGTTTATGTTAATATGAGGATGAAATTATGCTAGAGAGGGGTATTTGGTTTAATGTGTGCAGTTGGAAAATATCTGGTTGAATTAGCACGAGGAAGGAAGTGGCTACTCAAGTGTGGGAGAACGAAATATACAAGAAGTGACACAACAACATAAAACAAAGGGGAAGACAATTTTGGCTAAATAAAAGTGTAATTATTTATAAAAGATAGTGTTATGGAAGTGCATACTTGAAATTTATATGAAAATTTGGGTAATATAATAGATAGTTTGTAACTTGATGGTAATGTATTAACTTATGAATATGTTTGATAATACCATTAGAGAAAGAAACAATGTGATGAGGATAATAGCAGATATAACAGGATTAGGTGTTTTGATATAGATAATAAGGGGTTATAGTAAGGTTGGAATATCCTTGAAATACTTCTATTTATTAATTATTTACTTGCTTATAAAAAATTTGATATCACTTTACTCATCATTTCATTTATTTATTTATTTTTAATTATTAATTATTACACAAAATGATCTAATTGAAATTTCTTAATATTGATTTTCATTTGGTTGGCAATAGAAGGAAGAAGTCTATGAACGTACGACGCTGCCTTTCTTGAATTTCATAACAAAAAATATGGTGGAACTCGTTTTGAGTTCGGATTGGACAACCTCCTAGCCAACAATTGTGCAAAACAAATATTGTTTTTATTCGATGATTTTTTTTTTTATTGTTTTAAAATCAAGTTCTTTTTTCATCCCATCTTGGTGATATAAGTATACAATCACTAGTACAAAATATGAAAACAACGATCCTTTATTTAGTGCGGTTTTACGCTTAAACGCATTTGTAAAAAACGCGGTGACATTTTTGAAATTAAATTGTTTTACAAATGCAGTTCTAGAGTAAGACCGCATTTGTAAATGATTTACAAATGCGGTCTTACTCTATTACAAATGCGGTCTTACTCTAGAACCGCATTTGTAAAACAATTTTACCCTAAAAAATTGAAGCGCGTCACTAGTTTCACTTTCACTTTCCTCTTTTCCGCTCTTCGTTTCAACGTTTTGCGCTCAGTTCAGTTTCTTCTCTCTGCATTTTGTAAGTTTCAGTTTCAGTTTCACTCATTCGTTTTCGTTTTCGTTTTCGCATCATTCATTATTCACTTCGTTGGCATTGTCATTTTCGTTTCCTAACTTCGTTTGTGGCATTTAGGTTACTGTTCCATTGGTGTTCGCTAGTGTTTTCCTGCTCCGCCACCGCCACAGCTTCCGTCGCCGCCTTCGCCTTTGTCTTGTGCCTCTGCCACTCCGATCACCATCAAGCTTGTTCACGACGGAAAGGTTGGTGTTGTATTTAATATTTATTTAATATTTTGAATTTATATTTAATATTTTGAATTTTTATTTAATATTTTAAATTTTTATTTTTCTGTATTATAATATATATTTAATTAATAACTAATACAACTTGGAATTTATAACTAATAACTAAGAATTTATATATTTGTGTGTATTTTGAATTTTTGTTTATTATAATTTATATATAATTTAATAAATTAGTTACGGAAACAATTAATTTATATATTATTATATATAAATTTGTATTATATAATTTGTATTTTCTTAAATTTATATTATATATTTAGTTAGTTGTTAATTACATTTTAATAAAAGTTTTATGTTATGTTAGTTATTGTTATTTTTAGAATAGAATTATCGTGTTTGGATTGAGTCCGGGGGTGTTCGACCCTCGGCAAATGTGTGAGATAGAATAATACTAATTATTAGAAAATCCTAACTATTCTAGAATATATAATGGATCGAGGTTGGATTAATGTTGTTCGTATAAGTGATGAGTACGAAAGGGGAGTAGAGGAATTTATACAATTTGCGCAGCGTAACGCGATTATTAGTGGTCATGATGGAGCAAAGATCAGGTGTCCGTGCGTTAACTGTTTGAATGGAAGGATACTGGATGTGAATATCATGAGGGAACACTTGCTATGTGATGGGTTTCTTCGATCTTATACAACTTGGACATGGCATGGTGAATTATTAAATTTACCACGTGTTTTCGTAACTGAAGAATATGTGGGTTCTACCATGGATGAAGCAGTACATGATGATGGAGATGATGATCGATTGGAGGACATGATTCGTGATGTGGGAGCTGAGTGTTTTGCAAAAGCGCATGGATATGGAAGTATGTCAAAAGATGCAGAGACTCCTTTGTATCCTGGATCAACTAACTTCACACGGTTGTCGGCGGTGTTAAGATTGATGAATTTGAAGGCAATAAACGGATGGACTGATAAAAGCTTCACGGAATTGCTCCAGCTGTTGAAGGATATGCTTCCAGAGGGAAATAGTCTACCTAATCGTAATTACGAGGCCAAAAAGATTCTTTGTCCAATGGGTATGGAGTACAAAAAGATACATGCATGTCCTAATGATTGTATATTATACCGGAAAGATTTTGAATTGTTGAAAAGTTGTCCAAGGTGTGGGTTATCACGTTATAAGTTGAAACAAAAAAATGATGATTCTATTGATGAAATGGAAAAGCATGGACCCCCAATGAAGGTTATGTGGTATCTTCCCATCATTCCAAGGATGAAGCGTTTGTTTGCAAACCCAGACGATGCTAAGAATCTTAGATGGCATGCAGATGAGAGGAAATGCGATGGCATGTACCGACATCCAGCTGATTCTATTCAATGGAAGAAATTTGATGATGACTTTCCAGAGTTTGGTAAAGAATCAAGAAATATCTGACTTGGTTTAGCTACAGACGAAATGAATCCGTTTGGTAATATGAGTACAAATCACAGTTCATGGCCTGTATTACTAGTTATTTACAACTTACCTCCTGGATTGTGCATGAAGCGAAAATACATGATGTTGTCTATGATGATATCTGGTCCGAAACAACCAGGGAATGATATTGATGTTTATCTAAGTCCCCTAATTGAAGATTTGAAGTTAATGTGGGACCAGGGTGTTGAAGTATTTGACGGATTTGCTAATGAAACTTTCAAGCTTCATGCCATGTTATTTTGCACCATCAATGACTTTCCGACATATGGTAACTTATCAGGTTATAGTGTTAAGGGTCACAAAGCGTGTCCAATATGCGAAGAAGACATTGCTTCTCAACAATTGAAACATGGAAGGAAAACAGTATATCTTCGGCATCGGAGGTTTCTTAGAAGTCATCATCCTTACCGGAGGTTGAAAAAAGCCTTTAATGGACACCAAGAGGGTAATGGTCCACCAACTCCATTAACCGGTGTTGAGGTTTACGAAAAGGTAAATAACATAGTTGAGCACTCTGGTCGTGTTCGTGCAGCTGGTCAAGGGGTCGGAATTAAACTATATTTTGGAGTTTCAGAACGACAATCATCCTCCTCCTCCAAAGAGAACGAAACTCAAATGAAAACTAAGATACGTGAAGAATTAATGGAGGAGATGAGAAAGGAGACTGATTTGATGCGGCTAGAGATGAGAAAGGAGAATGATCGAATGCGACAAGAGTTTCTATCGCAACAAGTTTGTGCTAAGCCGATTGAACCCCTTGTTAGTCCCACTCCCAAGAGCACAAAGGGGAGTTGTGCGGCTCCTCCAACAGGGGATGATATCAATGGGCAGACGGAGGATTGTGAGCTACTGGTAGTGGGCGGCAAACTTCCTCGGGTGGTGGCACTTGGAAAAGTCTATAAAAACGCCACCACCTTACATAACGTTCCTCTCTCCCCTGATGTGGCGAAGGTAACAGTTGAAAAAGTACGATTTCCTGATGCTCGTGTTCCACTACCTTCAGATGAGGTAACCACTGTGGCCGATGCATTTCAGACATTCGTTGCCTGGCCCAGAGAGCTCATTCGATCTATGCCCGAACCTCATGTAATAATTTCATTTCATTATATTATTTTTTATTTATATTTATATATTACATATAATTTAATACAAATGTTGTTTATCTTGTCGAAACCTTTTCAGCCACCAAGTCCGGAAAAGAAGCGTGAGGTTCCAGTTGACGATCCTATAGCTTCCCTACGTCTCATTGCTAGTCAGATTGGCAATGAACCTTTTCCAGTTCCGTTGGATAATACATTTTTTCAAATAAACACTGAACTGCCACTGATGATTTACAACACAGATTTATCAGAATTTATATCTGGGAAACAGAAGCTCAATATAAGTATAATTCAATTTTTTATGATGTAAGTATCTTTACCTATTATTCAATTTACTTTATGTTAAATTATTATTGATTATGCTTTAACTAAAAACTTGTAGGTTTTTGCATAGAGTCTGTATCACTGAGGGGAAGGAAAATATGTATGGATTCTTAGATCCTGCATATACTAATCCCGTTGGACCAAACTCATATGAGACTCAAGCATACATCACTAACACCCTGGAAAAAGAGGGAAAACAAAATTATTTATGCCCTTATATTAATGAGTAAGTTTAATTATATGTCATCAATTATTATTATTTCATGTTTTAAATATTTACTAACTCTTTTCATTGATGATATAGGCATCATTGGCAGTTACTTGTCTTATCAATGGTTGATAAGACTGCTGTGTGGTTCTGTTCCCTACACAAGAAGATTCCCACAAAATTTAAGGATATCATTGATACGTAAGTACATTATAAACTGAACTTTGTATATGTTACTAATTAACCATCTACTAACGAGGTTTTTTGTATTAACCAGTTCATGGCGTGGATATAACATCCTAAAAGGTCGATCAAGTTCAAATAATTTGAACTGGATAAGAATAAAGGTTTGTAATTTTTTTCTTTCTCTATTATCATTGTTTATCAATATACTAACATATTACTTTTTATTGAATTATAGTGTAATAAACAACCAGGAAGCTATGAGTGTGGCTATTACATTATGCAATGGATGATTACCATTATAAGACTAGGTGTTAAAACTGGTTGGAAAGAGGTACTATATATGTTAAATCATTTTTATAATTCTTGAACATATATATATATCTAAAAACTAATTTATGTCAACTTTGCAATGCAGTTATTCACAGAAGAAACACCAATGAATGAGGAAGGCATTTCATATGTTAGAGATTCTTGGTCCACATATTTCATAAATTTTTATAAATCTAGCATAGGTAAACAATAGTGGTTTTATTATATGTAATTTGATTACTTGTAAATGTACATTTTGATGATTTCAATTGATTACTATATTTCTGTATTTGTCTGGCTGTGTTTGATCATTATGCAGGTTATTAAATTATATGGTTTATGCACAATACAAACTGCACTTTAAAAAAAAAACACTATTTACAAATGCGGTCATTTACCAAGACCGCATTTGTAAATGTGATTTATGAATGCGGTTTTTACCAAGACCGCATTCGTAAATCCTAAACCCCTAACCCTCATCCCTCATTCAGAATAATATACAAATGCGGTTATTTTAAGTAACCGCATTTGTAAATCTAATTTATAAATGCGGTCCTATGACCGCATTTGTAAATGCCCGATTTACGAATGCGTGCTGATCAAATGCGGTTCTATGACCGCATTTGTAAATGTAAAATAGCCGCATTTGTTTTACATTTCTGCACTAGTGAATCTTCGAAAAGGAATATAATTTTTTTTTAGCAATGATATGTTGACATCTTGCTCCATTATACAACTTCTTATTAATGATAAAAAAAGGGTATTTTTGTCATTTCATGTAAAATTTGAAATTTTAAACATAAAAAGAAGGTTGTATAGTGGAGCAAGTTTGTCATTCTATCATTTTTCTTTTTTTTTTAGTTGGAAGTTTGGAAATATAGGCCAAATGAGCATATTTGATACTTATGTATATAGTTTCTTTTTCTTTTATAAAAAGTTTTTAGCTCAATTCATGATGACATGTTTATGTACTTTAGAAATTTCAATATTTTAGAAATAATTAATTAAGTTTTAAGAATCTCTTAAATTTAAGTTTAAGTGAGTTTTTATTAGATGTTTTGTTTTATTGACTATATAAAATATTTTTTATTTTTATCTAAATATATTGATATTTGATTTTGTCATTAATAAGATTGTCATTACAAGAAAATCATGAAATAGAAATAAATTATAGAGACAAAAAATAATTAGTTGCTATAGTGATTAAATTAGAGATCATTTTAGAGACTAAATTTTTTTTGGTTTCTAAATTAGTTTCTATTATTATTAAATAGTTTCTAAATTAGTTTCTTGTAGTGTGTAACCCTCTTTTAATACAAAAAAAAATAGGATCGGAAAAAAGTCAATACTAATTAGTTAATAGTATTAGATTTGTATATCGCATGTATAACGTGCTATCAATCATATAAGTTAATTCATTAGTGTCAATTTTTGAAAACTGACTATAACTAGTGTTGGCTTAACAAACGCTAATCTATACTAATTTTTAAATTAATTTTTAACTAAAGTAGTTTAGTGTCGGCTACTAATGCATTTTTATTTTAAAATGTACTTAATTTAGAGTTGACTAAGTCAACGTTAAATATTATCTATTTTTAATATTAATTTAACTCGTGTTGGTTTGTCCGACGCTAATTACAATAATTTTTAAAAAAAAATCTTGTCTAAAGCCTCCATTTTCAACAAAATAAAATTCAAACAAAAAAATAAAATAAAAAATTGTAGTGAATGAAAAAGATGAATGTGGATGAAGAGATGAGTGTGAATGAAGAAAATGAGAAGATGAGTGTGGATGAAAGAGAATAATGTGGATGGAGAAGATGGATGTGGATGAAGGAGATGGATATGAGTGAAGGAGATGGGTGTGGATGAAAGAAATAAGATTGAAGAGACTTATATAGAAAAATGAGAGTGAAAAATTGTGAGTTAGGAGATTTCTCATCTTTAAATATGAGACTTTAGACTAAAAATAATTTACGACTCCTATTCATTATCACAAAACCTTACAAATTCATAACATATAAATTAATGTCGGCTTAAATAAATATTAAAAATACATTATATTAGCATCGACATAATTGATGCTAACTTAAATAAATAATAAAATTAGTGTCTTCTAAACTAACACTGACTTAAATAAATATAAATACAAAAATAAATAAAATTAGCATCAACTATGACGACACTAACATTATTTATTTTTAATATTTATTTTAGTTAGTGTCAATAAAGTTGACACTAGTCTGACACTCACACAAATATTTTTACTAATTAAACATGTTAAAAATAATTAAATTCATTTTAGAGTTGGTTAAGCTATTGACACTAACACAAATATTTATTTATAAAAAAAATTAGCATCAACTTAGAATTAACAAAGTCGACTCTACCAATATCTAATATTAGACTAATACTACTACTTGACATCTAAATCATTTAAAAATAATGTTTCACTTATTAACTCTTTAAAAAAAAAAAAATCTTTTGCATCACCTTAGAGTCGACTATAATATTAGAAAACTAATTTGATATTTTCTTATGGTGTCTTTGATCTTCTTCAACTCATCAATCAATTCAAAATCTTAAGGTCATATCTTCACCTAATGTCATACTCTCAATTCCACATTTGAATTCCTCATAATCTCCCCTCATGTGTGAGCCCTTCACATTGCTAACTCCCTTTCAAAATCAAAGTGTTATCCACTAGTCTTTTATGCATATAACACACCTCAAGTGGACATCAATTGTTGGTTCTTCTAGTACCTAAGTGGAGAGATTCGAATATGATAAGTCATGACTCATAAGTCAATCCGTGTAAGAGATCTGACTTCTCTTTCAACCCAAAATATGATGACAGTGAGTTTATTTGTGTTTTTTCTTAAATATTATTCAATGTGAAATTTCTAACTCCATACTTAAATTCTTCATCTTGTCCTGACACTTGAGAGTCTCACTTCACTTTCTTGTCTTTGACTTAGTTCCCTACCTGCTTTCTCTGACTCTTCGATCTCCATGTTCTTATCATTGGTCTTCCAAATATATACAAACCATGTTTGAGCTTTTATAAATTTCTGGAAATCGTTAAACATTGCATGTGCAGTTTTCAATAAGGAGGACTATTAATTGTTGACAAGGAAAACAGTTTGCAAATGCGTTTGAATTTAATTGGAACATTACAATTTTTTATACAGTCATCCAACCTCAAATAATTGAAAATCATGACTTTTTATGATAATTTGGTTAAGCATTATACTGAATGTTTTCTAATTAGTAGATATGGTAAAAAGTTTACCCTAACAGTGTTATGTATTGTGCATTGTGATTAAAATTTAAAATACTTTTATGCATGTGCATGATTTTTTGCAAACACTTTTTTCACTAAACCTATGTATGCTCTTATTTCTCAGCTCCTGGTCTAAATGGCAGAACTTGGTTTCTTAATTACAGAAGCAGAACTTATGTAGAAGGACCAAAGAGTTCTAGAGCCCAAGTGAACGTGGACCTGAGACGAGATTGTTGTGATGTAACCATTTGAACCAAGATAGGACATCTCCTTGCATACGAAGGAAAAATATTCGTCAGCTTGAAAGAGTCACTCTTAGTGTAGGTTGCAGCTGGTGTTGGTATTGAGATAGGGATTGTGCTATGTGGGGGTTGCCATGGTGATTAGCAATATTTAGAGGTGGGGGAGATACATGTGGTGGCTAAAGAATGGTGTCTTCCACTAGGAGTATTTTGGGATCTAAGAAGGGAATGGAAGATACCTGATTCATGAGAATGGTGAGGTTAGATTGATGATTGTCGTTGCGCATCTCCAATGACGTTTGACGGTTGATGTTCTTCTCCATTTGGATTTGAATGGCCGCTTCCTGGATTGTATTTAGGACTTTTCCCATATTCTTTGTTTGAAGTTTGGGAAACATGAGGAGGCAATGAAAGCACCAATTTGCTAGACCTTTGCTACACCTACTCTAAAAATTAGGGTATACTTAAAATTCACATGTCATTTCATAAATGAGTGAGTTCTTTTAAAAGAAGATAAATGGGCCCCAGACCTACAAAGTACTTAATTTAAAAATAACTTAACGTATGAATTATTAAAATATCTCTTAACCTATAATGAAACCCTTCATCCCTTGGGTTGTTTGGTGGCCTTCCACGTACATTGGACTTTTACATGCATTGGGTTTTGTTGTAACAATTTTAAAATAAAAACTGTTATTTCATGGATTTCATAATTGATCAAGAGGCAATGCAATGTACCGAGTAACTGTCATAGAACTATATGAATCAAACTATGCCATAGAAATTGGCAAGAACTCTTCAATGTGGTAAGGGATTGATGACTGATGTTGCAAAATAACTGGTTTTGGAGAATGAATACTCTAGTTGCTTCATTGGTAATTTTCACCTTTAGTTTCAAATCATGTTACTTGCCTGTGTTGTTCCTTCTCCAGTCTTCTCAATGATGCATAAGACAAGAATTGATAATACACACACACATCTTCTAACAATTAAAACTAATGTTCATTAAATATAATGTGAGTCACAAATTTTGAGATTTTTACAAAATTTCAATTAATAGAAAGAGTGTTGATTGAACTCTCTTAGTGGTCTGCATGATGGTGTTGATTGAACTTCACCTGTCTGTTGGTGTGCACTTCTGGTATTGTTTACAGCTACTTTTATTTGTTGGTCCCTTCAAATTCTTAATTCAATCACAGCTAAACTTGTGATTTGAAGAAACACTTCATATGAACAAGATTGAAACAAGATATTATGGCCTTTTACCACCTGATATTTCACTCTTGAATTTGGTGCATATTATTCTAATCAGTTATATTCCAGTCATATGCATCCAAGTTATCCTTCCAATTTCAACTTACACAATTTTGAAAAAATACTCTTTTTCACAATGATATAAAAATGTTAGTTAAACTCATGTAATTTTCTTAATGTCATAAAAAAGAACTACATTTTCTAAACTATCCTTAAGCATATTTATTGAAAACGCTGTTCGGTTTTGAACTTAAGTTAAAAATACTTTTGGAAGAATGAAATTAAAATAGGATTCAATTAGTTGAAATTTGTTTATTTGGTTTCATTTTCTTGCAGAATTTGATGCTTGATGAATATCCGGATGAGTTTGAATGATGCTTGGAAATACAAGTTCTTTTGTGATCCTAGAATTAGTTGCTTCAGTCTCATCAAATTGTTATACTGAGTTTATTGTAACCAGTCAGAATATATTGATGCATCTGACAGGTTCTTTCTATAATTAAACAGGAATTTTGATTAAGTTTTCTATAACTTTTTTCCTAAATTCTTACTTAAAACTTCCACTAAGAAATTATGTTCAATATTTTATATACTATATTGGTCAATTATAAAGGCGAATTCAGATTTAACTTTTAAATTCTACAATCAATTAATCACCACAAACACTCAACACCATTTAAAAATAAAGAATAAATTGTCACATTATTCAGCAATACAAGAACTCTAACATGCACTAAGAAGGGTAGCTTAAAACTTAAATTATGTGCTGAAGACATTGTATTTGGACTCAAGAATGGGATCCTTTCATGATTATCATAGTTATGGGCGAAATCTATCAAAGCCTCATTTACTAATTCTTGAGCTAATTGGGTAGTGAATTCACTCGGCTATAATTTTATGCAAGTAATCCCACACAAAATGCATAAAAAGAACATTGACCCCATTTGCTAGTGAATTCACATGTTCTTGTTGCTTTTGGATTATATTACCATAGCTATTCTTGTACAAGTAATTCCACACACAATACATCAAAAGAACACCATAGTGATCTTACCTGAAACAGATTAGTGGGTGCATAACGTGATATTTCTATACAAATGGCTTTGGATTAAAAGGACCGAAATTGGAGGCCTTGAGGGACCCATAGTAAAGTTAATGGGGTTTCTTCCTCCACCAATATTTTCGTCACACATCTCATCAATATGCAAATTTCCATTTTCTCCTTCTTGAATTATATAATTTGAAATTTAAAATTATCTTTCGAGTGGTACAATCTTAAAAAACTTCCAGATTATACAATCTTCTAAAAGTTAAAAGTTATTGCCTTAAAATTATACAATCCTTGTACAATACGAAAAGGGTAAAATAAGAACTTTTATGGAATTGTTGGACAAAATATATGGAAGTGGAGAAAGTAATGACCAAGTTAATAAGAGTCATTCAAATTTGGAGTTATGCTTATTTTATATGATACAAAATATTACTGCTATGATTTTTATTGTTGTTTTATGACACCGTAAGACCATACCAACCTCTTAAGCTTCTAAAACAAGGCATGTAGAAGAGTTGAAGACACAAGGACTAGATGAAAATGCCTGCACACATCATGCAAATGAATAATCGCATAACAATGTACAAGGTTGCATCTGAAACTGTAATGTACTAATATCTTGGTTGAGATAACATATTTTGAAGCTCCTTTCCTTTTTCTCTTCATTTATAGGTCATCAACATAAACTTAAACACAGCTGAGTATTGAATCCTAACTAAAACTTGAGCCATCTCTTTTCTTTTTCTTTGCTAACAACTGCATTTGAGGCAGAGACATGAACTGCTTCGGCATCTGCCAAGGCTTCGCGGGTTTTATTTAATTTTCTCATGGCAGCCTCATACACAGCCTTCTCTTTCTTATTGGCGTTCACAAATTGCTCAAGCTTTTCAACCCTCATCTTCAAATCCTTCACCTCTTCCTCATAAGCAACCAGTGCCCGTCTATCCACCTTTTTACCTTCCTCGGGACCTTTACTTTGCTGCTTCTTCATTGATCCACCGCCAAAAGCCTCACTGTGCATTGTCAGCTGATTGTTTATCAATGCAAAGACATCTGATGCCGACTCCTCTTCCTCTTTTGCTGCACGATTTGCTTCTGCAAATTTCTTCTCACGTTTTCTCTTCCCACCTCGGCTCCGCTTCTTCTTGCATTCCTTGTCTGGTTTCTCTTCCCTTTTATGAGACTCAAGTGCATAATCCAAGGATTGCTTTGGTGGTAGGATCTTCACTGGTATGGGGTCCAGCATTCCCTGACCCGTTACACCTAAACCCATTCCTTCTCTGTACCCCATATTAGCCATCATTCTGGAAGCTATGCCTCTAGTGTGGTTTTCCCAAGTGGCAAATTTTGCAGTTTCAGTTTGAACTCCTCTCTGTAGGTTGGTACAGTCCAGAAATCCTAAACCCTGTGATTCCTCATCCTCCTCACAGTCACTGGACTCAGATTGCTGTAAGCTGGAATCACTCTCTGAGTCACTCACTTCTGCATGCTCAGACAGTGCCATATCTTCTGCACCAAGTTTCACAGTACTACCGTCATCTCGGAAAACAACTTGTCCAACTTCAGCCTTTTCATCCCAGGACTCGAGCTCGGCTTCTCTCCAAGTGCCTGCATTTGCAGTTGAGACTGCCCATATACTTGACCCGACAAGGGACTGCTCCCAGATTGTAGGGACAAATTTCTTAAGAGCAGACAACTGAACATCAACTCCTGTAGATGTAGACAGAGCATACGTTATAATATTTATTTTACAAAACAGGTTTGTCGAATACAAAGGTCATCAGCTGAAACAATAAAAACTAGAGGAAATTACACTGACACCTCCGAGATTTTCACAAACTACACTGAGGCCCCAATTATTTAAAAATTCTACACAAACCATTCCCTTATTAAAAAAACATTACACTTACATCCCCTAATAAAGGAGACCACTATAATGGTTAAAAACACAGAGGGTATCAGTGTAATTTAATCAAATCTTAGGGAGTATTGTTGTAATTTATTTTAAAAACTAACAGTAAAAAACAGGTTTTGCAGGAGTGTCCGGATCCAAACAATAAATCACAGAAATTTAACAAAAGTTAAAGAATTAATCAAATGTCAATATGTTTTTGTGCCTTAAAGCATGCTCCAACAAACTTGGTAAAGTTTTCGAAATTATTCTGAGTGAAGTATGAATAATTTCACATAAGCTTCCATAAACATTAAAGCACAAAATGATTGTAATTTTTTTATCCAAAAAAAGAAAAATAGACAAACACAAAGAACGTGATAAATCTAAATGAATGTAGTTGTAGGTTGAAATAAATATACTAGCTTCCTCTAGATGAAAGTACAAGCCAACTACATATTTTAAAATGCCATAAAGACTGATATATCGTTATGGAAAAGCATCATAATCTAAAAATCACAATTAAAAAAAAAAAGTCTTATGCTGATTGCTTAAGTTTTATGACTACTCAAGTAATTAAAACCTGGACCCCAAATTTATAAATAGGAACTACCGACCCAAATGTTAATAAGGACTTCACTCAACAAGTTATCCAACCAAGATGCTTGGGTCCAAATGTTCATTGAAAATTTACACTTAAAAGTGCAAGTGGAACTAAATTTTAGTGACAGCCAATTACAAAGAGGTCTACGTGATTTCACCTCTACACAATTTTGTTCAATTTGCTCAGCAGCTTACCATGTGATAGGCGACAGCTACTACCAAATCGACATCGTTGTTGTAAAAAGAACTTGCACATCTGCACTTTGGTGTTATTAGTACAATGACATGAAAAATAATTGATTTTATTGAAAATCTGAACCTATATTTCTGTGGAATAACAATGTTAAAGAAAAATTCACATGAGTAGCAATTTCATATTACTTCACTTCACTCACAAATTTTATTATACATATAATGTTCAATACGAATGACCTTTCTTGATTTACATCATATAAGGCAATGGTAGTTGAGGATAACCCTCGAGCTGGCTTGCAACTATGATGGTGGTGAGATAGGGATATGAAAGGAAGACAGAAAGAGGCACGCAAATATGTCACGTTAAAGCGCTTTGTAACTTCCAATTTTTGCTAGTTAGAACACTCTCTCATTGACTGTGATTGAAACCTCAAGCAAAAAAGTTTCATTCATTATAAAAAGATTATTGTATGAAACTTGTTTGGATATATTATTTGTTTAATAAGTGAGTTCATTTTAGAAGTATGCTGTATCAATTATCTAATATTTAATCAAATGTATAATGTATCACATCTAATACAAATTGTAAATCTTTCAATTAAAATGATTTCTTCTTAAATATTGCAGTTAAGTTTTCAAATCACAAGAAAAAAAAGGGGAAAGCCAAAAATAGCATAAAACAGCTAGTCTCGGACTGCCTTCAGCTGTGTCAAGATGACCACCAATCTACCTTTATCACAACACTCGCTTATGATATAAAGTCAAAAAGGGGTTGCTAACAAATAAATTTAAATATGAAGAGGAGAGCCTAAACTCATCAAATCAAATTAAGAACAATTGTCCACAACTCCACATAGCAGTGCAACTGAAACATATTATGATATGAATCTTAGGAATATGGTTTCTTTTCATCATAAAAGTTGTAGTAGCATTGGAAAGAGATTACAATACGGTGATATGATTGAGGAAAAGGAATACCAAGAACAGAAAAAGAAAATCAAAACAAAATATAGAGGCAGAAGTCCTAGCAATATGATAGAAATAATATAGGAAAATCCATTTAAAAGAAAAATCAGCAATTACTCTGATTTTTCTGTGCATTGGTTTCAGTATTCAAGTTCAGAAACTCACATGCTAGAAGATATACATTGTGTAAGGATCAAACACTTCACAGGTATTTACTGAAAACTTCTGCTTAAACTATGACAACATGTAGCTAATCTCATTCATGGTGTGGGGATGTTAAGACTTAAGAGGTATTGAAGACAGAAAACCTTATCATTTGCTTTTTTTCTGACTACGACACAAATCCAAGGAAAGTTGAAGAGATAGCTTAATGCCTGTGACATACCTTTGTTGCCTAATTTCTTAATTTTTAATTGAATTCAATCCCAGATTTTGCAAACTGTTGTTACATCAAATTCCCTTATTTTCTCATAATTAGTTATAGCAGAGGAAACATACAAGGAAGAGAAACTATACTACTTAAAAACATAAGAATACCACAATACACTTTTTGTCACCAAGAGAAAATATAGGAATACTTGGCACAATATAATCTTACATACCAGCATATTCTCAGACGTAGGAGTAAGGAATGAAACTTTGGCCACTGAATTATCCAGCTGCACCACTTGACCATTGTACCAGCGCCCATTTATGTGCCGAAATCTACATTTAGATCCAACAGAATGACATTTTTCCTCCAACAGCTCTGGTTCAACATCTGTGGGATCAAGGAATTCCACTTTCTCGTCTTCAGCAAAAATATTAGTGTTATGCAGAATTGCATCCGCTTCCTGTAACAATCGTGCACGTTTTAGGTGAAAAAGTCCTTCTTCTGCATCCTTAATTGCCTGGACAAGCTCCTCATGAACCTGTGATATCAAAGAAATTCTAAGAGATTTCAGTATAAAACTAGCCTCAAATATTAGAATGGTTGTGGTCAAAATCATGCGCAGTTCATACAACTCAATGTGTTACAACAGATTCTGTGACCCTGGTCCCCGGTAGAACACAATTTGTGGAAAAAATTGAGAGATAAGGAGATAATTTATCTGATCTAAAAATCGATACACTGATACTGAGTTTCTAAACTTGGAGACTCTTGTTTATATGATACTGAAACAGAATTCTCTGATAAACCTACAAATATATAGTTACAGTAACAACCTCAAACAAAGTACAGTTGCGTAACTGAATGTAAAGCTGTTATAACAGAAACCTGGCCATCACATACACAGTAATAAGTCCACACTAGACATATGCTCTATCAATATGCTGCTATCGGAAGTAAATTGCGTGCTGACATGTAAATGTGCACTGAATCATGCGTTTTCAGTCATCTCAAAGTTCCAACAAATGCATGTTCATGAGTGAAGCAGGAGGCCAAAATAAAAACAGCCCTATTATAGATTACACCCCCCAGTCAAGTGAGGTCAAACCTAATATTACCTTACCCCCTTGAAATAATCTTCCTTCTACTTATTATGACTCTCCTTCATAATGCAACCTTGGCTAAGCTATGGCACTATGCAACTGCCATGATTGACACAACTTTGACTGAGTTCTGGACCTCTGGGCTGTGTCAATTCAACTTGGACTGAGTTTGGGGTTTTCTAATTCCCCTGTGTCTGACTATGCAGGTTTGTTTGCTCAATTTCTCTGCTGTGATTTGGTGTTGTCATTCCTCACTTGTATTTTACTAGAAGCCCCAAACATAATTATATAAAATGACATCTATTATGAATTTTGAAATAGAACATGCATAAATGCTGGTTAGGATTGTGAATTCACAATGGCCTAATTGTAATATATTGCTACATCAATGGAAATGACTGGGCCTTAGTTTTATGAAAATATCTCATATTTTAGGGGTCATTTGATTGGGGAAAATATTTTTATTATGTATCCTGTTTTCTAAAATTTATATAGGAAAAAGGTGAAAACACAAAATAAAGTTGTTTTCCCTGTCAGGTAGATGGATCCAATGTAAGATCCACAAGTCTGACAACCTTGGCAACAACCTTATGGATACTAGCTCGGGACAGGATACTGTCCACTAGAATGAACTAATTTTGTTGATTACAATGATGCAGCTCAACAGATCTTATGTAACAAACAAGATTGAAGGGCTTTCAGTATAGTATTGCTCAAATGTAACACCTGTAATATGTACAGAGCACTTATCTTCTTGCTGCTAAGAGTCTAAAGCATCAACAACTAGTTACTGCAACATCCTTACTGTATTGCAACTATCAATAATATTTTGTGTATTTTACAGTTAATATCATTTAGCCTTCTGGTCAAAGAGTACTTGTTTATTTTCAGTTACTATCATTTATCAACAAGGCACTAAAGGTGAGTCTAACCTATACCAGAAAGGTCTAACAATGACAACAGAGGCATTCGCCTCACTGAACAAGGAATGCCTAAACAAGGTGCTGTCCCAATCTGGCTTCACTTTGAGTACACTATTCCAGTTACTTAGGTTTTAAGTTTAGCATTAAAGACTCTCGGCTCTAAATTTAACTGAATTGAATATGGCCAAAGTAGCAAACATTACACAGCACACCAATCCATCTCATACACATAAAACATCAATGAACTCAGCATGATTCTCTCTATCTGTGCACAACTAGAAAATGCAGGTCTGAGACATAGCAATAGATTTAATTAATACACAACCATTGGTAAGAATTCAAAACAGCACATGTACCAATATTCAATATTCCGCCATTTTTGCCAACAACAATATCAATTTCTACAAACCAGTAAAAAAAAACCCTCAGAGATCAACACCATTTACAATTGCAAAGATGTCATGTAAGATATCTAGTAAATTTAATTAAAAACAATACAGAAACCCCATTTCATTCCTAATTGTTCAAAGTATTCAATCTTTAGCAGAAGCAAACAGCCAACAAGCTAAAACTCAGAAAACCCAGCAAAATCCTTAAATTACAAAGGGATTAGGAAATGGGAAATCGAAGAGGGGCAGAAATTGTCAAGGATTGTTGGAAAAAAAAAATTGTTGATTGAAACAAGACAGAGAGAGAGAGAGAGTGGCACCGCGAGAAGCTCAAGGTTTGTTGGATCAGAGAGGAGAGCTTGATCGATAGCAGAGAGAGAATCCCTTTGCTCTTGCAATTGAAGTTCGAGTTGGTTCTCAAGAACCCTCTCTTCTTCGCTTCCCATTGCCACACCCAAATCCAACCAACCACATTATAGAAGGTGTTATTATAATGGAAGACAATTTGTTATTATTATATAGGTTAATAAGGTGTCATTATAATACTAATTATATAAAGAAAAAAATATATTTTTGGAAAATTATTTTTTTTCTTATACTTTCAAATTCATGAATGTGGTCCTTTAATTTTTTTTTTAAATATATAATTTTAGTTCTTTTTAATATCTAAAATTAACATTTAGTGATTGCAATATAAATATTTAATTTTGTTTATACTTAAATTTAATGATTAAATACTGATGAGGATGGAAGTGGTTGACTTAGATCATATTGCTTCTATGAGTTTTGATTCTAATTTTTATTTTATTTTGACTTTCCTTTTGCCCATTCCAAGAGAATATTACTATTTCCAAATGTGTTTATTTCCAAATGTGTTTATGTATTTCATGTTGTTGCTCATGTAGGCAATTTATCAAAAAAAATTCAAAAGTCAAATTCCTCATACATAGTGCTGAGTATGACCTTATTGAAAAAAATACTAACAAAATAGGGTTAGATTTTGTTAACAAAATAATTTCTCCTCAAATTCAAATTATATTTCTTATAACAAATAGTTTTATATCTTCATTAAACTTGTTAAGAATTATGTTAAAGTGATTATATATGTTTTGTTTTTAATTTTGTAAATGATTGATAAGTTTAATTATGTAAATATTAATGAACTCATTACTTAACTGACTACGTAATTCTTTGTGTTTAAGTCTATGGCACTCTGGCTTTTCATTCTATAAATACATCAATGTACTCATGTACTCATTAATAAGAAATATACTATTATATCTCTTATCTCTGCACCTTGCCTCTTCTCTCTCATCTCTCTTCACCTTTACATGGTATAAGAGCTGGTGAAATTTGTTTTCATCATGCCAACGTCTTCTTCCTGTCTCAGCCACGTCTTCTTCTTCTCCTTCTTCATCTTCCCTTTCCTCCCCATCGCTTCACACCTTTTCCACTCCTCTCACACTCAAACTTAATGATGAAAACTTTCTTGTTTGGCGCCAACAGATTCTTGCGCAGGTTGAAGGGTTTGACCTTCTCCATTTCTTGACTTCCTCTTCTACACCGTCCAAGCATCTCACCCCTGATTCAGGTTCTGTTACTCCCTCAGGTCCTGTTAATGTTGCCTATCTTCTGCACAAACAGCAAGACCATCTCCTTTTTGCCTGGCTGCTTGTGTCAATGTCCACCTCCATGTTAACTCTGATGGTTGGTCTTTGCACTGCGCATCTTATCTAGGATAAACTCACTGTCTATTATGCTTCACATACATGTGCCAAGGTTCGTCAACTGAAACTCCAACTTAAAACTCAGAAACGAGAGCGTATTGTTTCCACGTATCTCCTTGCTCTTAAATGTGTGGTTGATTCTCTTGCTGCTATTGGATCTCCGATCTCTGCCGAAGACCATATCGATGCCATTCTTGATGGTCTCCTTGAAGAATATGACAGTTTTGTTACGTCTGTAACCTCACGGCTTGATCCTTACACGGTTCAAGATATTGAATCTTTACTTTTGGCTCAAGAAGATCGCTTTGATAAACACAAATTTCTTGATTCATCTCCTGCTCAAGTGCACTTCTCTTCCACCGATTGGGTACCTTCGTCGTCTTCTAAATCTTCATCACGAGGAGTTTGATCTTCCTCTCGTGCACCGTTTCACCAAAAGCGTCAGAATTACTCTCGTCCTCCTCACCCTAATTCTTGGAGATCTGCTGCTCCTTCTTTATCTTCTCAACCACGGGTTCAGTGTCAACTATGTTTCAAGTTTGGCCACACAACTTTAACATGCTGGACCAGATCTAATGTTGTTTCTTCTTCACCCATAATTGTTAATACATCTTCTTTTCAGCCACCTCTTCATGACCCCGAACCATCTATTTTGGGTACTCCTTCCACAGTGACTGATCCTCTTTGGTACCCAGATACAGGAGTTGCTCATCATATCACCAATGATCCTACTGTTTTCAACAAGAAATAGATCTATCATGGTTCTGATAATGTTCAACTTGGTAATGGTTCAAGTATGTCTATTCATAGTGTTGGCTCTGCTTCTCTACATAATTCTTCATCTAATCATTTTTTTACTCTTCATAATCTTCTACATGTACCATCTATTAACAAGAACCTTCTGAGTGTTTCCCAATTTGCACATGATAATGGTGTCTTTTTTTGAATTTTTTTCCCAGGTTACCAAGCATATTATTCTTCAAGGAAGGATTCATGAGAGTCTTTAAGTGTTTCCCACTTTACACAAACCTTTATATTCCTATGTTAATGCTACTTCCTATAATTCTATTGTGCATCGCTATGATATTTGGCATAAACGCCTTGTCCATGCTTCATCTAAAACAGTGAAATTTGTTATGCGTTCCAACAACATTTCATGTAATACTGATGCTTCTTTTTGTGAGTCTTGCGCACGAGCCAAAGCTCATCAACTTCCTTTTCTTTCGTTCCATATTGCTTATACTGCTCCTTTACAACTTGTGTTTGTTGATATTTGGGGCCCCTCTCATGTTGCCTCCACTAATGGTTCCTTGTACTATATTGCTTTTGTTGATGCTTTTTCTAAATACACATGGCTTTATCTTATTTCACACAAATCTCATACTACTTCTGTTTTTCTAAAATTTAAAGCTCTTGCTGAAAACCAAACTGGTTTTTCTCTAAAAACTCTTCAAACAGACAACGCTGAGGAATTTTTATCGCTAACCAAACTCTTACACACATATGAAATCACTCATAGACTCACTTGTCCTCACACCCATCAATAGAACGGTTCAGTTGAACGTAAACACTGTCACATTGTTGATATCAGCTTAGCTCTTCTTGTTGCTGCCTCTCTTCCTCTACATTTTTGGGGTGAAGCTTTTTCTTCTGCAGTTTTCACTATTAATATCTTACCCACTCCTGTTTTACATAATCTTAGCCCGTATGAAATGTTTTTTTCTCGCAAACCTGATTATAACATTCTGAAAGTTTTTGGATGTGCCTATTATCCTTTACTTCGCCCATATAATCAACACAAATTTGAATTTCGTTCGTCTTTATTCTTGTTTCTTGGGTATGTTTCTAACCGTAAAGGCTATATATGCTTAACACCATCTGGTAAATTTATTTATTCCCATAATGTGCTCTTTAATGAATTCCTTTTTCCTTATTCTATGCCTAGTAGTTTGTTCACAGGTTCTGCCAATGTCACCACTGATTCTCCTACTTTCTCTTCTGCTCTTACGGTTATTTCTGCTCCTCCTGCAACATCACCTTCCTCTCTCTCTACTGAGTTTCCATCTCCGTTGTCCTCTACATCTTCACATCCGACCTACACTCTACGCTGAATATGACGCTTTTATGCAAAACAACACCTGGACCCTGACTACCCTTCCTCCAACTGCTAATGTTGTTGGGTGCAAATGGGTGTTCAAAAAGAAGTATAATGTTGATGGCTCTCTACAATAGTACAAGGCACGCTTGGTAGCAAAAGGATTTCATCAACGCGAAGGCCAGGATTTTATAGATACGTTTAGTCCTGTTATTAAACCCACTACTATTCGTTTAGTTCTCACCATTGCTTTATCTTCCTCTTCGCCAATTCATCAGATTGATATCAACAACGCTTTTCTTCACGGTGACCTTGATTTTCCTGTTTACATGCACCAACCTCCAAGATTTTCCAGCATTGATTCTTCTCTTGTTTGTCGTCTCAATAAAGCCATCTATGGTCTCAAGAAAGCTCCTCGATCTTGGTTTCAAAAACTCTCCACCACACTTGTTCGCATGGGTTTTTCATCCTCCAAAAGTGATATCTCTGTTTACCTGCTTCACACCTACTGACACAATTTTTTTATTGGTCTATGTTGATGATATTCTCATCATTGGTAGCTCTAAACCTCTGGTGCATGATTTCATTCACAACCTCAGCGTTACTTCTGGGTTAAAGAACCTAGGTCCACTTCATTACTTTCTCGATATTGAAGTTACCTGGCTCCCCGATAACACTTTTCATCTTTCCCAGCAGAAATATATTTGTGATCTTCTTCAACGTGTCCACATGCTCGACTCCAAGCCTCAACCTACACCCATGGTCTCCTACCTTCATCTCATTGCTAATGCTTCTGTCGTAGTTGTAGATCCTACTCTCTACCGCTCAGTTGTTGGCACTCTTCAATATATTACACTCACTCGCCCCGAACTTTCATTCTATGTCATTAGAGTTTGCCAATTCATGCACACCCACAACTCCTACACTGGACTGTGGTTAAACGTATTCTTCGGTATCTTGCAGGCACTACAACTCAAGCTCTACGTCTGTATCCTTCTCCAAACTACTCGGTTGTTGCATTCAGTGACTCGGATTGGGCCACTGATCTTGATGATCGTAAATCTGTCTCAGGGTATTGTATCTATGTTGGTCGCAACCTTATTTCCTGGTCCTCGAAGAAATAGAAGGTTGTCTCCCACAGTAGCACTAAGGCTGAATACAGAAGTGTTGCAGCTGCCCTTGCAGATATTATCTGGATCAACTTTCTAATGACTGAACTACGTCTTCCCACTTCTACACCGCGCCTTTTTTCTGACAATATGGGAGTTGTTCAGCTTGCTGCAAATCTTGTGATTCATTCTCAGTCTAAACATTTTGAGTTGGATTTGCATTTTGTTAGGGACTATGTCCAACACAAACGTCTCATCCTTCTTCACCTCCCAGCCTAGTTTCAAGTCACGGATATCCTCACCAAACCTATCTCTGGTGCTTTGTTTCACAACTTCAAACGTAAACTTAGGGTTCTTGATCCACCCACCATAAGTTTAAGGGGATTGTTAATAAACCTATTAGGTAACTGACTACGTAACTCTTTGTGCCTAAGTCTATAATACTCTTATTTTTCATTCTATAAATATATCAATGTACTCATTAATAAGAAATATATTATTCTATCTCTTATCTATGCACTTTGCCTCTTCTCTCTCATCTCTCTTCACCTTTACAGTAAATTATATTGTTAAAATTGTTACTTCTGAAAATTTGCTAGGTTGGACTGAATTACAGAAATAAATTACTCTATAGTAGGTTGATTATTTAAATATCTAGGAAAAAAAAGTCACTTATTAAATTTGTTGAAAATCACTCTCTTAAAGTTTTCGAATAAAATACATTACAATCTAAAGGATATGACATTGAGTAAATGATATGGTAAGTATACAATAGTCACAATTGGGTCATTATTCTTATTGGACATTTCAAAATTTAAGCTATTTTTATTAAATATCTCACTTATCTATATTTATACGCATCTTTATTCATATGTATGTGTAACTGTTGAATTGAACATCAACTTACAGTACAGTTGTATGGTGCATAGAGTTCTGATGTATGCTAACTATTGCTCATGGGATTGGTTACTCTGCAAGAGGGTCTGGGCCTATAGCTTTTTCTTTCTGCACCCCAGTATTACTGACTGCACTCTTATATTAATAAAAAAAGACAAAAATATTCTCTCTCACCACGTCATCGTTCTCTACGACACTTTTAGAGAAAAAGAAAAAGCAAGAGCCTCGTTCCAAAAACTTATTGAAAGTTCATTTTAAAATGTATTTTATGTGTTTTAAAAAATTTACGCTGTGAAAAAATATTATTAAATAAAAATTAATTTTAGAGATAAAAAATAATTAATCATTATATTAATTAAATTAAATATTATGTTATAAACTAAAAAATTATTAATATTTAATTTTTTATTATTAATAAATAATTTTTAAATTAATATTTAATTAATTATTGTTATATAGTAATTAAACTTAATGATAATCAGATCTTAATCACTTTCTCAAATTTTAAATTATATATAGACGTCGAAAATTAGAAAACATTACTTTTTAACATATTTTATGATAGATTAATTAACATATCAAAAATTGATTATTATATTTTAGTTGCTTAACATTATAAAAAGAACCAAATATATTGGTATGTTGAGAAAATTATAGGACAAAGAAAGAAAATACATACAAGTTATTCAATAGTTGGTTTGAATCAAATATAAATTTATATCAATGACAGTTTTAGAACGTGTGCCATACCATATAATTAGAAATGTAATTTGATAAATAAAATGCCTATGTGAAGTCAACTTCTTTTTATTATATAAGTAAAGGAAGAGTTCTACTCTATTTACCCAGTTAAATAAATATATATATATATATATATATATATATTATACACAATTTTTTAGGATAAAACTTTTTTTATTGTTGCAGTATCTAGTTTTTAATTTTTTAGTCTTCTCAATTATCGGTTATCTCGATCTAATGCCTTTTCAATTTTTCTAGAGGAAGTTCATCTCTTTATAGCCACAAGTTTAGGCTTGAAGATATCCACGTGAATACTACTCAATAAAACTCAATCATCTTTCAATCCTGATTTTTCATAATAATTGTCAATTCATACTGCTAATAGTTCTTGAAAGACAAATGCAGGATAGACCAAATTACCAAATACTCTCGTATACACGATGAGACAATTATATATATATATATATATATGAAAAAACATTTCAATAAAAATCAAAAGTAAATTCTCCTAAAAAAAAGTTACTTGAGCCTTTTTTTTAAAAACTAACTATATATTTTTATTTTTATTTTTTTTGTGACATCAACAAAATACATAACATATGGGGTTGGCTTATTCTTTTCCTTTGAATGTGTATGAATCCTTGAATCTGCAGCATTGGAATTATTATGAACTCCAGTGAGTTGTTTCACTTCCATTTCCTTTATTGGAGAACTCCATCTTTTGTATTTGTCTTCTTTTCTTAAATCTTAGTAAATTGGTGTTTATTTATTTATTAATTAATTAATTTGATTGCAGGCTGACCCTGTCCACTTTTTTGATTTGGTCCAACACATTGTAACCCTTGAACAATTGATGTTTCACTTTTAGAGTAACAAGGGTCAATATACTGTGTGGTGCATGATTCTAGACCCATTGCCTCTTATAATAAATGCATATGGAGCCCATGATATGATGAGTAACACATTTACCATTTTTGTGACCACACTCCCCTCATCCCTTCCCAACCTTCCTAGCTATTTCACCAACACAAAAGTTAGCTCAACCTTCTCAGTGGTCCAACCCCACCACCTATTCTTCACACCTTACTACTACCAAACCCTAATCACAATCAAACTCCTTACATTTTCAAAATATGTTAGACCACTTAGTTGGGTATTCGGATTCACCCTGACTTTAGTTGATTTTGATTTGTTTCACAATTAGCCAATTTTAATGATTTTTTTTATCACTAATCGGGTTTAGTTTATTTAACTGTGATCTACAACACTCACGAATTGATTCCCACCCTTTTGGTTCAAACTACCTAGATAATGTGCATGTGGAATTGAGAGACTGATTTTGAACATATAAATTTTTTTTACCACTTTCTTTGAATGCCAAAGTAGATTAGAGAGAAAAAACTAGTGGCCATACAATCAGAAAGCATTTGGAGAAAGGAATGTGATGGGCATCATACAATTATTCTCTTTTGGGTTGCTTCTTATTTTTATGTTGAAAACGAAGATCCAAGTTGGCAAAGAAGGAAGAAAACATGATATAAACTTAATTTACACAAGTGTAGATTGAGAAAGCAGAAAGCAATAAACTAGCATTACATTATTGGTCATTATTCAACCACAAGAAGTCGTATGGCAATCCAAGGTAGCTAGCATCTTCGTTGTGCTGAATTTGAGCACATTTATATACCTCAAAAAAGATAATGTTCGTGGGTGTGCTACACAACTAGACAACTCAAACAAGACAACTAGTGGCAAAGTGAGGTGCACCAAGGTGAAAATGCCCGAATGGTTCGGCTACCATGTATATGCTAGGGCTACCTTGAAAGTTCCATTTCATGTAGTTTGGGAAAGAGACAACAAAAGTTTTCAATTGCCAAACTATTCTCTTACTTCTTGCAAGCCCCTTCTTCAAACCATCACTTCAACACAACCATAGTGTTAGACTTTTTCAAGCTTCTCTCCTTAGGTGCTTAATTCATTGTTTTCTAACAATTAGGAAGAAAACCTTAGATCAACTCTTATAGAATAATAGGTTTAGATAAGTTAACAAAAAAATCCTTTAAACTTGTAATTTTGACACCATGAGCTTTTCCTTGGAATTGAAGTGTTTAAAGTTATTATTGTGGTGAAGATTAAAAATCCAGAAAAAGAGAAAGCATGTCTCTTTATCTAATCATTCACCATCCAAAATCCAAAATTACCCACCACCCTGCCAAACACCTTTGAGTGTTGTAGAAGGCACCATGATTGCTCTTTTTCAATTTGCCATTGCTCCCACAATAAGAAAAAGAAACAAGAAATTATCACCATCTACCTCCCTCACCTAACAAAGTTTCTCCCCAATATCTTCGTTTTTATTTTACAAATTCAGGTTATGGAAAAAAGCTATGCCATTGTACCCTCAAAACGGCATATTTCGTGACCAATCTACCTTGTCCACCCATTTAACTCATACATGTATTTGGAGAAACAATGGTTGCCCTTTCAAAAGTCCCAAAAAAAAATAACAACTCTTTCTTTCAAAATCAAGTGAACCAAAAGGCAATGGGTTAACCTTCAATAGTCTCTCTCACAACACATACAAGGAGGGAAAAATCAACATGGGCAAAAAGAATCAAGCCTTAAATATAAACTAATCCTCTAAATGTGACGAAAGATCATTGATCATCAATGAAAACTAATTTTTGTTCTTAACTCGTATTATACATAGAGACACCATACCAACAACGTAAATTAACTCTCCTTTCACTTCTTTCTTTGCCTTCTCATCAACCTCAAGATGATTTTTAACGAAAATAAAATTTAAAAAGTAAAGAAATTTAGAGGGTTGAGGAACAACAATATCTTGAATATTTACTCACAGAAATTAAGATCATATTACCATAATCTTCATAACTGATCATCAATCATAATTTTGTTTTTCTTTTTCATTTTTCTCCGCATAGTAAAAAAAGAGGGGAAAAAGAGAAAGATAAAAAAATCAAATAAAGAGAAAAAAAATTAATAATTCCTTCGACGAACCAATACATCATCATCAGAGACAAAGAACGGTGCAGAACATATCGTTATCCATGCCACCGTTTGGAACGTCGGCATCCTCCAACGGCAACACGTTAAGATCAAACGGCAAGGGTTCTCGCCGAAACGACGACGCGGCGTTGTCGCCGTCGCCGTCTTCCACGACGGAGGATGAAGAGTCGCAGTCGCTGCGGCAGTCCTCGGGGACTACCGGCGGCGTTCGAGGGTACCTCCGGGCGACGGTCACCGGAGTCGCCCTGGGGGCGGTGGCGCGTGGGCCGCTGAAGGACTCGACGGTGCTGCTCATGCCGCTTGAGGTGGGTTGCCGGTGATCGTGAAAGGGCTCGCCGGAACCGGCGAAATACCGATGGTCGGTGAACGGATCGGGTTGGTAGAACGGCGGAGGGAGGGGGAAATTGGTCTTTGCCTTGGGCCCCCGGAGGGTTCTGGCCGCCGCGTCGTACGCACGCGCCGCATCCTCGGCAGAGTCAAAGGTTCCGAGCCAAACTCTTGCTTTCTTCAAAGGGTCTCTGATTTCGGCGGCGAACCGGCCCCACGGCCTCTTCCGGACGCCGCGGTACTTCTGTTCTTTGAAAAACACCGGCCTTGAACCGGACTCCCCGGCGTCGCCACCACCCATGTTCAAAGTTGGAATCTTTTTCGAATTCCAAGACAACCCAGAAAGCCAAAACAGCCTAGAAACGATGAAAAATGTGAGATTGACAGAGAAAAGTTGCAGCCTTTGAGGTTTCTTTGAAGGGTGGAATGTTTCTCACAAAAGGGTCCTTTGGGTTAATGCCTTATGGGTGAGGTTTTGAGGGATTGAAAGCCAGAGAAGATTATGGTGGTGGTGATGAGATTGAGAAGATGAGAGAGAAAGATGAGAATGGGTGGTAGAGGGAGAGAGGGTTTGTGGTTGAAGGAAGGTCCCATAACAACACAAAACAAAACAACACAACTCACAACAACACCTTCTCTTCATCTTCATCTATACAAAAAATATATTAATAAGATTGAGAATGGACCTCAAGAGTGTAATTTTTTCTACTTTTCTTTCTTTTCCTTCCCCTGTGGGTTTCTCAGCTGTAGTTCTAATGTTATGACCTTTCATTCCTTTTTTTTTAAATAAATTAATTAATAAATAAACCTTACTTATCCTTTATTTTTAGAATAAACAGGGTGTGCATTCATATTTTAAAAGCTTTTTATTCCATCACTAATTATATATACTGTCTATGCTATAATTATTAATTTCTGTAATGATTATACAAAACTGTAATAACAATTTTGAATAGATTTATAGTTTGAAATATTTTATTCACAAAACATACAAACTTAATTTAACTTAGTTAATTGTTTAAACTTATATATCCATATTTTATTTCATAAAGCTTATGCACATATAACATGTCATTGATGGAGTATTTTCTTTTCTTTTATTTATCTTTTTTTTATTTGGTGGGTTTTTAATACTTTTGGGGACACGTACTGTTTTTTCTTTCTCATTTGGAGGCTATGATGTGAGGTTGTGAAATGACGAGAAGGCCTTGGTATTTGTTTGTATCATGCAAGAACGTTAAATTATATTTAATATAAAAATAGAATAAACAAAAATAAAGGAAAAAATAAAAATATATACCTAATTGGAATTCACTTGCCTTTTTATTGTTTCTTCTATATTTTTATTAGATTAATCAAATTAAATTCAGAGCCACATGAATACATTTTCTAATTTGTAACTGTGGATCCTTCGTTTAACAATCTTCGATTTCTTTCTTCAATCATGCATACCAAGTCATAAATGAATAAATTATGTTCTATGAATATAAAATACAGAGTAAAGGCAAGAATATTCTCAAACAAAAGAAAAAAATTAAGTATTTTATTGTATTTAATCATATGATTAAACTAAGATAATATGGAATGTACTAATATGGTTACAACCAGCATTTTGTATTTTCTTATTACATAACTTTTGATATGAAGATTTTTCCTACACAAAAGTAAAGCATTCTCCTAAATCACTCATCTTTATCAAATTAAGATATCTTAATAGTATTATTACACTGTTACTGATAGGGGTTGGACCCCTCAAAGAATATTAATCTTTCTCAACATAATAAATCACTATTTAAATTCACACACAAAATATTGTTTAATGAAGTAGAAAAATAAATTTATATATATTTTTTTTTCAAACTTACCTTTGGTTATTGTGATTTTAAATTGAAATTTTAAAAATAAAAAAATATGAAAATCTCGACGAATGTCTAGACTCTTCTCATCAAATTCTCCACTTTTTTTATGGGTTGTAAATATTTTATCTTGTTGGTTGTGAATACTCTTTAGTGTCGGTGTTTGGTACGCTTCGGTGGGTGCTTACAAAATATTATCATTTTTTCTCAATATATGGTGGTTAAGAGTAATAAGTACTGTTAAATACGTACATTTGCTTGTTTTAGAATATATGTTTATAGCATAAACCTGAACTTGTGATTGAATCTGGTTTAACACAAGTTAATATTGACATTGGACAAATATTGCATATATTAATTACGTTAATAATTTTTTCTCTCTATTTCCTGATATGTACTCGATTTAGATGGTATACAACGGGGTTATTTGATAATGGACGCGGAGGGTACACCCACCATACATGTTTTGTCAAAAATTTCATTGTATTATATTAATAAAAAATAGTGCATTTTTTTTATAGTAGATTACAAAATTGATAATTTTCTTAAAGAGGTTCTATAAAAGGAATCATTCGAAGACATTTGATATTTATCCTTGAGAAATTTATTCTCCGAGCAACATTCAGCATAATATTTTTTTATATATTTAAGATTTTTTTTAATGGTTAGATCAATTACTAAATGTGTATATGTGTGACAAAGACTACTAGGTGACATTTAAATCAAACTATTGTGTGATATGCATGTCTAACTCGCAGGATGTTAAGCTGGTTGGTAAAAGGTTTAAGAATGTTTATCGACTTGATATATCTTGTTTTGCATCTAAAATTGATTGTCTTTTTTAACCAAAAATGAGGAATCTTGACTATGGCATAAAAGAATTGCTCATATTCACATGCATCATTTAAATAAATTGATTTTGAAAAATATTGTTGGTGGTCTACCAAGAATCAAGTTTGAAAATGATCATTTTTGTGAAGCATGCCAAAAGGGAAAACAAGTTAAAATTTCTTTCTAACTGAAAAATGTTGTTTCAACAAAGACTTTTTGAGCTACTTTACATGGATTTATTTCGTCCTTCAAGAACTATGAGCATTGGCGGAAATTATTATGCACTTGTCGTTGTAGATGATTTCTCTAGATTCACATGAACCTTATTTATTAAATCTAGAAGTGATACCTATTCTGCTTTTAAAAAGCTTTCCAAGCTTTTACAAAACAAAAATTGCAGCAATATTTGTTCAATTCGAAGTCATCATGGTGGGTGATGACTATTTTACAACATGTACCGAGTCAAAAGTGATAAATTATCCCTAATGACAGATATTGAACTCACAAGAAACAGTTCTAAAATCTCAAGTGTAACATTCACCAAATATAAGCAAATGTGTAAAAGTTTGTTTGTACCATGAATTTGTAAGAAATTAAATAAAAGCGAAGTAAATGATTTGGATGAGTCAATTGGGAAAATTGGGATTGGGGTTCAACTTCTCACTCGTTTGTATTCTCAATGAATAAAAACATATAACATTCCATTTTGAGTGATATTGATGCACATATAAAAATCATTCATATCAATTTCTCGCATACAAATTTTTTAAGAATGTCTCCTAAATATCGATTTCTCGCATATTTATAAAAACCTCTTATCATTACAAACAGATGTTATAAAGGAATTAACATTTCAAATTTATTCCTAGCATTCTAATATGGTAAGCATTATCATTTAGGTCATATGCTTAAAAGTACTTTCCAGTCAAATCTAAGGATCAAAATCATGAATAAAGATTCAAAATTTAATAATAAAATAACAATATCAATCATCGATAAAGAACAAAATATTATAAATAAATATCACCTTAATACATAAGAGTTTGAAAAAATTACTCTCAACGCCAAAGAAAAGAATTAGTCACTCATATTGGTCATTACAAGCATTGAAAGTAAGAAAAGATTCAGTGTGTTTCTCCTTTACGGATGTCTCCTCTAGGATTTTCTATCTCTCAATATCCTCCCAATGATGTATAAGGTTATGTCTCACGTCTTCTATTTAATCTAATTGAGCTTAGGCTAAGTGACATATCTCTTAAGGGAGATATTACTTGCTTAAACGAGTGTCACGAGAAAAAACCTAATTTCACTGGGTGAGTCTTGGGCGAGTTCCTCTGGAGTGATCTTGCTTGGACAAGTTTAAGCAAGTTTTCAATTCTCCAACTTTGTTTTTTTCATCTTGTCTTTAACTTGTTCATTCTCCTTTAGCCGTTTTGTCTCAATTTTCCCATAGATTCCTTAAATTAACACAAATTTTGGAATAAATCATTCATATTCATCTTATAATCCAAAAATATGTAAAAAGGTTCAATTTCCTAAATTAGAGGTTATTTTATCCATTAAAGTCCATAAGTGCCTATTTTTTTGTATGAAATATTACTGAACTATTACACTTATAAGTGAAGAGTTTCAAAATGAAAAATTCAGTTCCTTTTGTGAAAAATGGGGTATTCATCACAATTTTTTTCTCTCTAATAAATCTCTAACAAAATGGGGTTGTTGAAAGGAAAAAATATGTCTCTTGAAGAGCTTGTAAGAACTATTTTAAGTTAGTCTTCTCTACCAAAATATTTCTAGGCTGATGTAGTAAGCACAACTTGTTATGTTATGAACAGAGTACTCATTATACCTATTTTAAAGAAAACCCCTTTATGAGTTGTACAATTGTAGAAAACCCAACATTAGTCACTTAAAAGTTTTTGGCTGCAAGTGTTTTTTTTTAACAATGAAAAGGAAAACCTGGCAAATTTGATGCTAAAGCAGATGATGGAATTTTTCTTGGTTATTCTTTAAATAGTCATCCATATAGGGTGTATAATAAAAAATTAAGGATTGTTGAACAATATGTACATGTTTTATTTGATGAAACTGATCATGTGAAGCAAGATTCTTCAAGAAGGTCATAAAAGAAGATGATCAAGATGATGAATTTCAGAAATTAAAGATCTGATCAGAAAATCGACCATATAAATTTGCGATTCAACCAACTGAAATCAGAGGATATAATGACTTACCAAAGGAATGGAGAACTCCAAGGGATCTATCACTAGACAACATGATTGGTCAAATAGATAAGGGAGTATCTACACGTCATTTTCTAAATAATCTATGTGAACATATGGCATTTGTGTCAAAAAATTGATCCAAAATTTATAAATGAAGCTTTAAATGATGAAAGTTGGGTAACTACTATGCATGATGAATTAAATGGGTTTTTAGAAACAAACTTGATGAATATGGTATAATTACTATAAATAAAGTTAGGCTTGTTTCAAAAGTCTATAAACAAAAATAAGGTATTGATTATGATGAAACATTTGCCCTTGCAACAAGATTAGAAGTTGTAAGATTATTGTTTGCTTTTGCTTGTATGGGTGGCTTTAAACTTTTTCATATGGATGTAAAAAGTGCTTTTCTGAATGATTTTATCAATGAAGAAGTATTTGCCTCTCAACCTCATGGTTTTGAATATCACAAGCATCCTAAACATGTCTTCAAACTTAAAAAGGTTTTGTATTAATTGAAGCAAGCTCTTTAACAATGGTATGAGAGACTTGGCAATTTCCTCTTATCTCATGAACATGAGAAAGGAAAATTTGATAAGACTCTTTTTATTAAAAAGTCTATATTTGATATTATCTTAATTCAAGTTTATTTTGACGATATAATATTTGGAGCTACTAATGACAATCTTTGCGAAGAATTTGTATCAGCTATGTAGTGGGAATCTGAGATGCCCATGATGGGAGAATTATCATACTTCCTTAGGCTCCAGGTCAAACAGATGAAGAATGACATATTCTTAAGTCAAACTAAATACTACAAAGACATTCTGAAAAAGTTTGAAATGGAAAACTGTAAAGAAGTTGCAACACCTATGTCAACAAGTTATTACATGGATGTTGATTTGGCTGAAAGATCTGTAGATCAAACCAATTTTAAAGGGCTCATTGGATCACTTCTCTACCTCATTGCAAGCAAACCAAACATCATGTTTGTTGTATGTCTGTGTGCAAGATTCCAGTCAAATCTTAAGGAATCTCACTTCACTGTTGCTAAAACAATCCTTAAATACCTCAAAGGAACAAACAGTGTTGGTATATGGTATCCTTTTAACTCTTTTACAACCTTTATTGGATATTCTGATTCAGATTTTACAAGGTGTAAGTTAGACATGAAAAGTACAAGTGGTACGTTTACCTACTTGGTTCCAGTCTCATCTCCTGCCACAAGAAATAAGCTTGTGTTGCTCACTCAACTACAAAAGTCGAGTATATTGCTGATAGAAGTTGTTGTGCACAAATCTTATGGCTCAAACAACAACTTCAAGATTATGGTTTAAAGCTAAGCAAAGTGCCCTTGTTGTGTGATAATACAAGTGTCATCAATTTCATAAAGAATCGGGTTCAACATTCCAGAACAAAGCAGATTGAGATCAAGCATCATTTCATTTGTGATCATGTTCGGAATGGTAACTGTGAAATTAGTTTGTTGAAACGGAAAATTAACTTGCTAATATTTTTTCCAAACCTCTTCCTAGAGATAAATTTAATGTCTTAAGAAATGAATTGGAAATTATTGATTATCGGAGTTTGTCTTAAAAACTCTTTTGATATTCCTTTTGTCTTATTTTAAATTTTCTATTTGTTGAAGAAAAAAGGGGGAGAATATTTGAATGTTTGTTGTAATATTTTACTGTTATTATTTCTGCATAATTTTGTTGTTTTATGATTTACTATTTGCAAAAATTATGTTTTTCATAGTTTGTGTTGGTTATCCTGTTATACTTGTATAATTTGGATTGCTTGGTCTTTCCTTTATTTTTTTTGTAGGATCTCCTTGTGCCAAAATCTACAACACAACACCATGAATTTGTCTTCATCAAATAGGGGAAGATTGTTGACCAAGAAACTTTGATGAACCAAATTTGCCTTAAAGACTTGAAGCTTTTAACATATTGATTTATCGTATCAATTGATTTTAAACAATTAAAGTTTCTAAATATTTAAAAATGATTTGTTTTCTATTTTTTCTTTTCTCTTAAGTGAAATCAACCAGTTATTTCGATAAAAGAACCGGTTTAGATTTTGTAGATCTTAAAGAAAACAATAAGTTATTTCAAAAATCAATTAAATATTTTTAACAGAATTCTGTTATATTAATCGATCAGATTTTAATTGATACAACTATTTTCATTAAATGATCAAACTATTTTTACAATCATTATTACCTTATATAAGGATGTAATCTAATAATTTCAAATAAGAAATTCATAAGAGAGAAAAACATAAAGTTTTAAAATCATTCTTGGAGATTCAGTTTGATTCTTGGATCATTCTTCTTTTGTAAAGTAGGTTTCTGGGTTTGCATTTCTATTGTGCTTCATTTCTAATAATCCAGGTGTATTCAAAATGTATTCTTTTCACTATATTTTGGTGCAAGCAGATTCAAATAGGGTTTCTAAATTTTGTGTGTGGTTAAGAGTGTTGTGTACTCTTGTAGGGTTCAAGATCAACTCTCTTGACTGTTTTTGTAAACCTTGTGTGTTTGCTTTAGTGAATTCTCATTGGTTTGTTGAGGATTGGATGTAGATCTAGGTTGAAGAGTGAACTAGTATAAATCTCCCGTGCAGTCTCTCTCACTCTCACTCTGATATTTTTTTATCAATTGCTTTACAATGTTCTTTGTTTAAATTAATTTGTTAAATTCTCATAGCAACTAGTTTATATTTTGAAAATATGTTTGTTGTGCTTTTCATAATCAGTTGAACAGATAAATTAATTAGTTGATTTTATTAAGATTTCAACCTGACTCCAGTATTTGCAAAATATTTTCAAAACAATTCCCCCCTCTTGTTTTAGGCCACCTATTCTAACATTATTAATTTCACCAAAAGATGATGAAACCACTTTATTATTGATAAATCAAGAAAAGGTAAATGTGCCAGTCCCAAAAACTTTAAAGAATAATGAAATCATTATCGGATTAAAGTTGATACTAGAGCCTGTTTTAATTGAAGTAGACACAATAACTGAATTCTCAACAAGAGCGATGAAAATAACCCTTACCCCTCTTAGAAATAGTCGTCCATCAATTAGGAATTCTAAATTTAGCATAGTCAAAATCTTCATTTGATAGACAAAGCTTCCCCATTTCTAGAGAATTAGCTTTAAAAGGAATACGACAAGATCATACATTTCCAACCCCATAAATTAAATGCAACAAACAAATATCTATTACAATTCAACAAAATCTCAAGATTTTCCAAAAAGATCTGATTTTAGTCATATGATAGAATATATATATATATATATATATATATATGTGTGTGTGTGTGTGTAAATAATTTCAAGAAAATAAAAATAAATAAAAAATAAACATATAATTATTTTCTATCTCCTGAGTCTATCTCTGTTGAGATGGTTCTTCTACAATATCATCCACTCTTGTGTAATACACGATATAGAAGATGAATTAGAGTTTAAAAAATTTGATACATGTATATGTTAAATTATACACATATATTGCATTTACATCTCATTCATGACTCTAATGGATACAATTATAATTCAATCATTAAACATCTATCAGAATCAAGTGTCTAACTCTTAGGTCATTGACTACCTCTCATGTCACAAGTTACTAACATCAATGTCATAGATACTCAACTATAGTTTCGAAAAACTCATGCGTTAATTTAGACTCAGAAATATTCATTTGTCATAATACTTTTACGAAGTTGTAATCACAACAAAGCTATATAAGAGGAACTCAGTCCACTCATATGACAGGATAAATCCTTATGACCTACCAAACATATTTATTTTCACACGAGACTAGGTCACATAAAACTCTTTCTACTCTCACCACCTAATATTTTCCTCTATGTGAGCCTAATGTCAATAGAGTCAAGATCATCACCTCCTTTAGAATCTCAAATTCAATACAAAACCTAAACATCTCAACATAGTATTGCCTCCCTAAAATTAACTATGTTCATCACACACCACATGTCATATCACAATCATACCATCATGGATTTTCATTTATACATATACATCCAAATCAATTTAAAGGTTAATAAATTAAAATTAATATTCATTACATTATAATAATATTCAAATACCATATATTGATAAAATATAATGATATGATAAAAAAATTTAGCTTTTAGAAACATTTAAAAACATGTTTCTTCAAAGTTTAGGAAAAACTATTTTGCTCAACCAAGACTTGGCTTGCCTAACGAATTAAACATATGTTGCAAGTTGCCCAACCATCATTTTGCTCGCTCAACAAAAGGAATTATTGGGCCTAGTGAATTTTAGTTGTCCAACAAAAATTATGTTTGTCCAACGACCACAGTATTCACCTAGCGACTACACCACTAGAAGTTTACATAAAAACAACTCCCTTAGCGAGAATTTACTCGCGTAACAACAAAAAATTTCTAATTTTCAATTAAGTGAATTTCAACCAGCGAGAGTTGGCTCGCTTAATGAAAAAATCACTGAGAGTTTTTATTTCAACAACTCGTCCAACTTATTTGACTCACTAAATCTCTCAAGTTTTCAATTAATTGATTTTTATTTGGCAAGAGTTTTGTTCACCCAATAATTCAAAAATTATGCATAATATGACAAGTTGTCCAATTGGTTCAAATTGTGATTTTTCTTCATTTTTTATACCTAACACAAAATGTTTTGTTCCAAAATAACAACAACTTGAAGCAATTTACTCAATTGAAGTATACAAATTTTATCTCAAATACTTCGAACTCTTCAATATCTCAAACATACCATATATAACTAACTAGAATGTCTACAAGAAACATTTAATCAATTTACATCATGAACATATTTAACATATCACCAAACATTTATCTCAAGATCCAAACAATTTGATTATATTCAAACAATACACAATCCCTACATAACATCAAATATTGTGACTACATCATTTTCCCATCCAAATAATCTACCCTAAGGTACTATCAAAATTTAACTTGCATAAATCAAGTTTAAGTTTTCAACTCTACTTTTATTAAACATGTATAAAAAAAACACTTTTATTAAAAAATCTAAATGTACCCATGTTTTTAAACTAACAAATATCCATCTTTATCCTATAAGAACCATACACGAGATCTTTAGTCCACATGCATGCAAAACTTCTCAAAACTAACTTAAGAAAATGAATAAAGAGAGAAACTTAATCAAAAACAAATTTATGTTCAAATTCTTATATTATTTTAGGTAAAACTTAATTTTTTTCTAATCAAATTATTACTCAGAAATTTCTAAAAGTTTCATTTATTTTAAAATTATATGTGCAAACAATATATTTTATTATAACATAGGTCAAGTTCTCTTTACAAAATAATTATTCATCAAAACATAGTATAAGTCTATTTTCAAATTCAAATGTATCATGCTAATAATCCTTATCCACACCTAATAATTAAAACTAAAAGAGAAATATATTTCTTCTTTGTTTCTAGTTTGATTCACGAATCATGTGCACTTGACTAAAAGTAATAGGAGACGAATCAAACTTGATAAAGTGGATCTTATTTCCAATTAAAGTTTTCAAGGTAGAAGCAAAGACAAGAAATTTGTACAAGCAAATCAAATATTATTATAAAAGCTTATCTGACCCATTAATCATCATCGCTTACGGAAATTGCTTTTGAATGATTATGACTCAAGTAATTATGTTCTTAATGGAACAAGATTTACAATGAGGAAAGAAACCAACCATGCATGATTAATACCCAATTCTGTCTATAATTAAAAGCTAATTAAACTATAGCTATATAGTATATTAGCTATCAAATAGTATTTTAAATATTCAATCTTTATATATAAATTCGATTAGAATTATTGGAATTTCACTTTTGAAAATTGGTCCTATATTATATTTTAGATTAAATATATTTTTTGTTTCTTTACTATAATAAAATTAATTTTTGTTCTCACTCCAAACTTTAAACTTCATGCATATTTGTAATAAGAAAATTATTTAAATAAGTCTTTATCATTATTATTTTTTCACACATAAAATAAATTTTCAGTATGTTTTATAATATTATAATATACATGTCAACGAGTAAGCATAAAATATTAATAATTTAGTACACAATGAAAATTTGTTTACCATGTAAAAAAAGATAATAATTTATTTTAGTATTCTTTTTTACCACAAGTATTGAGAATGTCTAAAATTTGAATTAGTAATAAAAATAAATTTTGCGTAAAGTCAAAGTAAGAGAAAAAGACATATTTAATCTTTGTATTTTTAATATTATTTTTAAATATTTTAGTAGGGAGAACTTACGATTAAAACATATATACCCGAAGTTGGAATAAACTTCATTTGATCCTATCCTTTGTGTGTAAATCACGATGATTGAAGTTAACGTTTTCTTGTAATTTTGTTTATGTGGAATCGAATTTTGTTGGAAATGTTGCCATTTTATTTATTCTCTTTCTTTTTGTTTTTGGACTATTATGATTCTTAGTCTTTAAGTCATTTTTTTATAGCTAAAATACATTTTTTAATTAGATGTAAATAATTCAAAAAAGTTGAATCTCTATATATATATATAATTTAAACTATTAATAGTTTTTTTAAGCTATCTTGTGTTCTTTCATAAGAATGACCGATGTAATAGGAAATTATTGTTGGATCTGTTGGAGATCCCACATCGACTAGAGATTAGAGTCTTTCATTGTATATAAGTGGGTGCAAACCTCAACCCTATGAGCCGGTTTTATGGGGTTGAGTTAGGCTTAAAGTCCACTTCGTAATATGGTATCAGAGCTATTTCGAGTCTATCTTAGCGAGTATTTGTTGGGCCTATCGTGCCACCCGCTATCGGACCACCCAAAATATATAGTCCCACGCACGAGTGGCAGTCTCGGCGTGAGGGGGTGTGTTGGAGATCCCACATCGACTAGAGATTAGAGTCTTTCATTGTATATAAGTGGTTGCAAACCTCAACCCTATGAACCGGTTTTATGGGGTTGAGTTAGGCTTAAAGTCCACTTCTAGGATCATTTTGTAAAAATTTGACAGGTCAACAATAATCATAATATTGTAAACACATTTAGTCTTTTACAAATAGATTAAAAAGAATGTTATAGAATAAAATAAACTTACATTGTTTTTTTTTCAAAAGTTTGAAAATTTAGGATGAAAATAAAAACAAAGGAGAAACTTACCTTCCTTAACAGTTTGGACAGTAAGTGTTATTCTCCAATCTTATTTAGAGTGTTATTTTTACAATATACAATTTAATAAGATGCATAATACTAATGTGAAACTCTATGATTGGAGAATAATATTTACAGTGCTGTATAAGAGTTATTTTTTGAAAAAAAAAACATAAATAATATATTTCATAAGTGTTATTCTCCGATTCATATTAGTTTCACCTAAATATTATATTATTTATACCATGTATTTAATAAGAGACATATCATGAAAGTGAAACTCTAAATATTTATTGAACCATGGTATTTAAATACTTATAGTACTAAGTTTTGTATTAAAATGAATAAAGCTTGCATACGTTACCATAGGTATTCCTATAAGAAAAGAAAAAAATAATTATTCTTTTATCATATTTAGAATTTTACCTTAATAATACATAATCTATTCAATAAAAAAAAATTAAGGTTATCATTGATTCTATGTTTGTCTTTCTTTTCTCTAAATTTTTATTTTTCGTTGTAATTAATTGTTTTCGGATAATTATTGAGATTTATTAGGCAAGGAGATTTCATTATTATTATTATTTTGTATAATAAGGATATCTTCTATCAATAATTAAAAATTATTTTAGAAAAATGAAGTTATAATTTGTCATAAAAGTATAAAAGTATAAAAAGAAGTTATACAATACTATACTATTTTATCTGGTTCTTCTTTAAATATTATAATTTAGTTTTTGTTTATTTATCCTTTACAAAAGAAATGAATGAAGCTAGTATTATATATTTATTTATTGGAACAAGTGTTAAGGGAATCGAACTGAATGAGAGTATTTATTTCATAGAGACAAAGAGAAGATGACAAAACTATTATATAGGCAACAAATCACATTCATTCATTTCCAAGATGATAAGAAAAACCCAAAAGTGTTTGAAAATAAAAAAAAATAAAAATTTATAGAGAAATGGTTTAATAGAGGTAAATATTATATATTTTAAAATAAATATTCAATTTTGAAATAATCAATTTAAAAAAAATAGAAAACATACTCACGTAGAAAGGAAGGATATAAGTGTCATTTCACTCACCTTTCGGCCAAGTGCACATAAAACCATGCAATCTTAAGAAAAGCATGTTGACCGTTGACCAATGCTCAGCGTGGACCCTACCACACCAGATCCATTCACCCACTGATAAGGGACACGTCACCAACGTCAGCATTTTGAATTCGGATCCGGTTATGCATATGAACCGGTTCAGTGGATACAGACACGTTTGGACAAAAAGCAGGATCTAAGGGATTCTTTCTCACACCACAAGAAAGAAAATAACTTTTCTTATTCAAACCCACATGCACTAGTTTTCTTCATTTTTTAAGATTTAAATATATTTCTGTTTTTCATCAAATTTTAAATCTTATTTTCGTCTTTTACTCCAAACTTTGTTTAAATAGTGTTTTTTATCTGGGAAATAAAGTGATTTAGATATTTCTTTTTATTAATTACATTATTTGTGATGTGCAAGTTACTTTTAGTGAGTGTTTACAAAAATTAAATTTATTATCTATTTTTATGTGTTTATCTTTTAATTTTAAAATGTTAAAAATTTTGATCTGAGATAAAAATATTTAATAATATATAAATAGGTGTAAATTTTGTCTTATGTATCTTTTTTATAAGGTTAAGTTATATTTAAATTTTATTTTTTAAAATGATATCATAGTTATTTAAAGTTTATTTTTTTTCAATAGTTTGTTGAATTTATCTGACCATCTATTACGAGACTATTCATAAATATATAATCTCATCATACACAAATTGACATATTTTAAATCTTAAGTATTAGACTTAAAATACATTTCTAAAAGAAAAAAAAAGTTTTCTTAAGAATCTAATTTGATTATAAATTTTTTAACATTTTAATAAACTAAACTAAGTAGAGTTCACTAAAATTTTGATAAAGATTGAAAGAATACAAAAAGTTTTCCAAAATTTAAACAAATTTGTTGAATGAATATCTCATGTGAGATTAATTTAAATTTATAAACTATTGAATCTCTTAAACAAAAATATTTACAAAATAATTAAAAATAAACGAAATATATAATTGATTGGTTACTATAGTTTCATAGAAGATATAATTATTGAGTATTAACTCAATGTTGTTAGTATATATATATATGTATATATATATATATGTATATATATATGTATATATATATATATATAACTCAATTCGATAAATTTAATATAGTTATATCTCCATGGTCTAAGAATAGTCGGATACATCATTAAACAAGTAGTAGTGTGTAATAATTTTTAAATATTTATTTATTTTTTAAAATTTTAGATGAATATGATTTTTTTTCTCGGATTAAAAAATGTTTCAATCTTTCAAATATTTGAAAGATTCGCTTCTAATATTTGAAGTCGAAAATATTGAGAAAAGAGAAGAAAAATAGTGACGTGGCTTTACCAACATTTTCACATATGTTTAATTTCGAGGCTCACGTTTTTGTTAAAAGATATTTTTTAAAAAGTAGGAAAATAATTTTATAAGTTAAATAATGAAAATAAATTTACGATATAGTTAGTTGGAATGATTAGGTGGGGTGGGTAACGGGTATACATATTGCATTGGTATGCATGGTGGAAAGTGGGTGAGTGTAATTGATGGGTTCAGGGATTTACACTGTTTTTCTGCTCAATGGAAGTTGCACCATATTTTATAAAATTTGTAATATTTTTCACTAATTCTTTTTACAATTTTATTTCTTAATGTTTAATTCTTCACAATTTTAGTTTTTTTAAGTAATTGTGATGAATTTTATTTTTTGTTCAAATTTTAATTAAAAAATATGAAATGGCTGCAATTTTTACTTATATAAAAAAATCACAAATATAATGTTTTTTTTATTATTTTCACATTCTCATATTTCAAGTAATTATGAAAGATCACGGGGTGATTTTGAAAAAAAATATAAATTAAAATTTTAAGTTATATATATATTAAATTTGTAACTATTAGTTTCATTTATAAAATTTTACTATTTTTATCATTTTTTTAATTTTAAAATCATTTCTCATATTTTCTCAAATAAGAAGTTATATATATATATATATATATATTAGAGTTCATGACAATTTAAACATAAAAGATTTTGTTTTTGAGTAAGTTTTTTTTATCTAATGTGTTTAGATTTTGTTTTTTCTATCACTTATATATAGGTAATACATTGGATTGGTGGTCTAATATATATATGGAAAAAAATGATATCTTGAAATAAAAAAAGAAGTTGAATTATCATGATACTTACACTTGTTTTTATGACTTATCCTCCATTACTTCTTTGTTTTTCTATGGTTTTTAAGCCTAGTTTACCTTTCTTTACCTTAGCCTCATTACATCCCTTATAAAGTCCTCTTAATCTCTAATTGCATGTTTTTCAATTGTTGTGAATATTAGAGTCTTTCTAAGCATATGGTAGTGTCTGTCTGCATGAGTGTTGAGTGTAAATACAAACCCTAAACACTTGAGAGTTGGAGAGTGTCTAGCGAAGTTCTGTCAATTTTGATTCAACATTTAATTTTCAATTACCTGCTTGTATATTAAAATATAGGAATTTTCCATTCACATTTTTCTTGATTCCTTGATTTCTTAAAATATCATGTTTGTCATTATGTGTTCTTAGAATCTGCTATTTGTTATTTGCATTATTTTTATCTTTTATTTTCTTTTTAAACCTTAGAGTGTTTTGTCGTAAAGTGCAAAAGGATAAGTGTGGGGGTATTTGATGAGCATATGTTTATTTACACTCAATAGTTTTAATCATAGATTATTGGACTATAACAATAAATAAATCTATTGTTTTAATTAATATTCATAAAATTGGGTTTATTTAGGCCTTAACTATCATTTATGTTAATTTTGTGTATTTAGAGTAAATGGTCTGAAAGAAGTCTCTACCTTTGTGAATAGGCAAAAGTCCAAGTTACTTCTTTGAATCAAAACAGAAAACAAAATTTGAGGAGAAGAAGAAGGAAATAAAAGCTACAATATCTCAAAAACAGAATTTGAAGCAAATCTTCTGCAAAATACAAGAATTATGGAAAGTTGGAAACTGTTAACCAAATCTAAACTACAATATTTTCCCAAGATCCTTGGAGCAGAAAAACCTATAAAAGAACACAAGCATCAATGAGAAAAGGGGAGCTTCATAGGGTTTTTTTAGTTTATTTTCTTCTTTGTAATTCTTTTGTTTTGCCTCCGCATGGAAGGCTAAACCTTTTTGGTTGATTCCTTTGTAATTTCCCATTGAGTTATGAGGTTTTAGTCAATAAAAATTTTGTTTTTCAATTCTCTATGGCAGTTGTTTTAATATTCTAATCCCTTGTGAGAGGTTGTACTAGAATGCATGCTTAAGAGTCTTCCTTATCTTAAACTTTGGTTTCTTAGTTAGTTCGCATTGCTCTACTTAATTTCTTGGGCACATGATTCAAGAGAGAGGAGATAAGCATTCCCATGGAGTATACACATGAAACAAAGTGGGTATTTATTAAACCAGTAGACGCATGCTTTACTGGTGAGCTTCAGTTGAATTAGATTGATACATGTTCAATCTGGTTTAGCTCTGTTGGAGGATTGAGAAAAGATTAATCTTTAGAGAACCTGTGAAGAATTCAATGGTGGAAGAACTTGGGATCAACCGCTTTTTATTTGTTGTTCTAATCTCTTTTATATTTTCTGTACAATTATCTCAACCTCTTTTATCTTTATTGTTATTGCTAACTTTTATTACTTGCAGATAGATTCTAAACATCGATCCATTAATTTCACTATTGGATTCGTTGGGAGACAACTTAGGGTCACCTGACCACGATTATATTATCATCTTTCTAGCGGTAGACAGGTCTACGTTAGAATCATATTTAATTTGACTGCTAAACAATAGTGTTCTCGCTGGTTGGCTTAGTCGTTGTTGACTTCAAAGGCAGATGGTGGCTCCTCCTATCTCCTGGTGGTTTCCGCTCTCTCCTTGGGTAGCTGAAAGTGGCTCCGTTGAAATAGAGGGGTCCTACCTGTTGATTGCACTTCGACGATCAAGTCAGTACTGGGCTAAGAAATAATAAAGTATGTAAAGCAGTTTTAGTCTTAGAAACGTTACCACCCTTTATATAGGTTGTAACTAGGTCAACTCCCTGTCCCACGAGAATCTTTTCTTTAGTGGAATTAGGGTTACTGGTGAGGCATCCTATGATGCGTTGCACAAGCTTAGCGCAGCTGCGACACAAGACTTGCCTCTTTTGGAGTGCAAAATCTCTAACAGTATGGTCGTCAGGGTATCAACTCATGTACCAACGTTAAGGGGCCATCTGTTCTATGGGTGCCCTAAGTATTCACGTGACAAGCATGCAGTTTACCCTTGGAAACCCTAACCCTAACAGGCCTTAGTGCCTCCAAGGGTTATTTACTTGTGTTAGACCTGAACATGTTATACACACCACATGCATGAATCCTCTCATGACTTGGATCTCTCTTGTATCTGGGTGTTAACTCATGTTAACTCATACTATTTGTGGGGCCCAACTTACATGGCCCATTATTATTGTCGGACCACCGAGGTCTGATGTCGACCTCTTCTTCAGCCGATGTCTGAGGTTTGGCTAGTACAAATAGCTATCAAATTTGGCACCGTTTTTAGGAAATCCAATTTGATTTTAGTTATCAGGGTTTTTTTTATCTGCATATTTAACTTGTGTTTTCTTCTTATTAGTTTTTATTTATTTAGTATAGCCTAAAAAAACTAAAAAAATCTAATATTCAAGATATTCTTTTTCTTATTTTATTTTACCTCCTAATATCTCTTATCTTTATCTTGTTTTGATTTGTTTTATTTTATTTTATCTCCTTATATCTCTTATCTTTATTTTGTTTTTATTTTATTTCTTTATATCTTTTATCTTAATCTTATTTTGCTTTCCTTTATTTTATATATATTCTATTTTTAATTTTTTTCTGTCATTTTTATTTTTTTCTGTTTTTATTTTTATTTATATTGTTTATTTTTATTTTCTATATTTTATTTATTTTTGCATTTTTTCCTTCTCATTTTTTAAGCATTAAGTATAGCATTTAAATGAGTTTTTTTTTATATAGGATTTTGCATTTAGGGTAGACACTTCAGTTGCTACTCTTTGATTCTTTCTTAAATTGAAAGCAATTCGGGAAGGGTTTGGCTAGGAAAGACTTGGTTTTTAAGTTAGTCCACATGTGACTCACCTCTCTTTCCTGGAAGTTTACTTGGTTTGCTTTTCAATTAAAAAAACAGTTTACTCTGAGACGTCTAATAGGTGTCGGTGTCCATAAAATAGATTCGTTTTCAATTAAAAAATGGAACGATAATTGGTTGAAGAAATTTACAATTATGATATGCATTATGAGCCATATTTGCAACAACCTTCACAATTTTATGAGCAACTTCTACAACAATGCGAGTCATATTTTCAACAACATCAACATTATAATCCATATTGTGAGCAATCTCAACAACAACCATATTGTCAACAATACTATTTTGATGAAAGTCAAACACCTATCAACAATACTTCCAATTCTGTTTTTTAGATATTGTAGCTTTTATTTCCTCGTTCTTCTCCTCAATTTTGTTTTCTGTTTTGATTCAAAGAAGCAACTTAGACTTTTGCATATTTGACTCATTCACAAAGGTAGAGACTTCTTTCAAACCATTTACTCTAAAAACACAACATTAACATAAATAATAGTTAAGGCACAAATAAACCAAATTATATAAATATTAATTAAAACAGTGCATTTATTTTGAGTCCAGAAATGTTCAAACCTCAACGGTTATAGTTTTTGCACACTACAAAAAATAATTAAATAGAAATCAAATAATTAGTTACTATATTAACTAAGTTAGATACAATTTTATAAATTAAAAAATTATTTGTATCTATAGTAGTTTCTATTATTAATAAAAATTTATAAACTAGTTTCTAAATGCTATCTAACATTAGCTACCAAGGTTTTAGCTACTAATTACTTTAGATTCTAAATTAGTCACTATAAAGACTAATTTAGAATATGAAATAGTTAGTAACTAAAACATTGGTAGCTAATGTTAGATTAAAACTTAGAAACTAGCTTATCAATTTTTAGGTTTAATTACCTTTTTGGTCCCTACATTTAGGGTCAATATTCAATTTGCTACAATGGTTTTTTTAAAAAAAACAATTTGGTCACAAGGTTTGTTAAAAAGTATACAATTTGATCCTTTATGTTAAATTCAGATAAACAATGTTAACTAATGATGATGTGGCAAGTGTGAGTGACACTGTTATGCACATATGTCTTCACATCAGAGTTTCATCATCACCCTTAACCCTAATCACTATTTTCTCCCATCTCTCCAAATCCTAACCATCTTCCTCCGCAAGCGGCCACTTCCTCATGCTTTGCTGCTTGATCTTCGACGTCGTCAGCTGCAGTGACACCTCTCACTACCTGTATCCACATTTAGCTTGAAAGCCCCCAACCTCGATGGATTTAATTGCGACATCACCGCCACTAGAGCAGCCATCATTGGAAGCAAAGGCATGGTATTCAAGTGTTGTGGTGGCGGTATGGGATGGTTGGGTCAGTTACACGATTGAAGACCTTGGAAGATTCCACACCGGGGAAGGACAGTGAAAGGGAAATTGGAGGTTCATTGGAGGAGGAGGAGGTAGTTCATAGGGAGGTAGAATAGCGACGGTTCTAGGCACGAGATGTAAGACATGTGTGAGATGGTTGATGTAGAGGTCGATGGAGATGGGGATGGTCACATCGACTCTGATGGATCTCTTAAGCGGAGGAAGGTGGTCATCCATCATTATTGAGGTGCACTTGGGCTTCAACGTGGAGTTCTAGTGGTTCTTGATTCTGTTGTCTATTCTGCCCTGAAGCAACTGGGTGATATGAACACAACATGAGTTGAAATATGAATAGGCACATTTAGAATTGGATCAAGATTCTTTACCCTTTCAATAACTATTCAAGAACACAAGAACCAAGCCAAACTCACAAAGAAACCCATTTTTAAACACATGAACCGAAAGAAACAATGATAGGAGACAATTGCACTAATTGAAACTTCAACAAACACAATTAGAACCACAAGAACAACAAACTAAGACAAACTACCGAACATAAACACAAACCAAACTAGTTCTACCGATTGAAATAACAAGAAACAACAAAGACATGTTTTAGAGTTTGATATGGAATGGGTATGGAGGGAGAAGATGAAAAGGAAAAGGAAACTTATGTGGTTGGAACTCTTGGAATTGTGCACGCCACTTGAAGGATGGGTTGGCTTCAAGATAAGTGTTGCCTCCACTTGAGAGCCCAAGAGATCTCCCAAGATAAGACTAGAAGAGCAGAAGACACAAGCCTCTCACACTCATTCACCAATTTGGAAGAGGTTCTTTACTCTAAAAAATCAACTTTCAACTTATCATTTCAAAGAGTCATGCACCCCTTTTATAATAGATAGGGTCGGTCCAAAGTTACAAGGAAAAGGAGCTTGAAAGGTCATTCTTCTAGTCCCTTCTCAAACTAGCGCCTAAAGAGAAAGGAATTAGAAAAATCACTTCTTCTAGCTTCTTCATACAAACTAGCACCTAAGGTACTTTACAAATAGAGGTGTCTTTTTGGTTTCCCTCTTTAGTACCTTCCTAAACATTACTCCTATATGTTTTACAACTTTATACAAGGGTAATCATAAAAAGGGAAAACATTTGAAGCCTATTACCCAAAACTTTAGCTTTGCTCCTTGTAATCATTTGAGGTATGAAGGATGATGAGCTAATTTGTCTTTGAGAATCTTGAACTTGAGCCTCATTCTCTTCTTCTACTTGATCTCCATCACCGGGCTATGGTGGCCCATTTGTTATCAAAGTGAGAATGGGCCTTGATTTGATAAATGATGAAGAAGAAGCCATTGTAGCGAAAGTGGCTGCCAGAAGAAGATGGTTAGGGTTGAGAGAGAGAGAGGAGAGAGAAAAGGGTTTAGGGTTGAGGGTGATGATGAGACTCTGACGTGGAGAATGTGTGCATAACAATGCCAGTCACACTTGTCACATCATCAACAATTAACGTCGTTGGTGAAAATTTAACAGAAGGGACTAAATTGATATTTTTTAAAACCAATATAGTAAATTGAATATTAAACCTAAATGTAGGGACAAAAAAGGTAATGAAACCAAATTTCTATTAACAATATAAACTACTTTAGATACCAATAGTTTTTTAGTTTATAAAATAGTATCTAACTTAGTCAATAGAGTAACTAATTATTTTTGTCTCTAAAATTAGTTGTTATTTAATAATTTTCTTGTAGTGGTAGGTAAAGAAACAATTTGACGTGTAAATATTGGTTAAAGGGGCGAAGATTACATCAAGACTAATATTACCATATCGAGCATCTACCATATTGAAGAACAACATGAACAATTTCTATAGTTGATCAAGTTAAGAAGATTAAAGCTACAATGTTCACATTTGAAGAATATAAAGAAAGAATTTGAAACACTCATATGTTCATGCAAAAGAACCAATAAGAGCAAATATTTGTATTTCAAACATCTAACGGATATGTGAAGAAAGAAGATACACGAAGCTTCAACAATCACATTTCTAAAGACTATATAAAGACCTTGAAGATGAAAAATAACACAAGAACGAGAATACAAAGTGTACAAAAACATTACTATCAAGTGATATACAATTGTGTGATAAAATAGTGCTTATACAATTTGTATTCATTATAGTAGAGCATCAAGAAATTTGGGTTGTGTGTTTAACCATTGTAAATATTTCACTTTATGAAGCATACCCTTTTAACTTTCATTGTTCTCTTCGTAGAGAGTTTTCTCGTATATTTGAGAGGTTTTGATCTTAGGAATAAATTGAGATCGGTGCACTGGAAGAGGTGTAAGAATAATTGTTGGCTTGGAGAGGTGTAGTATACTTTATTACCTAGAAATGTGTAAGAATGTTTGTGTACCTAGAGAGATGTAGAATATTTGTGTACCTAGAGAGATGTAGAATATTTGTGTACCTGAAGAGGTTAAGAATACTTATGTACCAGAAGATATGTCGAATACTTATGTTAACGAAAACTCTTAAGTGAATTGCTTGAAGAATTGAACATAACTTTTTGTTATATGACGAACCTGTATAATTATTGTGTTCATCTATCTTTACTTTTCCTTGTGAGACGTTTTTATTTTTATTTTTTAGATTTACTATTTGAGTTCAACTTCATTCAAGTTTTCTTCTCTAATGAATTCTAATGTAATTACTCACTCTTATTAATCCTTTTAATCTTTGTTATTTGATCTCTCGTTAGTGTTTATGTATTAAATAGTCTTCTACATACTAGTGTTTAAATATTGTCTTCGTGAACTTATCTTAAAAAGATTCTTGATTCTATAAGAAAACTTTATCATTCTAAACACATCTTCCTCTCTGATATTAATATATTTAAGATCTAAACATAAAAAATGGTTCATATCCTTCTTATCTGATTTCCTTACTTGAACAAACAAAATCTTAAAATAGACACCAAATATTAAAACTAACAATAATTAATGTGAACCAAATTAAGATTGTAACAATGATGAAAAAACACCTTTGACCAATGGATAAAAGTTTGAATATTAAGAAAGCCATGAATAAAGGTTCAGTTTCCACCTTCTGGACTAACCCTACAACCTCCAAAGAATCCGATTCTACAATAAATTCTTCAAAGTTTTCAAGTTCTACCCTATGCAATCATGCACCTTTACCTGACCACATTATGTAGCCACCACATGCTGGCCCACCCAAGACCCTCATAAAAATCATAATAATTATCCAAATAAATAATATTAATATATATAGTTCCATATTCATTATAATATAATAACAAATATACCTACATTTTATACATATTTTTACTATATCTATCATTTTTATTTTAATATTATAATATTTAAATATCATAAAGCAATATGAAAAATAACTATACATGTTTCAACTACTTCATATAATATCCTCTTCTTTTTCATAGAAATTTATAATCTATATTATTCTTCTAACATTATTTTTGTTGAAATTATAAGCTACAAACATCAAATATGAAAAAGCAATAATATAAATATTGTATTTGAATAAGGTTATTAAATTTACGAATCAATATAAATATTAAATTTTAATTCATTAAAATAAAATTTTATAATAAATATATAGACACATATAAGTGATAGTGCGTTTATTTTTAATAATAATTAAAATAACTTTAACATGTTAAAAAATTATAGTATTTAATAATTAAAATAATCTTATGTTAAGACATTACAAATATTAAAAGGAAGATTTTATGTTTATTTACAATAAATTCGTTTAATATTTTGTCTGTGTTTTTCTAGTCGGTGAAAACTATGTTCATGATTTTAATGCTTATTAAAGACTAAATACAAAACTTTACGTGTATTCTATTTTAATAGTGGAAAATGTAAAGTTATAAATTTATCTTTAATTATAAAAAAATTAAAAAATGAAATATCAGTTAATTTTTAGTTAATGTAAAATTACAATTACAAATAAAAAATTAAAATAATGTAAAATGAAAATAAATAAATAAAATATTTAAAATATTGTTGTATTATATTAAAATAATATTTTATTATTTATTTTATTAATTTAAAATAATTTTGTTAGTTAAATTTATGTATTTAAATAATTTTAATATTATTTATGATTATTTTATTTGTATTATATTATATTATTTATATATATATATATTATTGATATAAAAATATTAATATTAATGAAGATTTTATTCATTATTATGAAAAAGTTAATAAATTTTAAAATTAAATTATTATTTAAAATAAAATTCTGATATTCATAATGGTAAGATATTTATAATTGTAAAAGAATTTAGATGGAAACCTATCAACGTAAAGAATTAAAATTGTTAAATTGAAATAAATAATTTAAATATTCACAATTTTATAAAATATGATTAGAAAATAATTTTGTATTGAATTTAAACAATATTATTAATTTTATAATAATTTTTATAAAAACAATGAATTCAATATTTACATATATTACTGACAAAAATTAACCATTTTCATAAAAAAAATAAAAACACAAATCCAAAAACGTATGTATAATCAATTATGCTTCATTTATAACCTACTGCATATTTGATTATGCCTTCAAAAGCAATAGATAATCGATTATGCATCCTTTATAACATACTACATAATTAATTGTGGATAATTAATTATGTCTCATTTATAACATATTGCATAATCGATTATGTCTTCAAAATTAGTAGATAATCGAATATGCCACATTTATAAGATATTACATAATTGATTAGGAATAATCAATTATGCTTGATCTATAACATACTACATAATCGATTATGCATTCAAAACTAGTGAATAATCGATTATGCCTCATTTACAACATAATGCATAATCAATTATGTATAAAAAATTATTCTAATATTGGAAATTTTAAAAACTGTTTAAAAAGTGAGTGCACAAAAGTCATTTTATACACTCTACGTGACTTTTTCTTCTCTCCTTCCTATTTCTCTGCAATGGTGAGAGACACCTTCAACCACCCATCCACTTATTTCCACGCTTCATTGTCCATGTCCATTGCCTTATCCAAACACGAACGCACCCTCAATTTCATTTGCAACCATAGTGCCCCTTAATCCAAACACACTGATAAAGTTGAGATAATTATATCAGTTGTACATAAAAAAAATAACTTTATTACTAAAATAAATAAATAAATGCACCAATACACCTTCTTTACTTATAGTTAAAACAAATTAAACTTAAAAAATAGGCATTTACCACTTCTTTAATGTGATATTGTTTTCCAAACTTAACTTATTTATATGGGTAAATTTTTCAAAATTTACTAATTATATAATATTTTTTTATTGAATGGATACAAATTTGAAGTAAACAAAGTTAAATAAAGATATAAATAGTTACAATAAAAAAATTACATTTATTTACACTACTAGAAAATCATTAAAATCATTAAATAGAAATAAATTTTAGAGAAAAAAAATAATTAGTTACTACATTTATTAAATTAGATATTATTTTAAAAACTAAAAAAATTATTGATATCTAAAGTAGTTTCTATTATTGTTAAATAGTTTTTGAATTGGTATTTAATTAGCGACCAATCTTTTACTTACTAATTATTTAGATTTTAAAGTTGGTAATTAAACTATTGGTTGCTAATATTAGATATCAATTTAGAAATTATTCATTAATAATAAAAACTAATTTATATACCAAAAAAATTTTAGTTTCTAAAATAATATCTAATTTAGTAAATATAATAACTATTTTTTTTAAATTTAGTTTTTATTTAATAATTTTTTAGTGTTAGTAAAGCAGTTTAGTTTACAATTGAAATTGTAATTATAATCCTTATATCTTTCATTACTAGTTGAGATTCATTTCAATTTAGTTTATTGAAAACTAATAAATAATAAATAATTAAAATGAAATTTCTTGATATATCAATCCTTTCTCTTAATCCATAACCTTCTTTTAGTTACCTACAAAATCCATCACTTTAACTACTCATTTTAAAGGTATGTAGAGAATTTTGATAAATAAACCCTTCAAAATGATAAAATAAACTAAACCATGTAGGACTTATTATGTTTTGAAATACTTCATATGCTTAACATTTACAAATAAATGGTAATGTTTAATTATCCTTATTCTGTTCCAATTTGACACAATCCTAGGATTCTCACATTTTACATAATTAAGGATTTTTTTAATGACAAGATTAAATGAGTCCACTAAACTTGTTCATGGAGCATGAGTTTAGTCCCATTAATCTCTTTTTGACTTCATCATTAGAAAAACAATAATCTAAAATTAAAAAATTGTTTAATATTAGGGTCTTTGCTTTTATATTTTAAATTCACAAGAGTTGAGACAAAGACAAGAACCCTAAAGGAGTACCTTGTTTGACCTTTGCCTAGAAAGAAGATAAAGGAGACAAGTCAGAAGGCAAATATGAGTAAAAGTGCATGTATGTGCAGGTTTTGACCAGAATTTGTTCCTCACACTTTCACATAACATAATTTCTTACAATCCAATTTAAATATTGTTCTTCTTCCCAGTTTTGCTTTTCCACAGACTCCATCATCAAGCTCAAGAACACCAAATTCAAAAGGAGTGCATTTCACAAGAAAAGAGAAAAGGCAAATAATATATATTAATGATCTAAATAGAACTAGCACCATTGGAATCAGAAATTTTGTTACCAAATGACTGGTTTTGACCATAGAGAAGAAAAGGGTTCCATACAACCAAATTGTTGTTCAGATTTTATTTCAACTTTGATTTTTTTATTAATTATTGCAATATAGTGGGTTTGATGGTTAAAGGTTTGATTCCATATATAAAAAATAAAAATAATTCAAACTAATTTTAATTTGAATATAAATCATTGATTTAATTTTTTTACTTAATATGATATGAAGTCTAGTTTGAACTAATGACTTCTATATCTATCACTCCAAACTAAAATCACAAGCATATTTTTATATTAGCATTCTAATGCCATTAATCCCCACTAGTTAAAAAAAATACATAGTAGCTTTAAAGATAATTGAAGATTAAGGTGAGTTTTACTTTTAATTAAATATATGAAGATGTTAAATATGTTGAGATAGTATTAAGGTGAGTTTTTTTTTTATTAAGGTGAGCCAATTTTTGTTTGACGAAATAATTTTATGGAAAACTCTCAATGGAGTAGTCGTTGATTGGGAGAATTGAAACATATGCTTAATTTGTTGGGTGAGTCATATACTGATTGAGCGAGAGAGAGTTTTCTAAACTTTAAAAAAACAAGTTTTAAATGTTTCTAAAGATAAAATGTGTTTATCTTTCACTTTTTTTTTTATATTTGACCAATAAGTTATGGAGTATGAGAATATATATATATATATATATATATATGTGTGTATCTATGTATTGAGTACCTATTAAAAGGGGAGATTATTTTGAAATTTCTTTCACTAGGGCAAAAAATGCATATAACACCAGTTCTGGGAGACTTATAATATCGATTCCATCACTGATGTAAAATATCAATTACATATAACCGATTGTAAAAATTGGTGTAACATGTACCAAAATTTGAATAAAAAATTCAAAAATATGTGCTCCAGAAGGCACATATAACACCGGTTGTGGCTCCCAACCGGTGTTATATGTGCTCCAGAGTCACATATTAAATCCTAAACCTTAAACCCAATACCAAAGCGTTCAATATTGTCAAGGATCGATTATCCCCAGACCCAATACCAAGACGTTCAACATATAACAATTATCCAATTTAAAATAATACAACATAATAAAACTAATTATCTGTAAACTAAATAATAATTAAAATTAAAATATTTAAAAATAAAAAAACTAACCTGGAGCGTGAACGTGAATGGAGCTCTGGCGGCGACAAAGGCAGCCACAACGACGACAAGAGTGACAACGAAATAAAAGATAAGCGTGAATGGAAGAACTCGTTCGGTGTGGATGCTCTCACAATAAAGAGAATGAAATAAGATAGAAGTGGCGGGGGTAGCGATGGAGGCATCGACGTTGGCAGAAGCAAAATGAACTTTTGAGCAAGAAAACTTAGGAGAATAACCCAAAGGGAGACTGAGGGCGCGAGCGAAGAAAATAGGGTAAAAACATATATTACACCGGTTATGAGTAATAACCGGTGTAATATATCTTTTTTAAAACTTATCTTTTTTAATCTGGAAATTACATATAACATCGGTTTCTCAATCCAACTGGTGTTATATGAAGTGCCCATAGTTAAATGTTTCATTTTTTTTAAATTCTAGAAATTATATATAACATCGATTGTATACAAGAACTAGTGGTATATGTCATTTTTAAAAACTTTTATTTTTTTTAATCTAGGAATGACATACAACAATGGTCCTCTATCTAATCGGTGTTCCTAAAGAAAAAAAATTTAAAAACTATATTTTTTTTTGCTTTGAGCAGGATATATTACACCGATTGGATAACTCAACCGGTATAATATGTGCCAAATATTTTCAAAAATGTCATCGTATTTTTGTTCACACAGGTTTTCATTTAACCAACTTAGTATGTCGTTGTAAAAAACATTATTTGCACACATACATTACACACATGCACACGCACCCACATATTTATATTTTTGCTTAAAACATGTGTGTGTGAGTTTGGGTATATATGGTGTCAATTTTTAAAAAAAGTTATTTTAAGGAGTTATTTTTTAATTTTTAATTATTAAATTTTAAAAAATAAATGATAAAATTTAGTAATAAAGTTAATAAAAAAATAATATTTTGAGAGAAATTATCATGTAACCTAGAAAAATAATAATGAGTATATAACACATGACCAGCCAATTATTTTGAAACATGACGGAATTAACGCCATTGTAACATATGGTTTCAAACAATGTTAAATAATTGCTTACTCACTTTATTTTTTGAATACTCTTAATTTTGTTGGTTGTTTTTGTTTTAATGTTCTTAATATAGGTACTTTTAATACTTATAATTTGATTCATTTTTGCACAAAATACTATGTTGTTTTTTTTCATGGATAGTAAATCAAAATATATGTAATTTCAAACAAATATTTGCTTGGAAAAATATAATAACTATTTTTAATACAAATGATTTATTTTGAATTGAGTTAATGTTAAAAGGCTAAAATAAATTTTTAAATAAAATAAAATAATAATAATAATAAAATAAGAAAAAGAGAAAGATTAATTTCATTGCTAAACAATATTACAGCTAAGTTGGTTATTTTGACGACTAGTCCATCAAAACATGTTTAAAAAATGGATAGTTACAATCATAAAATATTATGATGTTTATGACTTTAGAGTAGAAAAGTCACACATTATTTTTCTACCAATCTAGTTTGACTTGTATATCACTAGTGAAACATAGAAGGTGAGAGTGTTGGAGTTGACTCATAGGTCAATGGTGAAATTGAAAAATTTAATTTTACATCAAAGTTCTTAACAAGTTAGTTTAAAAATATTTAAAAGTTAAACAACATGTCATCTTTTTCTACACATTAATATATTCATATATATTAACACAATTTTTTAAATCAAAAGTAATATTATTAATTTAATATATTATATTTTCAATTGGATGAATCACCAATTTCTAATATATATTTTACCAAATAAATCTTAACACATTTTCTAGAATTTTCGAAAAATGTTTTTCAGAACAGAAATTTTGAAATAAACTTTTCAGAAGGTTATAGAATTATCCTTTTGAAGTGTATTTTTTGAAATAATTTTTTTAAGTTATAATTTAGACATAATTTTTTAGAATAAAAACGAATTAAATAAAATATTTAGTCATTTCATTTATTTTGATGGGTAAAATTTGATGAGTATACGAAGAACTTTGACGAGTGTAGGAAGAAATATCTAAACATCTTTTATAAGCAGTTCACACAACTTAGGGGCTAAACATTTTCTTTAGGGCAGTTTCTTCCCGCACCCCTACATTTTTCCTCCTGCACCCACAAGGTTGCGCAAAGACAAAATTATCTCTATATAAACTGTACATTTATTATTTTTTGTATTCCAATTATGAAATTCGGTAAATTTTCGGATTGACGCTTCCGGTAAATTTTCGGATTGGTGCATCCAGTAATCTCCTGGATTGATGCTTCCGGTAGTACATGAATGATAGTGTTAATTCAAAATAAAAAAATGCAAAATATCCATAATTGAAAAAACCATTCCGGATCCGCCAATCCGTAATTCAAAAATATGCATTATGGATTCAGAAATTCATAATTGAAAAAAATCATTCCGGATCCACCAATCCATAATAGAAATGAGGCTTCCGGATTCAGCAATCCAAAAATCAATAATTTATGCAAACTTTGCTTCCAGAACACCCCCTCATCCAGAATGCAACATGATTCACTTCCAGATTGATGAATCCATAGCACACTCCCATATCCGAGATTTCTCATTCACTTCTTAAACTTAACTTTTATCAAACATTTTGTATTTTTTTTTTTTACCATTTCATTCATCTTATTTTCCTGCTTATACTTTACAAATGTAATTATAAATATTTATACAATATCTTAATATATTTATACTCATAAAATATATTTGAGGTACTTCAAGTGTTAAGTGAGCTTTTATTATTTTTATTTAAACATGTTTTTCTTACATTACATCAACATTAATTTCTCAAATTGTTTTAAGTATTTTTTTTCTTCATATTTTATTATCTAATATACACATAATTTCTTTTCAATATTTGATTATCATAGGTATATCTCATGCGTTCATCCTCAAAATTATAAACATTTTATAGGAAGTTTTATGTTTTGTTTTTTTATATGTAATTTAAATAAAATTCAATATTTTTTTTATAATGTATTTTTCAACAATAGAAATTTTAATATGATATTGATTCTTCACATGTCATTCTAAAATCTTCATATATTGTTAAACACAATACATTCATATTGGATAAACTAATTCATATAATCTTATTTTTCTTACAAAATTGAACAAGAAATGAAATTATGATGACAAAACAAAATAGAGAGAAAAAATATATTTAGTTGACACAAAATAACAACAATCTTTTTTCAAGTTTATTTAACTTTTGAAGATCAATAACTCCAGTGCATATAAAAACAAACATAATAAATTTATAATATGTTTCATATTTGTAGGTAAATTTCACATGAAAAACCATGTAGAATAATTATGACATCAAGATGGGACAATCATTAGACTTAGATTGTGCATAGATAACAAACTTTTAACATTTGAAGAGTATCCTTGTGATACTTTCACATTTTTTAGACCTTGAATGAAATTTGTTTTCTCATTTTTAGACAAAGTGTAACATGTCGGGATCAAGTGTGCATGCTTACCAACTTTACTTAGTGTAAATTCCTCTCGTATATTAATTACAATCAAATATAAACGAGAGCATTCACACTATCTTTCATATTATTTTCTATGTTGAGAAATATCTCAAATAAACGGCCATTTTTTTTTTGACATACATTGCATTTGTATAGTACTTACATCTAACATGAACCAATACAAAAGGTAAGATAGAAGAATATTAAACTTTTCTTCCATATATCAATCACAATTGTCTTCTTCTTTGTTGTTTGTGTTTGACATTTTCACAAATTTCAAAACCAATTAATGAAGTAAGGCAAATGTCATCATTTTTATGTGTATTATAAGTTTTTTTTTTCAATCTATGGTATGGGTGAAACCTTTTTACAAATCTACGTCCAAACATTTAATATTCACACATATGACATCTAATTTTTTTATGAGATACTTAAAAGGATTAAAAGATTGCTAATGACGGTTGTTTTTTCCAATTTTTTAAAAATATGTGTGGGTCACCCCACAAGGCCACATCTATGCAAGACGAGTCAAACATATTAGCCTACAAAAGTTTCATGTAAGCTAACGATCCTAATCCATTTTTAGCATATCGAATGTGAAGTATATCAAAACGGGGTGAGTCAGTTTGTATGGCTACCCTTATCACATTTCCTCCTATTTGCATACCATGAAAGATTTTTAGCAACACCCAGATTCACAAGTAAACACCAAACTTAACAACTTTCATACGCAAAATGTCCTTTGTCACCTCCTTATTATTGTCTTAATCATTATCATTTACCCTGTAACGTGAAGATCGACACTTGAGACATTTTTTAACTCTTCAAACTTTTTTCTTTATAAAATATAAATATTACGCTATGCATATGCCTTTCATACTTTTTACCGATTATGTAAAACATTTTTGCCTAATAATTTCAATTGGATAGTGTATTTCCTTCAACAACATGCCCATCAACAACCAAAATATATGTGTTTTTTATCCATTCACCCATTAATTGTCTTTAAATTCATTAACCTTATCACAATTCTTGACCGTGTGAATTTAGTTGAACAAAAATACAATAAAGTCTTTACATCACTATACATATTTCATACGCATACGCTTAAGCAAAATATTGTGCTATAACATCGCAAATCATGTTTTCCAATATAACATCCATGGTTGAATTAGAAAACTACTCCATTTGACACACATTTGGCATACCTAATGATTTATCATGTCACGTGCATGTTGTATTCGAATAAATTCATCACACAAAAGATGCTCCTTATTTATTGTAACATGCAATATTTTATCATTCAAACATTTCACACAATAATATTTAAACCTTACTACATTATCACCATTATCAACGTTACAACAAAATATAAAGAAGAATTCATGAATATGAAAAACCTCATTGTTAGAAAGCAATTCATCCATGTCATCTCATAGTTCGTCATCTATAGCAAGTATGTATTGGAGAAATGTCTTATCCTCATCCAAGCTTAAATTTTTTTTCCACTCATTTTAACCTTAATATATCATTGATTTCATCATCAATTATAGAAACAATATAATAGTTATCATTATTGATTTCCTCATCAGTTATAGAAATGTTATCATTGTTATCATTGTTTTGGTTAACCATTATTCTTCTCTCTTTCTTCATAAATGATCACTTAAACTCAATATTATTTCTTTTGTAACTCAAGACGAACTATACATCAACTCAATTAATATATTCACAAATAACCACAATTTTGATAATACATGTTGTATAAGTTGATATGTTGTAATTCTTATATTTTTTTGTGGTTGTATTGAAAAATTTGGGGTAGGACGAAGCCATTGTTCTTTATTAATGAAACTAGGAACAACACCCATGTTAATGTTATCTAGGGTTACGTCATGGATACTGATAGCTGTCGTTTTGCTGTCAAATTAATATGATTCTAGCGTAGACTTGTCTAACACTAGAGAGATGATAGTATAATTGTGGACAAATGTCCCCAAGTCGTCTCCCAACGAATCCAATAGTAAAATCAGTTGCTCAAGGTTTAAAATCTATCTGCAAGCAATAAAAGTTAGCAATAACAATAAAGATAAAAAGGGGTTAAGATAGTTGTGCAAAAAATATAAAAGAGATTGAAATAGCAAATAAAAAGCGGTTGATCCCAAGTTCTTCCACCATTAAATTCTTCATAGGTTCTCTAAAGATTAATCTTTTTTCAATCCTCCAACAGAGCTAAACCAGATTGAACATGCGCCGATCTGATTCAACTGAAACTCACCAGTAAAGCATGCGTCTACTAGTTTAATCAATACCCACTTTGTTCCATGCGTATACTCCATGGGAATGCTTACCTCTTCTCCCTTGAATCTTGCGCCCAAGAAATTAATTAGAACAATGCGAACGAAGTAAGAAACCAAAGTTTAAGATAAGGAAGACTCTCAATCATGCGTTCAAGTACAACCTCTCACAAAAACCAGTTTTCCAGGAGATTAGACAATAAAAACAACTGCTATAGAGAATTAAAAATCGAAACTTTTATTGAACAAAACCTCAGAACTCAATAGGGAATTACAAAAGAATCAACCAAAAAGGTTTAGCCTTCCATGCGGAGGCAAAACAAAAGAATTACTAAGAAGAAAATAAACTAAGAAAACCCTATGAAGCTCCCCCTTTTTTCTCCTTGATGCTTGTGTCCTTTTATAGGCTTTTTTGCTCCAAGGATCTTAGGAAAATATTGCAGTTTAGATTTTGTAAACAGTTTCCACTTTCCATAATTCTTTTTATTTTGCAGAAGATTTGCTTCCAATTCTGTTTCTGGAATCTTGTAACTTTTATTTTCTCTTTCTTTTCCTCAAAATTAGTTTTCTGTTTTGGTTCAAGAAGCAATTTAGACTTTTGCATATTTGGCCCATTCACAAAGGTAGATGCTTCCTTAGGATAATTTACTCTAAAAACACAAAATTAACAATAATAATAGTTAAGGCCCTAATAAACCCAATTATAAGAATATTAATTAAAACAATGGATTTATTTATTATTATAGTTCAATAATCTATGAATAAGGCTAATGAGTGTGAATAAATATATGCTCATCAGATACTTTTTCTCTTATTTTTCTTTAGGCCATTTTGATGATGTCTATATTTTTTAGTGTGACTTGCAATTTGAGTTGAAGTTTTTGATGGAATGTAACATTTTGAAATGTTTTTCCAATCTCCTAGGCTACACTTTTGGAGTCTAATAAGAAATAACCTGTAATGAAAAACCTCAAAGTTAATTCATCAAAAACTTTAATTTAAATTTGATCTTACAAAAATGTATTTGCAACTTAATATTTATATCTAATTTTATACATCTAAAAAATAAAACTAAAAAGTTGATCTCATAATTAATAATAAATTCATCAAATTTAACATCAAATTTAATAAAATATATTATATTTCTATAAAACACATTTTTTTAATTAAAATTGAATAACCTCACACTAGCTCTTGGAATTTTTAGCCATTTATATATCCAATATAACAATATAATGTAGAAACAAGGAAAATAAAATACTAGAATTTCATTGAAAATGTACCTATGTTCATTTTCTGTCCAGTGCTCATAATGCTTGTGATGTAGTGTTGAGTGATTTAAATACTTAGGCATTTGAACCCAACCAGATGGAACATGTTCAGATATAATAGTGTTTGGTGATATGGCAGAAACACGAGTGACAGGAACCGTGGAAGGAGTAGGAGCGTGATTGTAACAAAATACATTAGGAGAAATAGGTTGAGTGGTTAGTGTAGAAAACTAATAAGCAGATCCCCCATTATCCTTAAATGATGTAGATCCATGAGGTGAAACATTTGATATAGAGACCGTACGTGCTCCAACACAAACCTTTATAGAAGAAGATGTTCAAAGTTGAAGTCATTAAAATCATCAATCTAGTCATAAAAATATTAAATTGAGTATCCTAACTTAAGAAACTACAAAAAAATTACTTTCAAAATTAATAACATTTGGTATGATGAAAATGTTTAGCTCTCAAAGATTTTAAGAAAAATATATAATATGTTAACAATTTTCACTATATCTAATAATGATGTCATATATATATATATATATATATATATATATTTGAATAATTTTAATATATCCTATTAAATTCATAATTTTTGTGATGAAACATTATCAAATATCAATTATATAATATGGTTATGTGAGTACTCATTATCATTAATTAAAATATTATATGAATAATTAAATTAAAAGTTGTTCAAAATATTGAAATAAAATTAGAAAATGATGATAAGAATAGGAAAAAAAAATCATATTGAAAAAATTGTTAAAACTCAATTTTAAATCTTAAATTCTAAAAAATATTGAGAAGAATTTGTAGATATAAAATACCTCATTAGTAGTAGAAATCAATCCGTCACCATTGAAGCCAAACATCTTATTGAAATCATCATCAATTATAAAAACTACGTTATCGTCTTTTTTTCACTCATCAGTGAATCCTACTATCCTATCGATATCATCATCAAAAGAAATGACATCAATATTATCATTATTGATTTCACAATCAATTATAGAAATGACATCATTGTTTTGGTTAGCCATTATTCTTCTCTCTTTTTCAACAATAATCGCTTAAACTCAATATTATTTTTTTTCTCTATGTTATACTCTCCTTTGAAATGTGTTTTCTCATCACACACTTCTTCTATCTATAAGAAATTGTTTGAGTGAAAAGAAGATTTTAAATAATATTTTTTATATTTTAATATTATAAAGGATCAAATTGGAAAACAGGTGTATACAAAAAGAAATCTTCTTTTATATATTGTTATGTTTAAAAGTCTTTAATGATAAAAATAACCTCTTATACTAAAAAGAAGTTAAATAACCTAAAAAAAAATTATAAATTATTTATCCATTGAAACTAATCACTCTTATTAACATACTTAACCAACTAACATAAATATTTTATGAACCATCAGCTTAATATAATTAGTTACTTTATTAAAGAGAATTAACTCACTTAGTGTCGTCTAAGGATATGTCGTGGATACTTTTTCTCTTCTTATTTTTCTTTAGGCCATTTTGATGATGCCTATATTTTTTAGTGTGACTTGCAATTTGAGTTGGAGTTTTTGATGAAATATAATATTTTGAAATGTTTTTCCAATCTCCCCAACTACAATTTTGAAGTCCAATAAGAAATAACCTGTAATGAAAAACCTCAAAATTAATTCATCAAAACTTTAATTTAAATTCAATCTTCAAAAATGTATTTGTAAGTTAATATTTATATCTAATTGTATACATCCAACAAACAAGACTAAAGCGTTGATCTCATAATTAGTAATAAGTTAATGAAATTTAATAAAATAAATTATATTTCTATAAAACACATCATTTTTTAATTAAAATTGAATAACGTGAAACTAACTCTTTGAATTTTTAGCCATTTATATATCCATTATAACATAGAAATGAGGAAAATAAAATATAAGAATTTCATTGAAAATGTACCTATGTTCATTTTTTGTCTAGTGCTCATATTGCTTGTGATGTGACTTCAATACGAAAGGTGTTGAGTGATTTGAATAGTTAGACATTTGAACCCAACCAAACGGGACATGTTCGGATATAATAGTGTTTGGTGATATAGCAGAAACATGAGTGGCAGAAACTTCGGAAGGAGTAGGAGTGATTTTGTAACAAAACACACCAGGGGAAATAGGTTGAATGGTAGGTGTTGGAAACTCAAAAGCAGGTTCCTCATTATCCTTAAATGGTGTAGATTGATAAGGTGAAACATTTGATATAGAGACCCTACTTTCTCTAACACAAAACTTTATAGAAGAAGTAATTCAAAATTGAAGTCATTATAGTCATTAATTTAGTCATAAAAATATTAAATTTTATGACTACAAAATTTTACTTTCGAAATTAAAAATATTTGGCATGATGAAAATGTTTTAGTTCTTCAACAATTTAAAAAATATATATAATATGGTAACTACTTTCACAATATCTAATAATGATGCATATTATTATTTTAATTCAAAAGTCTTTTTTATTTTTATTATTTTGAATATAATATTTTATTATTAACAGGTTACCAAATTGTTATTTAAAAAAATATGTGTTCCAAATGATTGTATTTCAATTCAAAATTCAAACTATTTAATTTTTCTTGTTTAGTTAAAGTTTTCAAAAATAACATTCACTCTTAAGTGTTCTTTTTAAATTTAATTTTTTGCAAGATTGTTTATGGGAAAAAAGTGAAAATCTCATTTTTCTTACTTGTTAAATTTTTAAATGCAATAAATATATTATATTACTTTATTAAATCATTTAACTCGAGAAATGATAAAAAACTATAATAAAAATATGACCTAATAATAATTGTACGTGAGTAGTCGTTATGATTAATTAAAAAAATTATATGAATAATTAAAATAAAAGGAGTTCAAAGTATTAAATAAAATTGGAAAATGATTAACAATAGAAAAAAAATATCCTATTGAAAAAATTCTTAAAACTCAATGTCTAAACCTTAAATTCAAAAAAATATAAAGAAGAATTTAAATTAAAAAAAGATAATGAAGAATTTAAATACAAGAAGATATAAAGAAGAATTTAAATTAAAAAAGATAATGAAGAATTTAAATTCAAGAACATATAAAGAAGAATTTATTTAAATTCAAAAAAGATAACGAAGAATTTAAATTCAAGAAGATATAAAGAAAAATTTAAATTCATAAAAGATAAGGAAGAATTTAAATTCAAGAAAATATATATAAAGAAGAATTTAAATTCAAAAAAGATATAAAGAAGAATTTATAAATATAAAATACCTCATTACTAGTAGAAATCATTTCATGACCAGTCAAGCAAAACATCTCATTGATATCATCATCAGTCACAGAAATGACGTCATCGTCTTTTTTCCACTCATGGGTTAACTCCAAAATCCTATTGATTTCATCATCAATAGAAATAATGTTATTATTATCATTATTGATTTCACCATCCAATGTAGAAATGAAATTATTGTTTTTGGTTAGTCATTATTCTTCTCTCTTTTTCAATTAAGAATCACTTAAACTCAATATGATTTTTGTTCTCTGTTATATTCTCTTCTTCTTTGAAATGTGTTTTCTTATCACACTCTTTGGTTAAATAAATATACGCATAGAGTTGTTATATTGAATAAATAGAGATATTAGTTATATGGTGAGCACCCAAGATAAAGGTGCACAAAATTCTCTTTTGTTGTTAGTCCCGTGAGTAAAGGTCTCCGTAGGCAGAATATTTTTCTATTATATATGCTTTCAATTGAGATTATATTCGCATGAGTAAAAGTTGTTAAAGGGATAACTATAAAAGGGGTTGAGACCCCCGGTAAAGGTATCAGAGCATGTTTTCGAGCCTATCCTAGCGAGTATTTGTTGGGCTTATCGTGTCACCCGCTATCGGACCACCCATAAAACAGAGTTTGTCCATCCAGCCAATCTGAAGGTTAACTAGAGAGAACAATGAATAACTTAGTAATTATTTTTTATATTTAAATATGTGAAGCAATTCAATTATCAAATTGTAAATATTTTCTATTAGGATCCACTTAAATTTAAGTTGTTGATATTTCTTAGGATTTAGATAGATATTTTATCTTTAAATTTATTCAAAATGTTTTATTTATTTTATCTTAAATTCATTTAAATAGATGATGAAAAACTAAAATACCAATTTACTTAAGATGTAGTTTATTCCAACCACGTTTAAATTAAAATATACGGGGAAATGAAATTTATTATTATTAATTGTTATAAATGATTAATTAATAATAATTTATAAATATGTAACAATTTATTTATTTAATATAAATCTATAACTCTATAACTCTATAGTAATTAATAACAGTATGCTTGTAATTTTTTGTTGTTTATATTTTTAAGTATTTTGCTTTTCATAATCTAATAAATATTTCATGTACATAATCAAAATGTAGTTACTTGACACTGGTGTTAGCCTGTTTTCTAATAATAAATAAATAAATGAAACTCAATTCCCTAATCCGTTTATACCTTCTCGTTATGATAACTCGTGAATTCTAAAGAAATCGACAGTCCGTCTGATAGCGTAATATTTTTTGTTCTGCTTCATTAAATTATGTCTCTATTGTATATATTTATTATTTTCATGGTAAGTTTTATGTTTAGCTATAGTTATTGTCGATGAACAGGCCTTGCGAGTCGGCCTGTAACCCGCTACTAAAAAACGCAGGACGGGTTTACTAATCTAGCTTGCTAAACCACTTAAGCTCACCTTGCATAATTCGTAGTCCATGCGCATCAACAACGGGGCAAAACGACTTGATCCGCTAACCGGCATAAATAATTTTTTTTTTAAAAATAAAAACCATACCTCACTCACTAGTTATTGCAGTGACATTTATTTTATTTTATTTAAAAAAATTGAATTTAATATATTAAAAAAGAATTATTTTATTTTAATTGGATTAATATTAAGAATGATAGTAAATTTAATTTTAAGTAAACTTATATTTTAAAAAAATCAATTTAGTACTTAGGTTTTTTAACTATTAATGTACGAAGGTTTTTTTAACTATTATTAATGATGTGACAGATAATGATAATGGTGGTAGTTTGTACAGCAAGAACAACGCCCTTCAATTGGGGTTCTTATTATAAAATAACTGGGGAATTTAAAGATGTAGAGAATTAATGTAGTATAACTGGAGAATTTATTACTGGGAATTAACTGCAGTAATAACATAGATGCGATAAGCTTTTTTTTTTGTTATATTTTATCTAAGGGTTATCAAATAAAATTATTAGGGGCTCTCATATCTTTATGTCTTTATATCTTTATATAAAAGAAGAAGTGAATAATTCTTATTGAGGACCTAATATAATTAAAATTAAAATATATAAGTTAAATATAATAATTCAAAGTAATATATTTTTCTCTCACGCGTGATTTAATATAAAATAATACTATTTAAACATTAACTATTTTTATTAATTATATTTTGTAAAACTAACACATTTCATTTATTAATAACGTTCTCATATTTTTTATGATTTTTATATCTTTTCTCTTCGAAAATTTAAAAATTTTAATTTATAAAAAATGAAATAAAAGTAATTTCTTTATCCAACTTTTGAGTTTAAATGAGACACTAATAAAAAAAATCATCTAATGGAAATGTTCTACCAATAAAAAAAATAGTTAGGCAACGTATTATCTACAACCATTAGTAAAGATCATTCCTATAACTGTTTCTTAAGCATTTTTTTAATTATTTTATCTTTGATATTTTTATTTTTTTACGTATCAAATTATTAATATTTTAACTAGAAATAAAACCGCATGTCAAGGTTTGAGTTAATAAAAACAGAATAATTACTTTATTTCTTTACTATTTTTGGATACATGTATAAAATAAAAATTGTAAAATTAACTAAAAAAAGAAATAAAAAAACAAGTAATTATTCATTTAAAAAAAGTCTAAAAACATGGAAACTAAAATAAAATATTTTTATTATTCCAAAACAATGTACACACATATATAATAATAACAAAAATACAATTAGTATAAATATAGAAATTAAAATCTTATTTTATAAATATACCGTATTTATTTTTAAGATTAAAATTATACATACATGAAAAACTAATGATTAAAGTTAAAAATATATATTTTTATATAAATGTTTTAAAATAAATTTAATACTACAATAAGCTTATATTTTTGTATTTTTTATAAAAAGTGAAAACGAAATCAGAAAATGTTTGTCATTAGACAAAATAGTTTTGAATAAAATAATTTTTAAAATAAATATATCAAACTAATTTTAGTTTAAAAGAAAGTTAAAAAAAATAAAAAACTGAAAAATAAGTTATACTTGTATTTAAATTTTTATTTTTAACATTAATTAAGAACTAGTAAGATTAAAATAAACACGGTAAGTACATATACATGTAATGTTCTAATAAAAAAGTTGTATAATACAAGTTCTATAAAAAATTAATGTTTTATAATACGATTACACATAAGTTTATAGTTTATTTTAATAAATACAAATATACATAATGATAAAAGTAAAATATTCCTTCAATGACTTATATTAGAAAAACTTCTATCAACTTAATCGTATTTTTTGTCAATAAGGATTTTCTCATACTGCAGACTATGTTAATAAAAACAAATTGCTTTGAGTATTCATGTGCTTCTTGTTTGGAGAGATATGATATCCAATAAGAAATAAGAGTAAAACATAATTGATTTATTCTTTTCCTTTTTTAGAATTTTTTTACTTTTCTTTAATTAATAAATAAATTGTATTATTTTTAATATGTAGGTTTTTTTAAGTGAGTTCATACCTACGGTAATTCACGACTTAAATAAATAAGTCAATCTAAGCAATATTTCTTATTGCTTATTTTTTTCCATAGTTTCATAATGAAATCCGAAACCTTGGTTACCTTGGCCTCCAGTTACTCACAGCATTAAGAGGTCGTCGTCATTTACCAATTTTCATATTAGACTTCTTCGGTATGTGTTGCCCAAAACATCACCCCGGCTTCTACTTCACGGTTCCGGCTAGTTCTTCTCCCCGGTCGGTGGAGATTCTACCATATTGTGTTGGTAGTTATCTTCTTTACTTTAGGCTAATTTTTGCAAATGTCTTACTTTAAAGAAAGACTCAAGAACTAAAAGCATATCTCTTACCGTCAACAACGACATAGACGACATAGACGTTCAACAAGACAACCGTAAGTGTTACCATTCAGTAATTAATTTAATTTTTTTTTCTTATTGAGTTGTGACTTTGATGATAAACAAAATTATTTGTTTCGGAAGGAATAGGTCATCGGTCGAAGGACGAGAGCCCGTGGAAAACTCTAAAGAAACTTTAACAGATGACGGAGCAGGATCAGACGAATTATTTCTTCAGGTGATTTGACTTACAATCAATTTCTTTTTTCTTTTTCTTATTTTAAGTTGCAACAAAATGTAATGAAATGTTTCTTAATCTTGTCTATAATTTCTTCCTGAATGTGTATGTTTCTTTCTTAATCTTGTCTATCATTCTTAACTTTTTAGAATGGGTCCATGTAAAATAAAAAGAAGAAAACCGAACAGAAATTAAAAAAAATAGCTCTATACAACATCGTATATATAGTGAAAAATAATCACATTTCAAATTTCAAAAGCAAACGTCATTCCTACAATGTCTAATGGTGTTTTTAGGCAAAAAAGCTTTCCAACACGGTATCTCTGCAGTTGCCGAAATGGTGAAAAAGAGTAAAGAAAAATGAGAGAAGGGAGGAAAGAAGATTGATATGCGATTAGGGTTTGAGAGAAAAACGGAATGAGAGAGAAAAAGGGTTTTAGAGAGAGAGAACGGAGAAAGCATAATGAGAGAGAATGAGGAAAATAAACGGGATGAGAGAGAGAAAAATGAGTTTTAAAACTTGCTATATGACACGTTTTGGTTGGTCCAGATGTGTTGTGTTGATTGATGGAAGTTTTTCTATTTTTGTTATTAAATGTTTTTGATTTTTTTTTCAAAAATTTCTGAATTACATATCCCACTTGGTCCATGAAGAGTAGTGTGTTAATTACTCCAACTTTCATAGAGGATCAAAGTAAAAGTAAAATAGCTTGGTTTACTTTGCTGTAAAAGGTAAGAGAGTGGAAGCTTGGTTTAAAGAATAAGAAAAGTTTAACAGAAATATATATAATATTCAAAGTAAAAAAGAACTGATTTTTTTTTATAAAATCCAATGAAACTGATGAAAAAAAAAAACAAACAAAATGAGTTACTTTGGTAATACAATCATATCCCATACCATATGAAAATCAGTCACACTATATCTTAGGATATTTATAGTGTTTGCCTCAGCAAATTGATTGTGTTAGAATCTTTCACAGTTATAAAGCTATAAATGCAGGGGAGATGGTGGTTCGACCAGCTTCAGGAATTATCTTTGATGAAGCCGGTAAGGAGTTATCTCAAACTGAAATTTCAATATTCAACAACTATTATTTTGTTTTTATTTTTTATTTTCATCTCATTTGAAAATTTAACTTCAAATTTTGTGTGCCTTCTTTTGACTAAATAGTAATACTCTTGTGAGCATGCTGTTGGAAATCCCACATCGACTAGATATAAGGACATTTCATAATATATAAATGGGTGCAGACCTCACCCCATGAGCCGGTTTTATGGGGTTGAGTTAGGTTTAAAGCCCACTTCTTAACACGCTACTTATCATGGAGAGACACAATTGTTGTATTGTATATTACTGTATCTTATTTTGAGAGGTGTCTCTTAGTCGCATGCATGGCCTTTGTCCTGAGAGTTTCAAAGTTTAAAATGTTCATAGATTCTTCTGAGAAATAAATACATTAGCAGAGCAAATAATGTATGTAGCAGCTAAAACCATTGATATTTGAATTTTTGGAATTTGATATCAAAACTTGCTTATAAAAAAACATTTATTTGGAAAACTTGACTGCTATTATTAAATTTAGACACTAGGGACGGGGGACTAAAGGCCTCTTAACATGAGATGCATGAATATATTATTTCCTCAAGACATTTACTGTTACTTCCAAAAACTATGATATAAATTGTTTAAGGATTTCATTGCTTTGCTACTTTTATTATGGTGTAGGAGTGTGTTATAACTTTACCCATGTAGACATAAAATTCAATACTGAATATGTCATTTGGTTAAAGTTGAAATATTGGGCATGATGACAAGAGCATAAAAATGAGTTAGACATGGACTGAAGTTGATTGAACCCAAACCTGGTGGTGGTGGGAGAGGCTGAGGTTCCCAAACCAAAATGAAGGTCAAGCAAAAGTTTCACCAAGCCATAGATCTGCTGTACTCTAATGGACCAACTTCTTTTGGTGATTACACTCGTCTTGTGCTTCATTGTGTTCGAGCCAATGACTTCATTCAAGCTAAGAGACTGCAGTCTCACATGGAACTTCACCTTTTTCAACACAAAGACTCCTTCATCCACAACCAACTCATCCATTTGTATGCCAAATTGGGCAGGCTCGCAGATGCTCAAAATGTGTTTGATAACATGACTAAGACAGATGTTTATTCTTGGAATGCCTTGCTTTCTGCTTATGCAAAGATGGACATGGTTGAGAAATTACATGTTGTCTTTGATCAAATGCCTTATCGTGATTCTATTTCATATAACACATTAATTGCATATTTTGCTAATAATGGGAATTCAGGCAAAGCATTGAGAGTTCTTATGAGAATGCAGGAAGAGGGGTTTCAGCCTACCCATCACTCCTATGTGAATGCATTGCAAGCATGTTCTCAGCTTTTGGATTTGAGGCATGGGAAGCAAATTCATGGGAAGATTGTTGCTACCGAGTTGGGGGAAAATACTTTTGTAAGGAATGCTGTGACTGATATGTATGCTAGATGTGGTGATATAGATAGGGCACGGTGGTTGTTTGATCGAATGATTAATAAAAATGTTGTTTCATGGAATCTCATGATCTCTGGGTATGTAAAATTGGGAAAACCTGATGAGTGCATCCATTTGTTTGATGAAATGCAGTTGTCAACTTTGAAACCTGACATAGTTACATTTTCAAATGTTCTCAATGCTTACTTTCAATGTGGACGTGTAGACGATGCAAGAAATATATTTAGCAAATTACCAAAAATAGATGAAATTTGTTGGACAACAATGATAGTTGGTTATGCTCAAAATGGAAGAGATGAGGATTCTTTGATGTTGTTTGGTGACATGCTACGTAGAAATGTTAAACTTGACAACTACAACACCATTTCTAGTGTGATTAGCTCCGGTGCCAAACTAGCTTCTTTGCATCATGGTCAAGTTGTCCATGGAAAAGTAATTTTAGTGGGCATTGAGAAGGACATGCTTGTATTAAGTGCTCTTGTTGATATGTACTCGAAGTGTGGAATCACTTTGGATGCTTGGGTCGTTTTTGAAACAATGCCTATTAGGAACATTATCACTTGGAATGCCATGATTCTGGGTTATGCACAAAATGGACAGGTTCCAGAGGCCTTGGCTTTGTATGAAAGAATGCAACTAGAAAATTTCAAACCTGATAATATTACTTTTGTGGCTGTCTTATCTGCTTGAATCAATGCTAATATGGTAAAAGAAGGACAGAAGTATTTTGATGCAATTAGTGAACAAGGAATGACACCCACATTGGATCACTATGCATGTATGGTCACTCTCCTTGGTAGGTCAGGTAGAATTGATAAAGCAGTGGATCTAATCCAAGGTATGCCTCACAAACCAAATTGCCGTATTTGGTCTACCTTACTATCTGTTTGTGCCAAAACTAACCTAAAGAGTGCAGAATTGGCAGCTAATTATCTCTTTGAATTAGAACCACATAATGCTGGACCTTATATCATGCTTTCCAACTTGTATGCTGCTTGTGGGAGATGGAAAGACGTAGCTGTTGTAAGATCTCTCATGAAGGAAAAGAGTGCAAAGAAGTTTGCTGCCTACAGCTGGGTTGAGGTTGGGAATGAAGTCCACAGATTTGTTTCAGAAGATCACTCTCATCTAGAAGCGGGAAAAATTTATGGAGAATTGAACAGATTAATCTCAATATTGCAAAACATTGGTTATAATCCGGATATAAACATTGTCCTACACAATGTGGGAGAGAAAGAAAAATTTAGATCCATTTCCTACCATAGTGAGAAACTTGCCCTTGCTTTTGCTTTAATTAGAAAGCCCAATGGGGTTGAACCAATACGGATAATAAAGAATATACGTGTCTGTGATGACTGCCATGTATTTATGAAGTTTGCATCAATTACTATAGGGCGACCAATCATTATGAGAGATTCAAACAGGTTTCATCATTTTTTTGATGGGAAGTGCTCTTGCAAGGACAATTGGTAAAGTCTCAATCAAATGGTTATCTGCTGTACTTTTAACTGTTTCTAAAAGGAAGGGTGCTAGCAATGGAATATGCACTTGTATCCATTCTAAAAGATTTTTGAAACAAAGGAAAAAGCCATGATACGGTTCATGACTCCCTAGTATTAAAGCAGATGTGTAGCACAAGGATACTACGTCTGGAGTACAAGTTACAGCATTACGTTGATGAAAAATTCTTGTGATAGCAATGCAATTCAAGATGTTTTGGACTATGAGACAAGTATGCTCTGAGTTCATTGATCAATACTTGACATTGAATGAGCTGGTTTGAGCTTTGAATGGAAGTGTCGAAAAATATTCTCACAAAAATTGCAGGGAAATTGGGGCTAAATATTGTTTGTGATATGCTGTTCAATATTTTGGCAGAGGCAATTTATACCTTAAGGTAAATTTGAATTATGATTGTACATATTCAAAAGCTTTTTATATTTTTTACCGATGTAGAAAAATGTCAAGTTGTAATGTTATATAAGAACAATCTTATATTATTATCAGGAAATTCTTCCAGTTCCATCACCTTCAATTTTTCTAACGGTGGTTTGTTTCTTAGTAGCTCAGTTTTAATTTCTATTGCACCTTATTGACGACAATACATGTTTGTTTTCATTTTTTATATTTAATAACTGATCATTGATCAACTAATCATATAATCTTATTACATGGTATTGGTATTAATGTTTATAGAATATTGTCATGTCATTAATGTATATGCATGGATATTGGGAAAGAATTCTGAATTCAATTTTGTGTGCATGCGAGGGAAACTATAAATAAATTACTATTTTGAGTGCATTTTGCTTTGCAGTGTTATTTATTTCCATTACCTCTTTACAATGGTAAATATGAAAGGATAATTTGGTGATAATTTTTTCAGGGATGAACATAGCGGTTAGCACCACCTGAATGCGATTGGATCTTATTAAATCTTCAATTGTCATCTCTAGTATTAATGCCTGAATTCATTGATACGCCTGCATTCTTGATCTCCAACAAGGGTTCTATTCTAGGCATTTGACTTTTGCGATAGGCCCTGTCAACTAAGATTTGGTCCAGGAAGCTCTTTTAGGGTAATTATTGGTTCATTATTCTTTTGAAAGTTAAAATGCATGCTTTGGTCTAGCATGATTATATGATGAGGTTTTGGACCCATTGAAGCCATAGGAAATCAAATTTAATTTTACACGAAATTGAATCTTCCGCCAAATAAATAATCTCATGTTTATCATATGTTAATAAAGAAATTTTCTGTAAATTCTAATGCGGTGATTTACTATGGCTATAATTCAGCAACTGGTTTGAGGAGTTACTATAAAGTTTATCTAGTTGTACACATCATTCAATGGATCCTATTCCTAACATGAGTGCGTTGGTCTTTGCTTCAACAGTTGATTATGTAGGTTGAAGTTATATGGTACACTAGTCCATCCTATATGCTCCAACCAATTGTTTTGTTATATACGAGAAGGTTTGGTTTTTAAAAATTTAGAGATAACATTTTCTTATTCAAACTATGGGTCTAACCAAATTAATTCACAAAATATATCCTGCCAATCATATAGTTATATGTCATAAAATCACAATCACGTTCGATCAAGACTTCTGTAGGTTTTCTTCCTAGTCTAATTGATGGATGCTATCTTGAATTTTTTAGAGGTGGTGAAAGTGCATATGGTGAAGAATTGGTACTTTTGATTTTGTTCAGCTTTATTTGTTACTATTTGATTATTTTATTTTGGACCTTCACTTACAAGCTTTAAGCATGCTACTTTGGGTTGAGTTCCATTGAACAAATTAGATTGGTGACCCAATGCCAACATTATTTAACTGTTTGTGTTTAATATTTGTATCCTTCATTGCTTCCCTTGAGGTGGACTGAAATTAATCTGTTAGTTTACTCTGTTGTCCTAGCTATCTCAATATAATCCGAGATATATCTGTTTAATTTTACAGTATTCTTGTGTTAAGAATTGTGAAGTTCACACATCTAGGATTGGCTATTTTAACCAGTGGAGTGCTTTGACCTTCGGTTTAGCTGCATATATACATATGTACAGAAAACAGTCCTCTTTTTACTGCTATATATTGATTGCTTCTCCCAAAGAAGATCGTTAGGAAGAGGGAGGATTGAAGCTAATTTCCTAAGGATATTTTGGATACTAGAACGTTAATTTAGTAGTTTTTTATTTGATTCAAAAAAAGATATTTTGAGAACCATCACCATTTGGCAACCTATCTTTTATTAAGAATAGCATCTAACACACTAAAAGATAATTTTGTAATTATAATATTTAGATCCAATCAAATATTATATAAGTGATTTGTAAGATATGTCAAACTATTGGCACTCTTATTGGTTAGAACACGCTACGAGATTTAGCGGGAGAATTAAAGATATGAAAACGCGATCATCTGGCGCAATTGTTAGGGGGTTTTAAATTAATATGAAGCAAATTTTTCGGCCCTCTATATTTATGACATGTGTTTACTTGTTGTAAATTGCTTCCTGCACCCGACTCGCACCCAACAAAAATTTTAAAATTCCATTTTGTCCTTTTCACGCATTTGCTTACGGATTTCAATATCCATAAATCATTTTTATAGATTCCGAATTTTGAAATCCAGAATGTCATTTTTATATTTTATTTAAGTTGCTGGATGGTCATATTCGGAAGTGAGTAATAAGTTCTGGATTTTCATATTCGGAATGGTGTGCTGTAAATGGTACTGAGGATTGAGATCCATAACTCATTTATGTTTGTTTACGGATCTTGACATTCGGAAGGTCATTTATGTGAAATCTGGAAGTGACATATTAGTTTCAGATTTGTATATCTGGAACTTTGTAATTTGACTTACGGATATGAAAATCCAGAAGACAAATTTAAAATCATTAAAGACAAAATGGACATTTCAGGTGAGTGTGTTGAGTGCAGATCTGAATTGATATGGTGGAGGGAGAATGAGCCTTACTTGTTTCCTCATTGTGCATAGTATTTAGTCCAAAATCTTAAGCCCGTGTTCTCTCTGTCTCTCTCTACACTAACCTCAATGTTTCTCTTTATGCAAGCATTAAAATTGTTGAAACAAAATGTGGAGGACCATCATGTTGAACTAACTGGTAAGGTCGACCATCATGGCCTCAAGGTTCAACAGATCAGTTATTACTCTTAGTTGGCACCTTAAGTGCTAATTTACATTGAGTCACTCCTTGCTTCAAAACAAGCCATACTAGTAATATTGGTAAAATTGATTTGAATATACTGTAGACAATTCTAGAACAGAATGGAAGATGTATGTAAGGTTTATGGAGAAACCAGTTAATTCTACCACTGAAAGGGAATGAAAATTAATCGTATATAGTTAAAGTACAATAGTTCAAAAGAACAAAGTTGAAACTTGAAACAGTAGAGACTGGAAACCAGAAGCTCTTTTTGTTGCAGGTGTATTATACTTGCATGCTTGCATTTCATTTTTTTCTGGAGTACCTGGATTATGTATAGTTTACATACAGAGCATAACATTTAGACACAAGCATTTATGCATCTTTCTCGGTCAATTGCATATATAGTTAGATGTGTATAAGTAGAATAGATTCATAGACAACAAATTTAATCATGTTATAGTATTTAAGGATGTCTATGAAGCAAATTCCAGACAAACAAGATGTACCCACAACGCTGAGAACAGCTTTTTGATATAATAATGCATGCATTTCATGACAGTAAATTGGGAGATAAACGAGTAAGCTTTAAAAAAGTACTCAAATCAACATGTCCTTATAAACATTTATCTCATGTCTTCTGTTTTTACTTTTAATTTAAAAAAACAAAAGTGGTCTGTTTTTGTCTTTTAATAAATAAATAAAAAAAGCAAAAGTTGTCTGTGTTTGTCTTTTAATAAAAATAAAAAACAAAAGTCGTGTTTAACAAAACTTAATTGAAATAACTTTTCAATGACTTTATTTAATAGATACACTGATATAATATATTTTTAATTACCCGTCTCCGAATTTATGTTTATTTTAAAATAGAACTTATTTTTACTAATAAGAATGTTAGTTCATAAAAAAATATAAGAAGATATAATATTAGTCAAAATGTTCATGTTGTTTAAAAACATAATATTTATTTGAAAACACTTTATATTTTAAATTTATCAAAATTTATTTATAATATTTTAATTTGAAAATAAATTGTATTACCAAACTAATGAAAGTTTAAAAAATTAGTCGCAATAAAATAATTTAAAATAATTTGATTTGAAGAAGAAGTATAATTTTGAAAATAGTAATTAGTTTTTTTGGAAAAAAGAAATTCCTGAAGTCATGAAATTTAAAATAAAAACAATCCTAAAGTTATACATGAATATGAATTATATATATATAAACAGAAGTTGTATTTTTAAGTACGAATCTTTTAATAAAATAATTATTTCAAGAACATTTTGGTAAGTCATTATTACACTATATTTATTACACTATATTGACTGGGAAAGGGAATACATGAGGCGCTACTTGCATATGTGTAGACAATAGAGTTTAATATTTATATTAAGTTTAGTTTTATATTTATTGAATAAAAGTATATATATATATTATTATTCTTATACTTAACATGTAATAATTTATGAGAAATTCTCTTTTCACTTCCATACCTTCTTATGAGCTTCATATTAATTGTGAAAAATCGATTTTAATTTTTTTTAAATTTAAATAATCATAAATAAAGTATAACATCATCTTTTTAGATAATATTAATTGCATCTTCATATTTTTCTTTTAGTCGTAATATTTTTATTCTTTTAAATAAATTTTAAAAATATAAGTGAATCAAAATAAATTAAAATACTGCAAAACTTATCTCAATTACTAATGTTTGAACAATATTTTAGAGAGCAAAACCTTATCATGATTTTAAATTTTAGTTTTAAATAATAATAAATATGATTTTATTTTTAAAAGTTACTTCCTCCCTTTAGAGGGTCAAGTCTACTGCAATATTATTTTGTTGATAAAATTATTGATTAGAATTAGGGCAAGTGCTGGAGTGAGGAACCACTCATTACTTTAATGTAATAAGAGGTGACAATTTGGTTTTTTAATATTTAAACAAATTGTTGTATTTATTACGGGTGATTAAATCTCGTGATTTTTTTTATTTTATTTTTATATTTTTAAAAATATCAAAATTATCTATTTCAAATTCTATAATCAGAAATATAAAATTTTGTATTATAAAATGTGCAATCTATAATATAATATATTGTGGATTATAAAATCTAAATATATTCTATTTTTCTATTTTAGATTGAAAAATGCATAATACAACTTTTGTATTTCGGATTATAAAATTTTGGAATACAAATTTTGTGTTTTTAATTATACCATTTAAAATACAAAAATTTACAAATTTTAAAGTCTTTGAATTTCACATTTCATAATTAACTTCAATTGAAATTTAAAATTTTACGAACTTTCCTATTTTAATTTTCTCATGCTTCACATAAACTAGAATGATGAGAAAATTTTGAAACATAATACCATTGAAGCTCGTTAATCAAATCATATTAAAAAACAACTAAAACTAATTTAATTCTTCAAACCTTAACTCCATACATGTGTTTTTCTATGTAGAAAATTGATGAAACTAAGAAGACAATAACACAAGATAGAACTTACCAAAGCAAAATTCATTATTGATGCCTTCAACTATTTTTCTAAATATCTTGTAGACTGAATTTTTCAAAGGAATGGAGAAGAGGTTTGATTTTGGATTTTATAAAGGAAGAGTGAGAAAATAATTTGTTTGAAGAAGAGAAGGAGAAATTGACAATGTTTTGTGAACAAGAATTTCTAAAAAAATTTATTATAACCCTATATCAACTAATTTCACTCTTAGTCATAACTTCTTCTTACTTGACGAAGTCTAAAGAAAAGTCTAAAACTAAAAGTTATAGTATGTTTTTACTATTTAATCATTTGAACTCTTTCACTCCATGAGCTTAAACACAATTAACTCATTCTACTTTGAATTAAAACCAAAACACATACATTGCAAACACGTACTAGATTGCCTACATTTCAAACATGCATTAAATTTAATTACCAATTGTTAATTTTTTTCAATACTTGGACCTAAAACACAAGTTTTAACATTCTTCTCAATTACAAATATTTTCTACTAAAAAGTTTACATACTAAAGAAGAGTTACGGATATTCAACGTCTTCTGTCTTCTGTTTAAGTTCCTAGATAACATGATTAATTCTATCATCCTAAATCTCTTCAACTAAATTGATATCTATGTCTTTTTTCAACAACTTCATAAAGTTCATATGTTAATCATCTGTATATATTAGGTTAGCCTCATACAGTAAGTTTTTTTTAAACTTGAATCACATCAGGTTTTATGTTTGACTTGGAACATTTCCAAAATTAATATACCAACGAAACATGTTATGCAAGTTTGCTATAAGTGATGGTAAAATTAACTCATAAGTTATTGGACCATTACACTTCAAAATATGATATGTTCATGTAAACTTATCAATCCACATTCTCAACTTAATAACTTTCTTTACAATTATGGTTGATATAATTCTAAAATACACATGTTCCTCATGCATAAATTCCAATCCTCACCTTTTACAATTTTGAATAAAACTTGTATTTGCTTATGAATACTCTCACTCCATAAACTTAGACACAAATAACCCATTATAATTAAAAGTTAAACAATACATACACTACAAACATGTATTAAATCACTTAAAATTTAAACATCCATGAAATATAATTACTACTTGTTAATTATTCTACACACTTATATTACCATATAAAACACTATTCTTATATCACATAATACCTTATCACACAATTCTTATATCACACTATTCTTACATCTTCATTTTTTTGAAGTCCATATAAGATGTATCTCATGTATAAAATTTATTATTATATACTATATTTTGTTATTTTATATTACTGATAATTGTCGTATTTGGAGTTAGGTTCAACAAAATTTTCTTAATTCTTATTTTTCTAATGTAGATAATTTTCTTTCTTTTATTAAGAGTAACAGTGGTCCTTTGGTTAATTTGATTAAGCTTGTTGTGATAACTTTTTCTATTTGGATGATATGGCGTATGATGAATTACGCTAGATTTCATGTTAAAATTGATGTTTCTACGATCATTAAAGATCTTACTTGTCTAGTGAGAAGTTCGTCTAAAAGTTCTATGCACAATGATATGTTTGATTTCAATGTGCTTAAGTTTTTTTATATTAAATTATCATTAATTTAAATATTAAAATATAACATAAATTAAAAATTTATTTTTTACATAAAAAAGATGATAATAACTTCTTTCAATATTTTATTTACAATAAAATCCAAAATATTTAAAGTTTAAATTATAAATAAAATCTAATTTAACATAATTTCTTTATAATTATTCATTTATTCAATAAATTTTAAGTATGTTAAAAGTTGTTAAAAATTAACTCATCTTATTTAACTATATTAAAATTTAGAATAAATGGGTGTATTAAATAAAAGATAATATCATTTCATAAAATAATTTAAATTTTAAAAAAAAATTAAATAATTAAATTTTATACATTAATTCTATATTTTCCATTCAACTTAATAAGAAAGAGAGAATGCGATCTCTATGCATAAATAAGTTCTATAAGCAATCTTTGTAATGGTTTACTTTTTACAGTTTCAAAATGAAAATAGAATCCGGATACATCGGGAATCCAAAAGGGCAGCAGATTTTCCTTCACGGCTCCGGCCAGTTTGGATTCAGCTTGGATTCAACTGTTCTTAAACCCGCTCAATATAGACTATTCCATATGTTAAGTATCGCAATAATCTTTATTTTATGTAAGTCGAAGTTTCGTTCAAAGAAAGATACGTTTAAAAGAAACTCAAGATACAACAGGATGCATCTCCGATAGAGCGGAAGAGGGTTTGAGGATGAATGGTTAGGGTTTGATGAAGGGGCAGAGGGTTTGAGGATGAATGGTTAGGGTTAGGGTTTGACGAAGGGGCGGAGGGATGGGCTGGGTTGGATAGGAGAGGGAGAGGGGTGGAGAGGGAGGTCGAAGGTCGGGAAGTGGAGGGGCGCGGTGGCGGAGAAGAGCGGAGGGTATGAAGATGAAGGGTTAGGGTTTGACGAAGGGGCGGAGGGATGGGCTGGGTGGGGTAGGAGAAGGAGCGGTGGTGGGGGTGGAGAGGGAGGTCGAAGGCCGGGAAGTGGGCGGAGGGTTGAAGAAGGAGTGCATGTCGAAGGGAGGATGAATGCAGAGATTGGGTTTGGGATTAGGTGAGATTGGGTTTGGGATGAGTGCAGAGAGAGATTTGAAAAAGATGAAGATTTGAAGTCGAATTCAGTGTAGTAGGCGTGAGAAGTGGCTGCTTCTTCGTGCACCTCCATACCTTCTTGGTCATCTCCATAAAATTTTCTTATTTCAAAAATATCATTTTCAATATTTTGGATTATATAATCTGGAAGTCTTTTTTTGATTCAAAATTAATTTTCGAATTTATGTAATCTGGAAGTCTTTTGTGATTAGCTTCCAGATTACATAATCCGAAAGTCTTTTCTATACATAAGATTAGCTTCCGAATTATGTAATTCGGAAGTTTTTTTTCAGATGTGTTATTAACTTCCAGATTATATAATCCGAAGTCTTTTCTAAATATAAAATTGACTTCCGAATTATGTAATAATCCATAGACTTATTATTTCAAATCAAAGAGGTGAAAAAAAAATGGCATTTTCATATTTAGTATGGGGTGACACAAGAAGGTATGAAGGTGTAGGAAGAAAGAGTGGTGAGAAGTTATAAAGAAAGAGCCCATATCCAGGTAAGCATTGGGTTTATTGGCCCAGGCCCATTAATGAATAGGTCCAGCAACGTCAGACGCTAAGGAAGGAATATAAACGGTCCAATGGAATTGTATAAAACACGCTTTCGCAATTACAATATCGCAGAGAGCGTATACACAGAGCTTTTGTCGGCGGTAACCAAAGGAAGAAGAAGCGTTTGTCAATAGAGTTAGAGGATGTCGGGCGTTACTAACAACAACAACGAGGAAGACAAGAAGCCCAGCGAACAAGGAGCACACATCAACCTTAAAGTCAAGGGGCAGGTACGTTCCTTCATTATTTTTTCGTTTTTTTCGATTTCTAGGGTTTTGATTTTCTCTTGGATCGTGTTACTTGTGTGCTCTAGATCTTCGATTTTTGACTCTGGTTAGTTTGAAATCGTTCGACAGTGTTATTGTATTATGATTGTGTGTCAAAGTATGTTTCATTTATCATTTTTTTTACTGGATTGGGGTTTCATTGTGGGTTGTCGTTGATTATGTTTTGTTTTGGTTTGGATTTATGGGATTGGGTAAAAATTATAACTTGATTATTTGATTTTAGAATCTTTGGATTTGGATTTTTTAACGGTTTCTTTTTGTAATTTGCGTGCAAAAGTACGCATTTATACCGTGTTTTTGTTGATTATGCTTTTGTTGTGGTGATTTATTTTTTCTTTATTTTGACTTGTCGTTGCATGTTTTTTTGACGAAATTCACCCTCTGGAAATTTTATTTTTGATCATCACGATAAATAGAGTTCGATGACGTTAACTTCTGGAGTAAATTATGTCAGGGTTTGACTTTGTTAATATTGATGATGGATTTTAATGATGATTTCCTCTTATCGTTTATGTAATTTGTTGACATTTTATTAATTTTGTTTTTCTTCTTTTCTGGGGTTTTGTTATTTGAATGTTTCATTAATGTGTGTATTGTATCTGAATCCCAATTTTATAGATGAAAATTGGTTCCAGTTCTATTTATGCAAAAGATTTTTGGGTTCAATTAGTTTTATATTGTTTCTCCACGCATCCATTCCGAACCTTAATCTAGCGGATTTTTTTTTACAGTGGGTATGCAAATCCAACTGTTACAATGCTAAACTTAGGTTTACCTTATCTTATTTATGAATATGTACTTTGTTTTTTTGTAACATGTGATATACTGTTGCATTCATGATCAATCTGTTGTTCTTTGTACCATTACAAAGAAAACTACACCCAATTCAAAAATACACACTTCTTTTTTTTAGTTGGTTACTAAAACCAAGTATATCCAGTAAATATACCGTCGACGGTGTTAGTAACTAATTGAGTTGCAAAGTATTGTTAGTACTCTATATTTTTGAATTAGTCTATAGTTTTCTTTGTTAGTCTTTTTCTTTAACATTTCAAAACTTATTTCATGACAATAACGAGTTAACGTGGTTCTAATTTGTTAATTGGATGTTGTAGGATGGGAATGAGGTGTTCTTCAGGATCAAGAGAAGCACCCAATTGAAAAAGCTTATGAATGCTTATTGTGACCGACAGTCAGTTGATTTCAACTCCATCGCTTTTCTCTTTGATGGACGTCGCCTTCGTGCTGAGCAGACTCCTGATGAGGTTTGTGTTTCCTTCATTTTTTGTTCATGGATTCTGCAGTTTTTTGATTTTGACTAAGTTTTATTTTTGCAGTTGGAAATGGAGGATGGTGATGAAATTGATGCCATGCTTCATCAGACTGGTGGTTCTGTATTCTGATGGATGTATCCTCCAGACTTGTCTTTGAAGGAATTATAAGTAGAATTAGTTTAACATAGAGCTAGGTAAGACATGTGATACATATTTTATTATCTGCTATACAGCCTTTGTTGCTGGATCTTGAAGGCATTGTGGTGCTTCCTTTGTCAATATGATTATGGATGATTGTTTTATTTCTGCTTCGTTTGTCTTAAGATGTCATACCTTTGAGTGTTTCTGATATTTTCCAATTTCTGAAGTATCAAGTGTTTTTCCCATGTCCACTTTCTTAAAAGTGAAGCATACTTCCATAACCTGTGAATGTACTATTTGTAAATTTAGTTTTATCATAAACCCTAAACATATGGATAGCAAGCGTGGATTTTTAATTTTTTTTAAGACTTTTCCGATCAAAATGTAATCTGTAGAGGTTTTGCGCCTGTGTTTGGATGAATACTCGGTTTTTTAGTAAACAAATGCCATTTACTTTTGAAGTTCTGAGTTTGAGATTCAATTTGCTGCATGCAACTTTTTCTGTAACAAATTATTTTATGTTTTTGATAAATTTGTTCAAGAAGTGTTTTTGTTTGTGGCGAAAAAGTTGTTTTGGTATTGTGATTTGCTTAAACCATTTGCTTTTCCCAAACTCAGAGATTAATGTGTATGAGAACTTAAAAAAATGTTGGTATGTTTACTTTTTTGGCTTGGTCAAAATAAATTTGATCAATTACTTTTATTTTTGTATTCGGAATGAAGGAATAAAGACTAAAATGTGAAATTTGTGTATATTATAATAACAAATAATGATTTGAACTCTTAAAATAGATTTTTGATTTTTGATTTGGCATAGAAAAGTTTTACTTAAAAATTCGTTTAGCAGATTTTAATTTTACTAATCATTTATACAAAATTTAACATTTTATTAGTTACTTATTTGTTTAAATGATTTAATTATTTATAATTCTAATATCACCAAATAAATATACGAATGTTAACACATGTTTGTTTTGTGTGGATTTATAATAGTGTGTTAGCACATGAAAAAAATATGAATACAATATTCTTATAGATAAAAATAAAATATTTTTTAAATTATAATGTTTAAAAATCTTCTCTAAATCTAAAAAATCTTCTCTTAATTTTTTTGTTATAAGGTTTAAAATAGGCTCAGACTATGTTAACAAAAATAAATTGCATGGGAGCGGGTGGAGAGGGAGGTCGAAGGCTGGGAAGTGGAAGGACGCGGCGGCGGAGAAGGGGGGCGGAGGGTTGAAGAAAGAGTGCATGATGATGATTAGGGTGTAGTAGACGTGAGAAGTTATGAAGAAAGAGCCCATATCCAAGTAAGTATTGAGTTTATTGGGCCCAAAGGCCCATTAATGAATAGGTCCAGCAATATTGATATAAACGGTCCCATGGGAATTGTATAAGACACGCTTTCGCAATCACAACATCGCATAGAGCGTATAGTATACCAGTAGAATCTCTCATGTTTTTGTTTGTGGCAAAAAAGTTTTGGTATTGGAATTTGCTTAAACAATTTCCTTTTTCCAAACTCCATAAAATTGAATTCTTTTTGTTAAGATGCACATAATATTTGGACTATTTTGCCACTAACAAACTAAAAAAATTATAGACAATTTAGACAGGTAAAAAATATTTTTTCCAGAGATTAATGTAAAATAAAAAAAGTTAAGTTTTTGAAAATTTTCAGAAAACTAATTATTTTGAGTTAGTATGAAAAAATGTTGGTATGGTTTACTTTTTTTTTTGGCTTGGTCAAAATAAATTATACTTTTATTTTTTTATTCGGAATGAATGAATAAAGACTAAATTGTGAAATTTGTGTATATTATATAACAAATAATAATTTGAACTCTTATAATAGAATTTAGATTTTTGATTTGGCATAGAAAAGTTATACTTAAAAATATAAACTAGAATTGATTTAAATATATTATTTGCACAATTTTAAGTCGTTTAGCAAATTTGAGAACAGTGGGTGAAGACGATTTTTCTCAAGAATTTTACTCGGTAGATTTTATTTCACTCCATAAGATTTTTCTAGTGGAAAATAAAAATATTTGTGAAAAAACTTTCTAAGTAATTAAAATTCTGCTCAACAAATTAGGTATGAGAAAGAATGATCTTTATTGGCCAAAATTCGTTTAATTTTACTAATCATTCCTACAAAATTTAACATTTTATTAGTTACTTATTTGTTTAAATGATTTAATTATTTATAATTCTAATATCACCAAATAAATGTACGAATGTTACTTTGAATGCTTCAAAATTAGTTATTTAAGGGAAATTGAGTTTTAAAATGAATCTCTGTTGGATTTACATGAGTAGTGAGATCATCAAAGAAAAGAGAATTTGAGTTTTATTAATGTTCAAATCACTTAGATATAAAATTTAGTTGTGAGAATTCAATGAAAGTATTGCATGGATAATAATTGGATAAATATATATGTAGGAACCATTAATATTTATGAACTATTATGTGAGTGGGTATGCTTAAATCTTGAGTTAAGTTGATAAGAATTTTTTAAATACTATGAATTAGATTCTTATATCTTTTTCTTTTTTTTTAAATACTAGTTTACTCTTGTTTGTTTTGCGTGTTGTGATTTATAATAGTGTGTTAGCACATAAAAAAAATATGAATACAATATTCTTATGGATAAAAATAAAATATTTTTTAAATTATAATGTTTAAAAAAATGCTATCTATTTTATTTATTTATTTTAATATACTTTATCTTCATGGTAAATTAAATCTTTAAATAAATAGACTAAACTTTAAATTTGGTCCAAACTTATGATATTATTATGAACTTAAGTTGATTAGGATAGTAAGAATATAAGTCTTTTAATCAAATGTTAAGAGAAATAAGTGTTATTTTTTAACTTTAATTTTATTTTCATAGATAATTTTGATCAATTGAACGTAAGTTCTTTAAGATAGTACACTTGAGATTAATTATTGCATTCGAAAATTTGATAATAAATCTGTTACAACTTTATTCTTAAAAAAAACACATGTTTGTATTGGAGATTTCATAGTATATTAGTGGTTGCAAACCTTATTTTATGAGTCGATTTTATAATGTTAAAGTAGATTTAAAGTTCACTTCTTAATATAGTATCAGAATCATTTCACCCACTATCGAATCACTTATAATATATATTTTTTCACACAAGCATGAGAAGTATTGGAGATCTCAGATTGACTAAAAATAAAAACATTTTATAGCATACAAGTGAGTGCAAATCTAAACATATTAGTATATATATATATATATATATATATATATATATATATATATATATATATATATTCATTTGTAATTGAGTTTCATTCCTAAATAATTGAAAAAAATTAGACATATCAAAACATATATAATCTTAATTTTAAAATGCATCTTGTTTTTAGACATATCAAAATTTTTATACATAAAATAATTTAAAAGATTGTTTGAGTTTAATAAATGATGTTCTACCAATAAAAAAAAATCTTAGTGTTAATCAATAAAAACGATTCTTGAGTTTGTTAAAATTAACAAATTTAATATATATATATATATATATTAATTAGTTTGTAATTGAGTGATAATATACAATTACTTTACAGAATCGATTTCTAACTCACTTTTCATTTTTTTTAAATTCACTTTTTAAAAACATTTGAATTAAATACATCATAAACCATCAGATGACTGAGTAAAATAAAAACTGAAGGTCGGAGGGTTTTATTAATAAACAAACTAAAAATATTATTCGTTTAAAATTATAAAAGATTCGAAAATTGTACATTGATCATAATATATTAAAAGAAAAGCAATATTGGGTTCCCTCTTTATGATATAAGATTTTCCTGTCCAGTAATCATATCCAAAATATTCTTATATTCCAAACAATCATCAAACTTTTTTTTTTTTTTTCTATATCTCTCTTCCAACCACATAATCATCTATCATATTTATATCATCTATCTGTTGTACTATTTCCACATTACTTTTGTGATTCAGTTTACACACAAAGTTTAAAATGTTAGTGAAATTTTCCATTAAAAAAATCTCAAAAACACTCATGTTGTTATATATCCAAATAATTCTAGATCATTTATAAAATAATCAATTATAGTTTGCAAATATTTTATTTTTTTAACTTAAAACATTTTTTAAGGTTAATTACTAAAGTTTGAAATCATCATGAACAAATATTTTCTGTAATAATTTAAAGTTAACATTGTTAATAATATTGATTGCATCGATTAATTTTAATGATGTTATCTCAATAAAGTTCACATTCAAACATTAACATAGTAAATGAAAATGGAAAAATTACTTTAAAGATTAAAGATCCCACGTCTACTTAAAATAAAGTTAAATTACATGGTATAAATAAAGTACAAAATTCTTATAAGTAATTTTTTGTTAAGATTGTTGGAGTCTCACATCGATTAGAAATAAAAACATTTCATATTATAAGTGAGTGCAAACCTATTGAGTTAGACTTAAAATTTATTTCTTAATATGGTATCAGAACTATTTAAAGTAAACTATATCGGACAACCCACATGACATTTTATAATATATAAGATTGAGTTAAAATTCACTTCTTAATAATAAAAATTGAATTAGATTTTTTCTCAACAAAAAATTAAATAAATTAAAGCATTTAAGGGATGCTCCAACCCTTATACAAAATATCGTAACCTCAAGTTTTCTAACATAAAGAGCTAAAAACTTAGACCATGTAGAAAAACATGTAAATCAAACATAAACTACATTAAATATAACATCATAAAAGTCAGCAAAATTCAAGATTGAATTAGATATAAACTTATAAGGATTGATTCTAATGATATTATTAGAGTTTAGTTAATAATACACTACAAGAAAATCATTGAATAAAAACCAATTTTAGAAAAAAAATAATTAGTTGTTATATTGACTAAGTTAGAGACCATTTTAGAGACTAAAAAAATTATTGTTTTCTAAATTAGTTTGTATTATTGATAAATAGTTTCTAAATTGGTATCTTATTAGCTATCAATGTTTCTATACCAAATTTAGAATGTAAATAATTGGTAGTTAAAATACGGGTAGCTAATTAGATACCAATTTAAAAATTATTTATCAATAATACAAACTAATTTAAAAACCAATAATTTTTGTAGTCTTTCAAATAGTATCTAATTTAGTTAATATAACAATTAATTATTTTTTATCTTTAAAATTAGTTTTCATTTAATAATTTTTTTTCTGATAATTATTCTTCTCTCTTATATCTTCTTGTGGTGTACTTCAAGTATTTACTAATTTCTTTTTATGGAAGCAAAGTTAAATGAATTAATGATGATAAACAAGTTGCCGTTACAGTTTTATGTTGGAAGAAGCATACTTATTGCTTATATAGACTAAGAAATATGGCATAGAAGAACCACATAAAACGGTGTTAAGTTAGTGGTTCATATTCACTTCTAATTTTTAGATTCATTTTGACTTTAAACATTACATAAGTGCTCCATCCCAATATAACCCTAATGGAAACATGCACTATTCATTCGACAACGACAACTAGAAGAAAATACATTCATATATAATGGAAAAACTTCATTTTTTTAATTAAGCTAATTTTGATTTAATAATGCAAAATCTTTACCTCAACACTTTATCAATTTAATTTAATTTTTTTTTGTATTTCTTTCACTGATTTTGATAGCTTATATAAGCTTTTCTTACCAGTTCATTCATGTCAAATAATTGGTTGAGTTGATAATTATCTCTTATCTTCTCTTAACTTTACATGACTATCCAAATAAGCATTCTTTGTCTCAACTTGGATCTTTCTTTTTCCTTTGAATACACTCTTCATAATTCAAAGCTTTCATGCTTTCATATTGTTAATATATATTATTGCACTACAAAGAAATTTAAATTGGATTGAATTGACTCATCTATTCAAATACATCCAATTAAATTCACCCATTTCATAATTCAATTATATGAGATTCACAATAATTCATAATCCTTACTCACAACTATAGTTTGATTTGATCCAACTAAAGTGTTATATGGTTGAATTGACTCATTATTATTGGTTAAACCATCTTGTTAAATTTATAGTGTTAATACCACATAATATTTTAAGTAAAAATATAAAATTACAATAAATAAAAAATGTAAAAAATAGTATAAATAAATAAAATAAATACTTTTTTATTAAATATTAATAATAATAATTAGTAAGGTAGTTTATATTTATATGTCATCTTTATATGAGCTTTTTTTAATCTTGTATTTTAAATGAATGTATAAATTTAAAATATTTTTAAAAAATTATTTAAAACAATTTTTTGTTTTAAAATGTATTTTATCGGTTTTAGAATAATGGTCAATTGTATCGAAGTTGAAAGTTGCAACTTTTTTATAAGCGGGATTTAAGTAGTGTTTGGATAAATTATTTTTATGGTGATTATTAATTTAGATTTTATTAGTATTAAATTATTTATAAATAATTTTTAGTAATTATAACTTTATTATATATATTATTGAAGTAAATCAAAATGAATGTATCAGTAATTTTATATTTTGTATTCAATCAGTTTATACAATTTTTTTTATTTATACTTTAAAATTATTTTTGATGATTTTTTTCTTATAATTTCACATATATATATATTAATTATATAAAAGATGAATTCA